>NC_030828.1:5287048-5597048 GCF_001704415.2 Capra hircus
TCAGTGACACAGAATGGGTTGCAAACCTTGCTTACTTGTGTGACATATTCAACCTGCTCAGTGAACTCAATCTATCACTATAGGGAAAAGGACCAATGTGTTCAAGCTGGCAGAAAACATGGCTGTATTCAAAGCCAAACTGGAATTACGGGTTGATGAGTGAACACTGGGGTTTTTGACATATTTCGAACATTACAGAGATTTTGAAAGAGACTGAGTCAGGGTCTTTCTCCCAGCTGGTGCACGATCACCTGTGTCAGCTTTCAAAAGAGTCAGCATTACTTCCCAACCACAAAAGACCTCTCAACTGGGAAGGAACAGATCCGTGACCCATTTGTGAATAAGCCAGGTGAATCTACTTTGTGCAAGTAGAGAATCAACTGCTTGAGATCACAAATTACAGTGGCCTTAAAAGTATGTTTGAGACAACTGCAGATCTCCATAAGTTCTGGATTAAACTCAAGGCAGAATATCCTGAGATTGCCACAGAAGCACTAAAAAGCCTGCTTCCATTTCCAGCATCCTCTCTTTGTGAAGCGGGGTTTTTTGCAATGACAGCAGTCACGACGAGATTATGGAGTAGGCAGACATAAGCAGCACACTTCGGGCATCACTGTCTCCCATCACCCCCAGATGGGACTCTAGTTGCAAGAAACCAAGCTCAGGGCTACCACTGCTTCTGCATTATGGTGGGTTGTGTAATTACTTCATTATATATCATGTAATAATAAAAGAAAGAAAGTGCGCAGTAAATGAGCTTGAATTCTTCCAAAACCATTCCCCCACAGCCCCTGCTGCTGCTGCTAAGTCACTTCAGTCGTGTCCAACTCTGTGCGACCCCATAGACGGTAGCCCAGCAGGCTCCCCCGTCCCTGGGATTCTCCAGGCAAGAACACTGGAGTGGGTTGCCATTTCCTTCTCCAATGCATGAAAGTGAAAAGTGAAAGTGAAGTCGCTCAGTCATGTCCGACCCTCAGCAATCCCATGGACTGCAGCCTACCAGGCTCCTCCGCCCATGGGATTTCCCAGGCAAGAATACTGGAGTGGGCTGCCATTGCCTTCTCCACCACAGCCCCTAGTCTGTGGAAAAATTGTCTTCCATGAAACCAGTCCCTGGTGCCAAAACGGTTGGGGACTGCTGATGTACACCTTGGTTAATAGTCAGTACTATTGCCTTTGAAAGTTGCTAAGAGAGCATATCTTAAAAGTTCTCACCACACACAAAACTTTTTTGAAATTTTGGTGATGGATGTTAACTGGATATATCATGGTGGTCATTTTGCAATATATAGATGAGTGTCATGTTGTACACCTGAAATTAATATAATGTATTAATATATCAATTATACCTTGATTAAAAAAAAAGAATCTGGTAAACAGTGACTTCTATTTGTGCCTTTCTTTACTTGCCGCCCCCTTAAAAATGGGGGAGGAGCATTGTTTTTTCTCCCATCATGTTCGTTCTCTTTTAGCCATTTTACACTGTAAATAGAAGTGCAAAGGATGTAACAGAAAGGAGTCGGGGGACGGGGCCTGGAGTCCGTCCCGCCCTGTGTTGTCTTGTTTCCGGCTGGGGCGCAGAAAACACTGACAGATGTGCACTGGGGATTACTGTGGAGACAGTCACACTTCACTTAACCCCGCCAGTGTCGTCATGTCCTTGAACATGGAAGGAGAATGAGGCTTAGTATCTCTGGTAACCCTGATGTGGTAGAGACATGTGACTGTAGACCTCAGATTCCAGGCTCTTACCAGTATAGCACTTTGGGAGAAAAACACTGTTAAGTATTGCCTTAATCATATATTTTAAGTCTTTATAAGTTAATTATCAGGCTTTTTCTTTATGCTAAAAAAAAAAAAGAAAAAATCACCTGACTTGTATCAGTTCTGCCAGCAAGAATTTAATAGGAGGTCAATTTACAAACATGAGACAGGGTCTGAGTGTTCTTAGTGTTTTAGCAGTAACCTGGAAACTTATTAGAAATAAAAATTGGGGACCCCCCATCCCAGAACTACTGTGTCTGAAACTCCCAGGCATGCATCTGCTCTTACGTGCCTTGCAAGTGATTCTGAGGCAGCTAAAACTTGTTTGAGGAAATGAGCAAAGGATGGCATTCCCTGGGACCTGGTAACTGTCAGTAGTGCTCTCGGCCTGGAGGTAGGTGGAAGGAACAGTTCCTGAACCTGGAAAGAACAGCCTGTCCCCACCCAGCCACACCACAGGTCTCCTTCTGCAGCATGTATGGGTGCGGAGAAAGGGGAAGGGTAGAACCAGTAGGGCGAAGGGAAGGTGCCTAGCCCAGGACACGGCATGGGAACATACCCTCCCTTCTCCCTCTGCCTCTGGGGTAGGGAGGTGCTCTTGAAATTGGAGTTGACCAGCGGTGGTGGCCCTGGCGGTGGACATGGGTGATGGGAACCTCTGTCCTTTCATTTTCTGGGCCTACTCAGTCCTTCACCACCTTTTCAGCCTTTCCAAACCTTGGCACTGCCACCCAGAGTCTCCTCCCCCTCCCAACTTTCTGTAGAGTCTAACCAGACCCAGACCCATTTTATTTTTTTGGACAAAGTAAATGCTGTATTAGTTGGGGGGGAGGGACTGGGATCTCAGAAGCAGCCTTTGTTTAGAGTGCCTCAGCTTCTACCTTAAGAATCACAGTATCCTTGTAAATGGAGAGAAAGAGAAAGTAGCTCTCAGCCTTCAGTCGGATTTTAACCTACTGTTGTGTTAGGCATATTGTTGCTCCATATTGAGAAATTCCAGTCACTTAGGAAACTATTAGCTTCTCATAGAAAAGGTTTTTTTACTTTATATATTGATCATGAAAGTAGTTATTTTCCTGTATTCCAAATTTAATGCAGAGATTATATATAAAAACCTTCTAAAAGAAGTGGTCATCTTTTTTTATTACAAGACAAGGTGTAACAGCTTACTAACAGCTTCTTTTTTGATAATTTTAAAATTAAGTTGTGGGAGAATGTTGTATAGTAAATAGACTGCACTTAAAAGTGCTGTTTCTTAGGAATTTTTTAAGAAAATATTTTTAAATAACCATCCTCAGTTTTCAGTCCAGAAATACTTAAGAGCAGAGTACTAATGTGTTTACATGCATGCATGCTAAGTTGCTTCAGTTCTGTCTGACTCTTCGCGATCAAACCCGTGTCTCCTACATCTCTTGCACTGTTGTTCAGTCTGTCAGTCGTGTCCGACTCTTTGGGAACCCATGGACTGCAGCACGCTGGGCTTCCCTGTCTACCATCAGCTCCCAGAGCTTGCTCAGACTAACATCCCTCGAGTTGGTGATGCCATCCAACCATCTGGTCCTCTGTTGTCCCCGTCTCCTCCCGCCTTCAGTCTTTCTTAGCATCAGCATCAGGGTCTTTTCTAATCAGTCAGTTCTTCGCATCAGATGGCCACAGTATTAGAGCTTCAGCTTCAGCATCAGTCTTTACAATGAATATTCAGGATTGATTCCCTTTAGGATTGACTGCTTTGATCTCCTTTAAGTCCAAGGGACTCTCAAGAATGTTCTCCAACACCACAGTTCAAAAGCACCAATTCTTCAAAGCTCAGCCTTCTTTATGGTCCAACTCTTATATCCATTTATGACTACTGGAAAAACCATAGCTTTGACGGTATAGACCTTTGTTAGCAAAATAATGTCTCTGCTTTTTAATACTCTGTCCAAGTTTGTCATAGCTTTTCTTCCAAGGAGCAAGCATCTTTTACTTTGGTGGCTTCAGTCGCCATCTGCAGTGATTTTGGAGCCCAAGAAAATAAAACCTCACCATTTCCCTTGTTTCCCCATCTATTTACCATGAAGTGATGGAAGCAGATGCCATGATCTTAGTTTTTTGAATGTTGAGTTTTAAGCCAGCTTTTTCACTCTCTTTCACTTTCATCAAGAGGCTCTTTAGTTCTTTGCTTTCTGCTGTAAGGGTGGTGTCATGTGCATATCTGAGGTTATTGATATCTCTCCCAGCAATCTGATTGCAGCTTGTGCTTCATCCAGCCCAGCATTTCTCATGATGTACTCTGCATAGAAGTTAAATAAGCAGGGTGACAATATACAGCCTTGATGTACTCTTTTCCCAACTTTGAACCAATCTATTGTTCCATGTTCAGTTCTAACTATTGCTTCTTGACCTGCATACAGATATCTCAGAAGGCAGATAAGGTGGTCTGGTATTCCCATCTCTTTAAGAATTTCCCACAGTTTGTTGTGATCCACACAAAGGCTTTAGCATAGTCAGTGAAGCAGGTGTTTTTCTGGAATTCTCTTGCTTTTTCTATGATCCAACAGATACTGGCAATTTAATCTCTGGTTCCTCTCCCTTTTCTAAAATCAGCTTGAACATCTGGAAGTTTTCCGTTCACATACTGTTGAAGCCTAGTTGGAGAATTTGAGCATTACTTTACTAGCATGTGAAATGAGTGCAATTGTGCAGTAGTTTGAACATTCTTTGTCATTACCTTTCTCTGGGATTGGAATGAAAACTGACCTTTTCCAGTCCTGTGGCCACTGTTGAGTTTTGCAAATTTGCTGGCATATTGAGTGCAGCACTTTCACAGCATCATCTTTTAGGATTTGAAATAGCTCAGCTGGAATTCCATCACCTGCACTGTTTTTGTTCATAGTTTTGCTTTCTAAGGCCCACTTGACTTCGAACTCCAGCATGTCTGGCTCTAGGTGAGTGATCAGACCATTGGGTTATCTCTTGCATTGCCAGGCAGGTTCTTCACCACTAGTGCCACCTGAAAAGCCCAAAGTGTTAGTTGCTCAGTCTTGTCTGACTCTTTGCAACCCATGGACTAAAACATACCAGTCTCCTCTGTCCATGGAATTGTCCAGACAAGAACACTGGAGTGGGCAGCCATTCCCTTCTCCCGGGAATCTTCCCAGGGATCAGAACCAGGTCTCCTGCATTGCAGGCAGATTCTTTACTATCTGAGCTGCTAGTAAAGTAATGCTCAAAATTCTCCAAGCCAGACTTCAGCAATACGTGAACCGTGAACTCCCTGACATTCAAGCTGGTTTTAGAAAAGGCAGAGGAACCAGAGATCAAATTGCCAACATCCACTGGATCATGGAAAAAGCAAGAGAGTTCCAGAAAAACATCTATTTCTGCTTTATTGACTATGCCAAAGCCTTTGACTGTGTGGATCACAATAAACTGTGGAAAATTCTGAAAGAGATGGGAATACCAGACCACCTAACCTGCCTCTTGAGAAATCTGTATGCAGGTCAGGAAGCAACAGTTAGAACTGGACATGGAACAACAGACTGGTTCCAAATAGGAAAAGGAGTACGTCAAGGCTGTATATTGTCACCCTGCTTATTTAACTTCTATGCAGAGTACATCATGAGAAACGCTGGACTGGAAGAAACACAAGCTGGAATCAAGATTGCTGGGAGAAATATCAATAACCTCAGATATGCAGATGACACCACCCTTATGGCAGGAAGTGAGGAGGAGCTTAAAAAGCCTCTTGATGAAAATGAAAGAGGAGAGTGAAAAAGCTGGCTTAAAGCTCAACATTCAGAAAACAAAGATCATGGCATCTGGTCCCATCACTTCATGGGAAATAGATGGGGAAACAGTAGAAACAGTGGCTGACTTATTTTTTTGGGCTCCCGAGTCACTGCAGATGGTGACTGCAGCCATGAAATTAAAAGACGCTTACTCCTTGGAAGAAAAGTTATGACCAACCTAGATAGTATATTGAAAAGCAGAGACATTACTTTGCCGACTAAGGTCCGTCAGTCAAGGCTGTGGTTTTTCCTGTGGTCATGTATGGATGTGAGAGGTGGACTGTGAAGAAAGCTGAGCGACGAAGAATTGATGCGTTTGAACTGTGGTGTTGGAGAAGACTCTTGAGAGTCCCCTGGACTGCAAGGAGATCCAACCAGTCCATTCTGAAGGAGATCAGTCCTGGGATTTCTTTGGAAGGAATGATGCTAAAGCTGAAGCTCCAGTACTTTGGACACCTTATGCGAAGAGTTGACTCATTGGAAATGACTCTGATGCTGGGAGGGATTGGGAGCAGGAGGAGAAGGGGACAACCCAGGATGAGATGGCTGGATGGCATCACTGACTCGATGGATGTGAGTCTGAGTGAACTCCGGGAGATGGTGGTGGACAGGGAGGCCTGGTGTGCTGCGATTCATGGGGTCTCAAAGAGTCGGATACGACTGAGCGACTGAACTGAACTGAGGGAAGCCCTAATATGTTTATGTTTATATTTTAGTATTGATATTAATTAATTCCTTGATATTAATGAAGTCCTATGCATATTGTTGCTAAGGATCAGAAGGCTGATGTCTATAGCCAAGTTATTTTTTTTTTGATTTAGCTTTAATCTGAGCTCATTGTAAATTTACTTGAAGTTGTAAGAAATAATAAAGAGAGATCTTGTGTACCCTCCAATGGTAGTGTCTTGCAAAACTGGTACTGTACCACAACCAGGATTGATAGTGATACAACCAGTGTACTGCTCCTACTTGGGCTCTCCTTTTACCTGTTTTCATTTCTGTGTGTGTATATTTAGTTCAGTGCAGTTTTGTTACATATATAGATTAGCATGTTCCCTGTCAACTCTGTTGTCATAGGGCCTTTATAACCCTGCTCACCAAGTGGAAACGACCCTCCCTGACCTCTGGCAGCCACTGATCTCTCCAGTGCTCTAGTTCTGGGTGTTTCAAGGTTGAACCGTACAGTATGCAGCCTTTTGACATGGGCTTTTTCCTCTCAGCATGATCCCCTTAAGCGTCATCCAAATCACTGCATGTGTCTGTAGTTCTTTCCTTCTTATTACTGAGCAGTATGGATATACCATAGTTATTTATTCATCCATATATAGTTAACTAGTCATCATTCATAGTTAACTGTTCATCCATTGAAGGGCATCTGGTTTGTCTCTGGTTTTATGCTGTGAATAAACCTACTGTGAACTTTCACATACAGGTATTTGTGTGAATATAGGTCTTTATTTTCCTGGAATAAGTGCCCAAGTGTGTAAATTACCGGATCATATGGTAGTTGCATACTTAGTTTTTGTTTTGTTTGAAAGACTGTGTATATTTTAGAACAGTTTTAGGTTCACAGCAAGATTGGGAGAAAGGTACAGGGGTTTCCCATATATCTTCTGCCTGCACACATATGTAGTCTCCCTCATTATCAGCATCCCTCATTATCATATATATATCTATCATATATCATTATCATGTATCATCATCATTATGGTCTCCCTCATTATCAGCGTCCCCAGATGGGATACCAGAGTGGTACCTGGGTTACAGTTGATAAACCTACATTGACGCATCATAATCACCCAAATCCATGGTTCGCATTAGGGTTTCTTTTCAGCGTTGTGCCTCCTGTGGGTTTAGACAGATGCGTAGTCACATGTATCCGTCATTGTAGTATCAGTCAGAGTAGTTTCACTGCCCTTAAAGCCCTGTGCTCCACGTATTCATTCCTCCCTTCATCCCTTGACTTCTGGCAGCAGATCTTTTCACTCTCCATAGTCTTGCCTTTTCCAGGGTGTCATGTGATTGGAGCTTCCCTTGTGGCTCAGCTGGTAAAGAATCTGCTTGCAATGCAGGAGACCTGGGTTGGATCCCTCAGTTGGGAAGATCCCCTGGAGGAGGGCGTGGCAACCCACTCCAGTGTTCTTGTCTGGAGAATCCATGAGGAGCCTGGTGGGCTACAATCCATTGGTTGCAAAGAGCTGGACACAACTGAGCAACTAAGCACACACATGTAATTGGAATCATACACCCGTGTAGCCTTTTCAGGTTGGTTTCTCTCACATAGTCATATGCTTTTTAAGTTTCCTCCATGTTTCTTCATGGCTTGATAACTCCTTTTAGCGTGAATAATATTCCATTGAGTGGATGTACCACAGTTACAGATATTCATTTACCTAGTTAGGGATACCTTGATTGCTTTCAATTTTTGGTGATTATGTCTGTGTAGGGTTTTGTTTGGGCATCAGTTTCAGCTCCTCTGGGTAAACAGCAAGGAGCACAATTGTTGGAATGACATATTCTAAGAGTATGTTTAGTCTTTTAAGAAACTGCCAAACCGTCTTCCAGTGACTGTACCATTCTACATTCCTAGTACAATGTAGAATGGTTTACTTTCTCTGTATGCTAGCCAGAATTTGGTCACTGATTTATTTTGATCATATTGATAGTGGTATTTACTGTTGTTTTAATTTACATTTCCCTAATGGCTACTGTGGTTGAACATCTTTTTGTGTAATGTTGAGTTTTGAGAGTTCTTTATACATTCTAGATACTAATGCCTTGTTGGATATGTAGCTAGCAAATATTTTCTCTCAGTCTGTGCTTATCTTTTTCACTTTAAGTAGGGTCTTTCACAGGAGAAGGCAATGGCAACCCACTCCAGTACTCTTGCCTGGAAAATCCCATGGATGGAGGAGCCTGGTAGGCTGGCTGCAGTCCATGTAGACTGCAGTCCTTGGGGTCGTGAAAAGTCGGACATGACTGAGTGACTTCACTTTCATACATTGGAGAAGGAAGTGGTAACCCACTCCAGTGTTCTTGCCTGGAGAATCCCAGGGACGGAGGAGCCTGGTAGGCTGCTGTCTATGGGGTCACATAGAGTTGGACACGACTGAAGTGACTTAGCAGGGTCTTTGACAGAGCAAAAGTTTTTAATTTTGTTGAGGTCCAATTTACCACTTTTTACTTTGGGAGCCAAGTCTAAGAGCTCTTTGCCTAGCTTTGGATCCCAAAGGTTTTCTTTTTTTTCTAAAAGGTTAATTTTAAGTATTAAGCCCATGATCCGTCTTGAGTTAATTGTTATGAATGGTTGACATTATTCTAAATGAAGTTAAATCACTGTCTTCGTCACATATTTGTATTGCCTTTAAACTGCTCATGAGCTGATGTCAAAGTATGATCAGTAAATAGGCTTTTCACCCTGGGTTTGATGTAGGTACTAAAAGTAATTTAATGTAAAAGTCAATCAAATGGGAGTCCTAATTAATGTTTCAACCTTTGGTTGCTATTTTTGGAAAAAAGTAATTGTAGTTTACACTGGGAAGTGCATCATGTAGAAGTGACTCTGTGGATCAGTATTCCATTTTCCAGTATTACAGGAGCGCAGACAGAAACCATTAAAGATTGGGTTGTGGGAGTCACTCCTTTTACTTAGGAAGTTTACTAGAGAGCTTCTATTCAGCCATTATCCTGAGGCTTTTGGAGCATCAGAGGAAATTTGAGAAGGGGTACTGGCTCTGAAATTAGACTTTCTGGGTTCAAATACTGATTCTGCCACTTAACTGGCTCCATAATTTGATCTCTTTGTGCCTTAGTTTCCTTATTATAAAACAGGTGTAGTACTTAAGTATCCACCTCTAACAGCTGTTGTGAAGCTATCACTCACTTGAAACAGTTTCTGATACATAGTGGGCACTCAATAAACTTTAGCAACCATTATCCCTAAATCATTGATTTTGTGTGAGGATGACTGGGAACCATCTTTTTTATTTGAAAATTTTGGGGACTGTCTTTTTTATATTAAGACTAACATAGTACTATTAAGATTTGACTGCAAAATTCAAATAGTTTATAGTCCTTAAACAATACAAGAGAGACTTTAAGCAAATTTTGTGCTTGTAGCCCCCGAATGTGGGAATTCACGGTCCTCTGCCACGAGGTGTTTTCTGAAAAAAAAAAAAAAAAAAAAAAACTCCAAAAAACACCACTCATTCACTTGTCCTAATTAGGTCCCTCCTAACATTTGTGTCCTTTCAAGGCTATAGATCTCTTGTCATTTATCCATGATAACTGGATCCACAGCCTGTCAGCATTCTGAGCATCTTTTCTCAGACACTTTGCTTTATTGGAATCTCTTAAGAGCCTGGTATTTGAGGGCTATGCCTTTCTCCAGACCAGTATGGCAATGCAGCTTGAGATGTCCCCATCTTGTAACAACCATTCCAGAAAAAAAGTGTGGTTGTTTGATCCCCTAGCTTGTTTTTTCGAGATTTGTTCTTCCTTGCCGTTAGTGGTATAATTGCTTGAAAACAGCTGCAATTCTCAATTCTCAATGGGCTGCCGTAGACATTTGTTTCAATGCAATTTTGTTTGGCCAGTATTAATATCTTAAAAGACACTAAAATTAGGAAAGGTTTATGATAGAGTAGAAGCCGCCCAGCACCTATTATCTTCATTCGTTATCTGCCTGCCATTTGTGGCAGATAGGTCCCTCTGTGATAGAAAACAGCCAGTTCTCTCCACCCCTAACTCCTCGAAGTATTTGTTTACCTAAATTTATTGGCATTCACGTTTTAGTTTTGTGTGTTGAAATGATTGAACCATTTGCAATGGCCCTTTTTATAGGTTGAAAATAGTTGAAATAGCAGTTTTATTCTCACTTGTGGTAAAATTTAAGAACTTAAGATGTATAGAAATATTATCACAGGATATTTTATATATAAAAATCTCAATAGTTTTGTTGGGAAGAAATGTTGAAACTACACTAAAAAGTAACGTAAGCACAATGGAATTCATCTTTGAAGGAGAACGTGAAAGCTATTCCTGCTGTGTGACAGACAAAATATACCAGGCAATTGATGAGGTTGTTTTATTCAAGCTGATGCAACAGGGAGAATGTTCATTAATGGGGAGCCTCTCAAAGAAGGAGAAAATATAGAGTTTATAAAACTGGGAGGTCAGTAAGGAACGATGGAGGTGGGTCCTATCACCGGTGGTCAGCCCTTCCTTAGAACACAGAAGGCGTAGTGCTTCTTAACCATGACTGCTTTCTGGAAGCACAAAGCTCAGGTCAATTTTAACACTGCCGAATGGAACAAGGTTACTGCTATTACCATAGTTATGTTTATAAACTGTATGAGATACACATCATAGAAGTTTGATTTATAACTTTAAAATCTATAGGATTCTTAATATTTCTGCCCTAAAGGACTAGAACAGGGCAGCTTTTCCTTATAAGGGTGACCAGGAGTTGGAAGTCCTTTGAAACAAAGCAAGGGGAAGAACCCACTGCAGAGGGAGGGCGGAAGATCAGGGGCAAGCCAGCGGACCGTAGTCAAAGTGGGACCCAATGAAGGTGACGGCGCTCCCTCCAAGACCGCTTCTGGTGAGCAGGGAAGGGGTGAGAGATGGGCATTTGTCAGTGGGCCAGGCTAAAGGAGAGAATTCCATGGATTTTGTTAAAGGATGCATTTTAAAAGGACAAGATCATGACCCATATAAAATGAATGTGGAATGAATTTATTTAACTAATTAAAGAACTAGCCAAATGTCACAACCATTTTAAAAGTTGATGAACTGTGAATTTATATAGAGAAGGAGTATTGAAATGAGTTTACAGACGGAAGCAAAACTGGATTTCCCCACTACAGGGAGGGTTGCCCTTTCACCAGACAGTTATGGGCATGTCCATAAACAAGAATTATTTGCATTGCTATTAGTTACCTACAATTTACCAAGGTGTAAAATAGTGTAAAGAATATGCCTGCCAATGCAGGAGACACTGATTGGATCCCCGAGTTGGCAAGAGACCCTGGAAAAGGAAATAGCAACCTACTCCAATATTCTTGCCCAGGAGATCCCACGGACAGAGGAGCCTGGTGGGCTGCAGTCCATGGGGTCACAGAAGAGTCTGACATGACTTAGCGACTAAGCAACAACAACAAAACAGCTCAAAGCCAGTGACAAGACCAAGCCCCATTGGATCAAGTAATTCCCAGAGGCCCCATTATTCCATTGAAAGGCTGTTCAGTAATCTCTCTTGGTCACACCATGGTCTTCAGTTTTTCGTAGCCATGCCTGCTCTGTAGTAACTACATGCTTTCTCTAATAGTCATCTGTCAGTTGTTTACCCATTTTTCTCCTTAAAAGCCATGTCTGATTTTTTCCTTTCTTTCTGGTCTCCATCAGGTCAAAGGAGCCTGAGATATCCAGGATATATAAATTTATAACCAACTACAAATACAATTTAGTTTCCTCATGTTTGGATTGCTTTTGCTTAATATCCTGTCTTTTTCTCGGGATGACATTAAAATTTTTTTAACTTAATGTTATGAAAATTAATATTGAGAGTCCCTTGGACAGCAAGGCGATCAGACCAGTTAATCCTAAAGAAAATCAACCCTGAATATTCATAGGAAGGACTGATGCTGAAGCTCCAGTTCTTTAGCTACCTGATGAGAAGAGCCAGCTCATTGGAAAAGACCCTGATGCTGGGAAAAATTGAGGGCAGGAGGAAAAGTGGGTGACTGAGGATGAGATGGTTGGATGGCATCATTGATTCAATGAACATGAGTTTAAGCAAACTCTGAGAGATGGTGAAGGACAGGGAAGCTGGCAATCCTGGGGTCCCAAAGAGTCAGACATGACTTAGAGACTGAACAACAACGTTACTAATTTTAAGTTGGGAGTTAAGCGACATAACAATAATTTAGCCACATAGCTAACATTAGGTTTTCATCTGTAAGTTGAAGGTGAAAGTTAATGAATTTGTGTTATGGGCCAAGTGGTTCTCAACCTAGACAATTTTGCCCCACCCCCAACCCCCGGGGCCTGCTACTGACATCTAATCAGTAGAGGCCAGAAATGCTGCTACACTTCCTACAATGCATAAGACAGCCCACCAAAGCAAAATTACCCAGTTCTTACTGTTAATCATGCCAATGTTGGGAAACCCTAATGGCCCATTGAAGAAGGTTAGAGGAAAGCTGATTGCTATGATAAAACTAAAAATAATTTTATGGTCTTAAATCTATATGAAAAACATACATTTTGTTTTTATACATTAAAAATAATGTTATTACCAATTTTCCATATTTAAAAATTATGCAGTCAGTATTACCTTTAACTTGAGAGACTAAAGAAATAGAAAGAGATGCTTTTCCATTAGAAGGAGAGGGTGAGACGACTTGAGAGAGTGGCATGGAAACACCTACATTAACATATGTAAAATAGACACCTAGCAGGAAGTTGCTAGGTAACACAGCCTAGAGGGGTGGCTGGGGTAGGAGGTTGGAGAGGGAGGGGATATTTGTATACTTAATGGCTGATTCACACTGCTGTACGGCAGAACCCTACACAACCTTGTAAAGCAATTATCCTCCAATTAAAGAAATAGGTGCCTTTCCTTTGTAATGTGTATAACACTTGCACTTTTAAAATTACTTTTCCTATTTTAGGTTTTACCGAAGAAACGTCTTAAGAGATCCATCACATTTCCAAGGTTAACATTTACAATTTGGAGTTGTTGACCTTCTTATAAGAAAGATTTTGGCCATCAAAATGAAAACTTTATTTGAAGTTCTAGAACAATTATACAAGAAGGTACTTCTCGGAGCCGCACTTGAAAATGACAGCCATGATTACGTCTTTTATCTCTACCCAGCATTTTCAGATCAAGGTGGTTCTACAGCCACCTCCTCAGACTGCTCAAACGCCCTTGATGTTCAGGACAAGCAGGAGCCATCCTCTGTCAGTTTGCCTACCTTTTCTGTAGCACCTGTGTGTTTGCAGAGACATTCTCAGATGAGCAGTACTGGAGAAATAATGCTCCTTCAGCTAACAGTGATCAAAGTGATGATAACCCGAATATTGTCTGTGGAAACTGAATTCCATGCAAAGGAGAAATACAGAGATATAATTAAAATTCTTTTAAAATCATCTGACATCGAATCTCAATTGGTAAGCCCATTTACTTTTTGTGTGTGTGTTTTTTTAAGATCTATATTTTTAAAATAAAAGTTTTAAAACAGTCAGCAACAGTAGGTAAATGTATTTATTTTCCTATAGACCTGTATGTTCCAAAACTCGGAAAAATTGTTATCTCACATGGCTGCAAAGTGCCTTGCACTAATTCTGTATTTCCAACTGAAGGAAAAGGTAAGATAAGTAATCAAATTATGTTACTATTACTTTTATATTTTCTTTAAAATTGATCTCTGGCATTCAGTTTTTTATCAATAAAATATTTGCTCATGTAGTGTGTAAATCCACAAACATGTAAGAATAGAATATTATGTTGGTGACTTATTTCAAGGATTAGAGTCTTAAAATACGTTATAAATCATTACAGATAAGATTCTCAACTCAAAAGATAGACTGCAAGTCACAGAGTCCATAACTGTTCAGATTCTCAAAGGAGTAGGTGGGCCTCCTTCCTCCCTTCCAAAAACAAGGCTTAGGAGCCCCTGCTTGAGACTAAGACCATTTTCATAGGTTTAGTATAAATTCTAAGAATGGTCCTCAGCATAATGAAAAAATATGAACAAATTAATCATTTTTCTCTTAACTGAAGTAGTTAGTAAATATATCTAAACATTTCCTGACTTCTTTTAGCTGTAATTGCTTGTTCCTTTCTTAAAACAGCATTCTTTCCTGAATACAAAAAGGTGGTATGTACAATAGAAAATTTGGAAAAAGGGAAAATGTATAAAGACCAAAATAAAAATTTCATATCATTCCAGCCACCAGAGATAATAACCACTGCTGTATTTCATGTTCCTTCTTGGTTTTTTTGCTAATATGGTGTATTAAATTTCTTGACTTAAGGAATACTGGGATATTTATGTCCTTGTTTTAGCAAATATTATACTTTTTTTTTGGAATGAAGTAAACAGTGTTGTGTAGAATTGTGTATAATAGATAATTTGTAATGGCAAAGAAAAGGTTGTATTACAACTTACTACTTAAAAATTTCTTTCTCACTTATAGATAACATTGAGTAATTCCTGGATTTCTTTTTGCCAAAAAAATATTTCTGAATATTCTGAAAGTAATAAAGTAGTATACTGCCTCTGGATACTTACCTTTGTAATTAAAGAAATCTTTAAAGATACATCTTCACAAAAAACGGGTATGTACTGTGTTTCCCAATAAACAATTGTCATTGTCTTGTTCCCAGGGAGCATTATATTTTTGTGAGTAAAACTTATTTTACAACCTCTGATTGTTTTGAAGCATGAAAAACTAGAAAACCATGCCCAATAGTCTTTGATTGAGGGTACCTTTTTAAAAGGAAAAATGTAAAACTTCACTATTACTGGATTTCCCTGGTGGCTCAGACGATAAAGCGTCTTGCCTACAATGTGGGAGACCTGGGTTCAATCCCTGGGTCAGGAAGATCTCCTGGAGAAAGAAATGGCAACCCACTCCAGTATTCTCACCTGGAAAATCCCCTGGACTGAGGAACCTGGTAAGCTATAGTCCATGGGGTTGCAAAGAGTCAGACAAGACTGAGCGACTTCACTTTATTTTCACTATTATTAAAAATTGAAATTAAAGCTTTTCATTTTTATATGTCCTTTGCATAGTCTGATGTTACTGCTATTTGTAAAATGGATATTAGCCATGATTATTAGCTGTTAGCATGTTTATCTCCATTTGTTTGTGTTAGAGGTAAATAATCCAATCCATTTTTTCATCTTCCAAAATGATGATGATTTTAAAAATTGTAAAATTGTGTTTTAAGAAAACTTTGTTTTTCCTGTTGCTTATAATTACTATTTTTATACTTGCAGAAATTCTAAAGCAGTTCCTGACTCCTTTTGACCCTCTTTTTGAAGTCTTTTACAATTCCTTATTTTCTCAGCATTTTGAAAACCGCCAAGATGCTTCTAATAAACTAATAAACAGTTTGATATGTTTCCTGGAATTGCTTGAACTTCTTATAGCCTCTAGAATCTACCTGAAGTTACATTTCACTTGCCAGAGGATTTTATTTTTGAAACCTTCTTGTGTGTTTGATGTTATTACCTGGCCTATTCAGGCTTTTGTCAAAAGGAAGTTGATCGTCTTCATCAAAAAGTGCCTTCTGTGCAAAGTGGGTGAAGACCTTTGTCGGGGATCTGTCCCTGTCTTCATGCCACCAGATAATCCTTTGGATGTGGACCTGTTGGCTTTGGCCAGTGCTGTTCTGCAAGCTGTGGATTTGGGCTTGTTGAGAACGTTGTCTGTCCGTGGAAAACATTCCTGCTTTGGAGGTGGTGAAGTCCTAGCTGGATATGAGCATGCCCCTGGTCCAGATCATGTGATTCTTAGAGCATTGAGCTTAATTATCATAAGATCCTTAGAAATCAAGTTTCAAAATTGTGCTTCAGCAAATGAAATGAAAGGTAACTTTCTGAATGCCTTATGTATGTAAAGCAATGGATAATTATTTACTGAAGTAAAATTATTCATAATTATCAAAGCTCAGAATTGTAATTTCACTAACTTGTTATATCTTATTCTAGTTATAATTTATTAAGTTTTCTTCCAATAAAGATAAAAATTGTCTTTTAAAAAGTTTCATTTTTGTGTGCTAAACTGAATTTGCATAACATAGTTAATAACTGTAGTTTAAAGAAACAGATTATTGAGTCTCTTCAAAGTAAGCAGTGTTAGTCAATTCATGTTCAGATATTTGTGGTATATTATTCATATTTTCCTTCACAAAATTGGTATATCTACTAATACAGAGTTTTGATAATTAGGAGTTGAATTAAACTAATGTAGGGTGTAATCTCTTGCCTGGAAAATCCCATGGGTGGTGGAGCCTGGTAGGCTGCAGTCCATGGGGTCGCTAAGAGTCGGACACTGGCTGTGCGACTTCACTTTCACTTTTCACTTTCATGCATTGGAGAAGGAAATGGCAGCCCACTCCAGTACTCTTGCCTGGAGAATCCCAGGGGTCGGGGAGCCTAGTTGGCTTCCAGCTATGGGATTGCACAGGGTTGGACGCGACTGAAGCGACTTAGCAGCAGCAGGAGCAGCAGGGTGTAATCCTGTGCAGTTGTCATTTACAACACTAGATGGCGTTGGTTACATAAATCAAGAGTTTTAAATTGCCGTTAAAACGCCTCAAAACCTTTTTGACTTTTGTGCTTAATAGTAGTACTTTCTTTTAATGCTTTAAAAAACTTTAAACAAAAACTTTTTCTGCTAGTATTTTGAAGGCAAATTATTTTTGTTTGGTTGTATTGTTGCCTCTAGTACAAACACTGTGGCATCCAGTGAAGCAATTTCTGTTGTCTACTATTTATCCATTTATATGTTTTTAGCAAGAATTCATGTAACTTTTATTTCTCAGAGATACTAGCTATTTGACACTGTGGCAAATAGATGATCTGGCTATACATTTTAACTATATCCTACCAAGTAGGTCTTTTTCTTTTTTCTCTGAAGCTCAGTTTCCTAATACACAGAGCAGAGATAATCCCTAACTTAAACTTTTGAACGTGTGAAATATGATAATACATTTTAAAGTACTCTAGATGTTATAAATGTATGTGAATAGGTAAGTTATTATAAATACATTCATAAACTGTTGTTTTCTCTTTAAATTTTTCTGTTTTTGAAGTGGATTACCAGAGGTTCATGTCTGAGTTGCTGACCTTCTTAAAGCCTCACCTTCAGCCCTCTCTGCAATCACACAACCTCTGTGAGTGGTTGTCTAGGGTCTTCATAGAACAAGATGATGACATGCTGGAGGCTGCCAAAGCATTGCTGGGCATCTACCTGAAGTTGACCAGGTTTGTATATTTTAAAATAATTATACTAACTAACATGGCCAGGAAAGCAGAAAACATTTTTAATAATGTATTGGACTTACAGTTTACTTTCCATCATTAGGGGGAAAAAATCCCTAACAATTTTGTGGTTTCCTTATAAGTTCCAATTCCTTTAACACTGCCCTACATGAAAATAGATTACATTTGAGTTCTCATTATGAAAACTTGAATGGCTAGCAGATCTAGGAATTAGCACTAAACTGAGATTAGACAATATGGATTCTGGCTGAGTCTCCATCTTTGCTTTACCTGTGTGATCAAGAATAAGTTAATACCATTGTCTAAGTCACAATTTAATTGATGTTTGAAACTCTTTTCACCCTTAAGACTAACTTGTCTGTATTGAACTACTGTGAGGTGATTTTTGCCTTTGTAAAGCTGAATTCAAACTTGTAAGTAATCAAAGGAACTTGTAAATTTTCATTTTAATATACATTTGAATTGGTACTAATATCATCTTGAGGCAGATATCTGCAGTTGATTATGAAGTTATGTTACTGATGACATTTTATACTGATCCTATTTCTGTTTATTAAAAGATCTGTACTTGGGTCATATGTTATGGCAAATATCTGTAATTGGTTATGAAGTTAATAACTGATGACCTTTTACAGTATTTCTGCTTCTGCTTTATTAAAACCGTAAAGTATTTGCTTTATTTCCATTTCTTTCTTGGCTTCAGAGAAAGGGATTTCTTACTAATGGTTGTCGGTGTAGTGTTGTGCTGCCAGTTCTTACTTGTATTATGACACTTCTGGCAATGACTGCTTTCAGACTATAAGTGTTTGGGGCCAATTTTCAAAAGGTTCTAATCAAGAACACAGAATGCATGCATGTGATTTGAATTAGGCTTAGAAACGGTCAAATACAAATTCAGTCTGAATACACATGCCTTGAAGAATATAGTCATATTCAAAGCTGACTTCTTACGCCTCAGGAAAAGAGGAAGCTTCTGAATTAAATTCATTTTGCACGTGAATTTCTAATTTTCTTGAATTTCGTGTGATCACAGAGGCCTGTGCTCATGTCATATGTATTTTTTAACGTAACTGAATTGGTTAAGATGGTTGTAAATGATAAAAATCAATATAAACTAGTCTAAGCCAAAAAAGGAATTTACTTCCTGGGAATCCCAAGGAATCAAGTTGGCATCAGGTGTAACTGTGCATGACTGAAATCATGTCACTGATTATTTCTCTTTGTTTCTGTCTCATAGCTTTGAATTCATTCTCAAGCAGGGCAACCAGCAGTGCCAGACTGACAGCAGCCTTACAGTTAAGATCTTTAATAGTGCCAGCAGAAATCCCAGAGGAGATCTGATTAACCTGCATGAGTCACAGATTCATGTTGAAATCATGGTGGCTAGGACCATGGGTACTCTGATTAGTTAGCCTGGGTCACATGCCCACCCCTCTTGAGACAAGTGTGGAAGGAAAGGAAGGAGGTTAATTCCCACCTTACCGTGTAAAATTAGTTACCTGTAGGAATAAGAGACTCTGATGTCAATAGACAGGAAGATGGAGGAGGTTTGTTGGATGGATACAAACTAGAACTACCAAAGTCAAAGGGTATTATTTATTTTATTGAATCAGGTTTCTATAGAGTTTGTAGAGAAAGATTGTTTTGAATTTTTTTCTTTCAAAAATAATGCATAGATTAAAAAATAATGTGGCAGAATTTATGGTATGTGAATTATATCTGTCAAAATTTATATTTATAGAGTCATTAATCTGGAGTGTCTGTTATTTTCAGAGAATGTGAAGCTACTGAAAGCTTGAGCCAAGAAACAGAAATGTGGAGCCATCACACACATGAAAATGGCTATAATCCACACTGTATTTTTTTATTTTTATTAAAAAATATAGGATTTGATTCTACCGTTCTTCTTGATTTTTTGATTTCATCAGAAACTTGTTTTCTTGAATATTTTGTTAGATACTTAAAATTATTGCAAAAAGACTGGGATAATTTTTTCACCATTTGCAAATATTTTGATGTAACTGAATCTAAAGATAACATACATATTTGTTGTTGTATCTCCTCACTTGTCCAAGATAGAAACAGCAACTCAACAGAAGCTAGTCCTTTGGCTGTTCTTGGTAGTCACACAAATGCTCATTCTTGGGTCTCCTGGACTTCTGCTGCTGCTTCTGAACCACTGAACCATGGTGTAACGTTGGAGAAGGCCCACACCAAGCTCCAGGCTAACTGTCTTTCTACCCCAGGAGCTTCTCCAAGTCTGGTAGATTATGACAGCTCTGATGATTCTGAAGAAGGATCCACAAGCCTGTATTTAGTAAACAGTAGACTAACATCTTCACACCAAGAAGCAACGAAGAAAACTCAGGACACATTTGGAGTAAGTGGGGATAAAAAAGAACTTAGCCCAGAGTCTCAATCAAGGCCTCTGGTTACTGAAGAATCTAATACCCGGTTCTCTGTTTATTGTGATGGAGCCCCAAATAACACTGCTTCTGAAGTGGGAATATCTTACAGAACAGTAAAGTGCTTTGAAGAGCTACAAGGTGCCATTTACCGTTTGCAGAAGAAAAGTCTGTTCCCATATAATCCAACAGCACTTTTAAAATTGTTAAAACATATTGAGACAATATATAATAAAAGTATGACCCCTTTGTAAAACACTGACATTTTATTTCCAGGAACTATTTTTCCTTAATATAATTGTGCCTTACTGAGATAACAGTATTAAAAATAATAAATAAACCTCAAAAGAGTTCTCTAAACCATGCTTTTCTTTTGCCTTTTGGGAGCAGCCTAGTGACTGAAAAACATATATCAAGTAACAAGTCACTTGATACAGTTGTACAACATTTGAAATCTATGGTAGTTCAAACTTCCTCAAATTTGGGATAGTTATTGTATTAATTTCTTATTGATACTGTAACAAATTCTGACAAACTTGGTGGCTTAAAAGAACAGAGATTTATTCTTTCTCAGTTTTGGAGGCTAGAAGTTCAAAATCAAGGTGTCTGCATGACTGCACTTCCTCTTAAGGCTCTAGGGGAGAAGATTTCCCTGCCTTTTTGTGTCTTCTGGCCATTGCTGTCAGTCCTGGATATTCCTTGATTTGTAGCCACATCACTTCAATCTCCTTCTCTGTTCTCACATGACGTTTTCCCTCTGTGTCTGCTGGTGCTGCTGCTGCTGCTAAGTCACTTCAGTCGTGGCCGACTCTGTACAGCCTCTAGACAGCAGCCCACCAGGCTCCCCAGTCCCTGGGATTCTCCAGGCAAGAACACTGGAGTGTGTTGCCATTTCCTTCTCCATCCCTGTGTGTCTATCTGCATCCAGTTTCCCTCTTTTTAAGTATACAGTCAGTAGATTAGGGCCCAGTCTCATCCAGTAATGACCTCTTGTTGTCTGTTGTTTAGTCACTAAGTCATATCCCATTCTTTGTGACCCCGTGGACTGTAGCCCGCCAGGCTCCTCTGTCCGTGGGGGTTCTCCAGGCAAGAATCCTGGATTGGGTTGCCATTTCCTCCTCCAGGGGATCTTCCCAACTCAGGAGTCAAAACTTAGCCTTCTGCATTACCAGGTGGAGTGTTTATCACCGAGCCACCAGGGAAGCCCCAGTATGAGCTCATCGTAGCTTAATTATATCAGCAGGGACCCTATCTGCAAATAGGGTTGCATTCACAGGTCTTGGTAGCCCTGAATTTTGGGAGGGACACTGTAAGCCAGTACCCTTATTATTTCCCTTTGAGGTGTTTACATGTAATGTGATGTGGAAAAAACTTACATCTTAGTGGTTTTTTAAAGAGAAGTGATTAGCTTCATGTGTATGTATATATGTGATCTATGAGAACACAAGTATATTAAGATTTTTTAAAGATACTTAAAAAATTTTTTTCCTGTTTAAAATTGTTGTGATATGAATGATTCTGTCTTTGAGAGAGGAGGCAGTAAATCCAGATTTTCACGTTGTTACAAGCACGCCTCATTTTATTGTGCTTCACTTTCTATTTTGCAGATGTTGCATTTTTTACAGGTTTAAGGTTTGAGGCAACCCTGTGTCATCCAAGTCTTTTGGTGCCATTTTTCCAAAAATATTTGCTCACTTTGTGACACTTGTAATTGCAATATTTTGGTAATTGCAATATTTCACACTTCTCATTATTATATTAGTTACAAATATAAAACTTCTAATGGATGAGGAGTTGCTGCTTATGGATGAGCAAAGAAAGTGGTTTCTTAAGATAAAATCTGCTCCCAGTGAAGATTCTCTTAAGATAGTTGAAATGACAACAAAGGATTTAAAAATATTTTATAAGCTTAGTTGATAAAGCAGTAGCTTTAACATCTTCAGCATCGCTGAAGGCTCAGATGACGGTTAGTATTTTTTTAGCAATAAATATTTCTTTTTTATAGTATGTAGCCATAATGCTATTGCACACTTACTAGACTACAGTATAATGCAAACTTAACTAGTTTATATGCACTGAGAAGCCAAAAAGTCCGTGTGATTCCCCTTACTGTGATACTTGATTTACTGTGATAATTTGGAACTGAGTCCAGAGTATCTCCAAGGTCTCCCTGTGAGGGATTTGTATACTGAGAGTGTAACTGTATTCTGCTGGTGAGTCTGTCATTAAGGCAGTCTAAAATGTCATCCTTAAAGCATTTTTAAATGATCCTTTTATAGATAAATATAAGGAGACTGAACCTACCTACCAGTCACTCAGTCATATCTGACTCTTTGCTACCCCATGGGCTGTAGCCCGCGAGGCTCATCTCTCCATGGGATTCTCCAGGCAAGAATACTGGAGTGGTTTGCCCTTTCCTCCTCCAGGGTGTCTTCCCAACCCAGGGATAGATCCAGGGTCTATTGCAAGCAGTTTCACCACCATCTAAGCCACCAGGAATGCCTAAAATATATTTTAAAGGCTGTGTTAATAAAACAGATTAGTACTCCTTCAGGTAGAAATAGGAAAGTCAATGGAACTAAATAGAGGATGGTTAATCATTATAAAAGTGAGATGCTAATGTTAACCAAAGAGAAATGCAGAGATCAAAAAGTTTGGTAACAGTTGGGGGTATACATTGGGGCGGCTTCTATGTGAAAAAATGTATCTTCCACTTATAAAAGCAAAGACTAGAAATTGGTTAAATGTCAAAATATATATATTCATAGTACATATGCTAAGTTATATATATACTTATGGAAAGAATGGGCTATATTCATGTTAAATGAAACACCTATAATAAAAAACAGAAGTAAATATACCAGAGTCCCATTTGTTTAAGGAAAGAAGGCAGGGAAGGAGTAATGCACACGCTTAACATATTTATGTATGTTTTTGTGTGTCTGTAAAATATGTAACAGCATATAAGAAAATACTAATAGCAGTTGCCCAGGGAAACAGATCTGGAGTAGAAAGCTTGACTTCTCATCATATATCTTGTTTTACTTTTTAACTGAATACTTTTTTTTTTTTAAGTTAAAATTACTTTTTTAAAATAAACTTGATTCTTTTGTTTCTGGGGGCACAAAAATGCTGAATGCACTAAAGCCATACTTATATAGATGTGGTTTTTACCTGTTTTTCTCTATAAGATTAATAAGGAACCATCAACCCCTTGTTATATGTAAAATGAGAAAAAGGCAATCTCATGTGTATGCTGAGTGTTGGGATTTCAGAAATGCTACATGTATAACTAACCTTTAGGTGTAAGTCAGTTTGTCCTACCCTCACTGAAGCCCTAGTACTGGTGAGGATGACTGACGCTAGCTGTGTGATAACTTTCCTGGCTGTTCAGAGTATCCAGAGCTGTCCTGAGTTAGTCCATAAGGGAGAACACAAAACTAGTGATACACAATGAGTTCCTGGTCTGTAACTCCACCTCTTCTCCAAGTAAATACATATGTCCATTCAAGTGAGCACGATTTATTTAATTTAAATTTATAAATCAATAAATTATGAAGCTGTTTTAACTTAAAATAGATACAGCAAAATACACATATGACTTGAATTTTCACTAATAGCATGTTCATGAAACCAGTACCCAACTCAAGAAACAACATTACTGACACTCAGGAGTCCCCCTGGGAACCCTCTAGTCATAACTCACTGGTAAAGGTAACTATGCCCTAAAATGAGACTAGATTAATTTTGCCTAGTTTTGTCTTTTATGTAAATGGATCATAGAGTATATGTTCTTTTATATATGGCTTCTCCAATGATATTTGGAAGCATGGTCTAATTGGTTTTTTAAATAATTGCCAAGTAGTTGCATTTCAGCTGTTACTGGCAAACAAAATACTTATAACTCCTTGAAGTTGTATATGGCACTCCCAGTGTGCCAGGATGGTGAAATTGATAGTGGTTGAAACAAAATAGAGACTGAAACAGGTTATACAGGACCTTGTGTAATTGGCCCCAACCTGTTTCTCTAGCCTCACCCGTGGTTCTCCCCCAACCCCCTGTCTTAGGAACACCACCTTATAAATTTGTCGAGCCCCATCTTTTTTTCTTTTGTCATGGGTCTTTTTATTTATTTCTTTTTCTGTTAAGCCCCATCTTAAATGTTGGACCTGCGAAAACTCCTCCGCCTGAACCATTAGATTTTGAACCATTAGATCCTGCCTGCTTTGTACTTTCTTCCCTGTGTTCTTTCCTGTATCACAGCATTCGTCACACTAGGTTTTATTAGCTGTTCAGCGGCCTCCGTTTGCCTTGTTCTTTACATTATCCCTTGTGACTAGCAGCGTGTCTGCCCCATTATAATGAACACAACCACAGGTGTTGAATACACGAGAAGAGATCCTCTCCAAGGACTTGGCAGTCTCCTGGGGCAGACAGGTGTGCAGAAACCTAAAGTCTCTAACTTGTACATCAGTTACACTTCCACATGTCAGCTGCTGTTCCAAGTGCCCGGATTATCCTTATAATAATAGGCAGGAACTGTTATGATCCCTGTTTTGCAGATGAGATTAACTTGGTAAGGTGGTAGAATCAAAATAATGGATTTAGTCAGTCTAGTTCCGACCTCTCCATAACTGACTGACTGTCTTCAAGCAGGGGGCGATCACTATTAACATTAACATTGTTGCTGTGAGTGCAGTGAGTGGTATGAAGAGAAGCCCTGCTGGCAGGCTAGCTTAGGGCCAGTTCATCCAAGACCCTGTGTGCTGTGCTAAGGAGTTTGGACTGTTTTGTGGGCAGTGGAGAGCCCATGTGGTTTTCAACTCAGTGACTGGTTTTGTGTTTGAAGAAAGTGACTTAAATAGCAATATAGTACCAGTGGCTAGGCAGACAAGTAGAAAAGACTGGAAGGAGTCCTGGGAACATCCCGCTGGCATCAGGGACAATGAGAATGGAGGAGGGGGGCAAAGCCTTCTTGCTGAATTCCAGCAACAGGCCCCTCTGTCCACAGACTCATTAAAACATGAGTAAGGAGCAGTGTGCCATGCAAGGACTGATTTACAGTCCAAGAAAGCCAAGGTCTTAGCAGGTCTTTGGACGGAGGGACACCAGACACACCTGAGGACAGGGATACCACACTGCAATGGGATTAATTAGGCACATCTCAATGTTGACAGCCAACTTCCCACCCGCCCCATTACATTTTCCCCCAGAAAATTAGACGAAATGTCTGTGGAGTCTGACCAACCTAAGAGAAAGATCTAAAGATGCACTGTTGTTGTTCAGTCACTAAGTCATATCCAACCCTTTGCAACCCCATGGACTGTAGCACACCAGGCTCCCCTGTCCTTCACTATTGCCCGGAGTTTGCTCAAATTTGTGTCCATTGAGTCGGTGATACTATAACCATCTCATTCTCTGCCTACTTCTTTTGTCTTCAGTCTTTCCCAGCATCAGGGTCTTTTCCAGTGAATCAGGTCTTCACATCAGGTGACCAAAGTATTGGAGCTTCAGCATCAGTCCTTCCAATGAATATTCAGGGTTGATTTCCTTTAGGACTGACTGGTTTGGGGGCTTCCCCAAAGAAATTATTCCACCAAGCCTGCCAACCCTGAAGTCCACAGTCACAAACTTCACCTATGGGGAGAGTTTCTAGTTGGCATTTATGTGTCCAATTCTTACATAGGAGTGAATAGCCAAGGAACACGAGTCATTTGTGGAAAGTCTCTTAACATTACAGAGCCTAAAACAAGACAGACTAAGCAAGGAGGAAATTAATCTAGTAATATCTTCAGAAAGAAATAGTTGTAAAAGATATTATACTTAGAATATTCAGGAGGAGAAATAAACATAAATGAATAATAGCAGAAATGAAAAGCAATAGAAATGTAGTAAGTTGAGGAAATCTTCAAAAAGTATAACAGCAGGACACAAAAAAAATTGGAAAATAGTGACAAAATTTGAGGGGAGCTCACAAGATTCCATAGCTGAATAGCACAAGTTCTAGATAGAAAAGGAGGAGCAGAGAGGGGGAAGTACTAAAGTAGTCCAGGAAAAATTTCCAGAACTGAAAGACTGAGTCTTTAAACCATATATGAACATATAACTGGGAAAAGAAAAAAAAAAAAAAACAATTTTATAAAGGATGAAGAGAGCCTGAGACAGGCGCTGCGTTCTCACTTGCATTTGTGTGGTGGGAGATGCTCCTGCTGCTATTCCCGTAAACAGGGAAGTGGGACCTCACAGTCTCCACAAAGGAGAATGCATTCTGCTCTCAGCTGAGTGACTCAGGCAGTCTTCAGCACGTGTTAACACCCAGCAGACAGACAGAAATCCCGTGTTGAAAATTAGAAGATCCACATTACAGCAGGAGTCATTTATGTAGAGCATTATGAAATTCATGGGAGAAGGTCTGATCTCCCTGAGACTGGAGAGAGGAGAAGAAAGAGGCCTGGATGAAGAAGGAAAGTTGAGAGAATTCCAGGGGCAGGGAAACAAGAAATGCTTTGCGGAAACTCAGGTCAGGTGGGGCTTGAACAGAGAAGTTTATGTAGAGTTTAGTATCTGAGAAGAAGACTCTGGGTGTTTTAACCATCAGGAAGCTGTCGGTCACTTGTGAGAGACCATGTGTGGCCCCAGGCGTGCTTGGGAGAGGAGGTGGACACCACAAGGACAGTGGTTTTCAACTGATCTGTGTTCTCTGTCCCTCCAAACACCGGGATCTGTCGTGGTGTCTGTGAAATGCCTCTGTCGGCATGGATCTGAACACTGTCCCCAGAGGCAGCGTCTGGTCATCGAGCCCCGTCTGGGGCTCGGACTCGCCTCTCAACTCCCTCCTCAGAGCCCAGGCACCCCACTCGGACTGCTCAGGGGTGTGGGAACGTGACCTTAAACACTGAACTTTAATTTGTCTTTTATATAATTTTGACACCATATAGAGTTATCTTGCTTTATATTAAAATACTCATTTGAAAATTGTGGTCGATAAAATGCCTTTTCTAACTATTATTAATAACAGGTCAGACTAGCAAATGAACTGTAAATTTTTCTGATTATTCTATGGAAAGTGAAGCTGAACAAAGCAGATCAAAGCCTTCACAGTCAACCTCCTAATTATTCATCTCACTAGTATATTTTTTAAGATATAGAAAAACAGGGGTCCCCTTCTACATTTGCCATGACATTAACCTTTCCAAGTAGATTGACTAAACTGTAGCGCAGTTACTCACCACATTGGGTAAAATACATATTTATATATACCATGGATCGCTTGCATTTTTTTTTTCCTCTTGGGGATTTTTGCTATTTCTTTTTTTTTTTCAAGGAAAGGATAGTTTCCTAATACTTAGAGGAATTGAGAAATGGAATGTTATCACGGTATGAGTTCCTTACCAGTGAGAAAAGTTTAAGCATTTTTAGTCTGGTTTGAGATAAGTGTCTCCCTAATCATTGAAAGCTGTAGAGTTTAAAATATGGGTTTATATTACAGATATTGTCTAGGAATGGGGATTGGGGTTGTCTGTGGCATTATGACAGCATACGTTTTTTTTAAAAAGTGCTTTAGACCTCCTGCCAGACACACCTCTCTGGAGGCCCACAGAGTGAACACGCCAGCAGCACATTTATGATTGCTTATAACTTTGTTTTTTAATTTATTAAACAAGTTTTCCTGCAGCCAAACTTTTTTTTCTAATTTGCTAAGAAGGGAAGTTTATTTTTCATTTCTGAGTTGCTAACTTTTGTTTGTTCATGTCTGTAAAACACAAGAGTAGTATAGCCCACTGTTGTAAAATAGAATTGAGTTTTTGACTGCCAATTTTCCTGTAAATTGTCTTAAAAATTTTTTTCTGGTTTAGTTATTTTTTTTTTTCTGTAATAAAGTGGAAAGATTTCCCTTACTCACTAGATTGTTGACAAGTAAATCATTTTTGGTTCCATGTAGCATTCTTCGCTTGAATATGGCACATGTCCTCTTACTTGTGTGTTGCTTTTAATGTGTGAAATGAATGGTTTGATGGTTATATGGAAGGGAAATGAGTGGTGGACTAGGAGACAAGATTGATTGGCAACCGCATTTCCCTATACAAATGAGTTTTATTACAAACTAATAGTGAAACCAGAGTAACATTTAGGAGTAATCACAAACAGCCCCATTCTCTGAAATGTCTGTTTGGGTAAAAAGTATGTCAGTGTGAGCATGAGAATTTGGGAACGGACCTTGAACAGCACTGCACTTCCTGGATCAGCCTGCAGAGTGAAGAAACCACTAAGATTCCATCAGAAGTATTTCTTTTAACAGCCTTGTAAAAAGTTAATTAACAGTATTGTTTGTTTTGTTCTTTAATAGCCTGTTATGGAGGGTGGTTAAAGGGCCATCTGCAGCAAACGAATGTCATCCCAGTTGTTGTAGGTCAGTGGTGACATACCCACCGTAGGAGGCTGGACTCACAAGCACAGCAGCGGGATAAGGAGAATACATGGCACTCGAACTCATACCACCCTGTGTTTTCCACCCGGGCTGTGCTAACTTGATTTGTGAACCAGTTGATGAGAAAAAATCACTGTGGTATCTGAAGAAAAGTGCTTTGGGACCATCCAAGATCAGGGTTTGAGGTTTCAAATGTATTCTGGGACTTAGAAGCTAAAACTTTGGGTATGCGTTCTTTGGTCTGATCATCTATAATCAGGAGATAATACATAAATGGACTTTATATTGTAAACACAATCAAAAATTTGTTCCCTTTTAATAGCTGAAAAGCTGTTCCTTTTTAAAATGTAGCATAGTTTTAATCTTAAAATGATTTTTCTTGTCATAAATTACGTATTTGCCATGATAGTTTATTCTTCCTTAATATTTCCTGTTTTCTTGTGGCTTGCAAATGGATTGTTAGTAATTTGTACTTGTGTCTTGTAGTTATTTGGAAAACATACCTACTTTTAAACTATACAAATCATTACCTTTTATGCTTTCAAAAAACATGTTTGAAAATTCCTTTATCATCAAAGCCAAGACTGAAGCCATAAGCCTAGACTCCATTATGGGCCAAATTTAGTCCACTTTTCCTTTTCTTGCCCCATTTAGTTTTCTGGCCATTATTAATTTCATCTGAATTCATTAACCACTGTTCCCCCAAAAGTTCTAGGAAGCTTCTAGCTTCCTCTAGAATATATAACTTGTACAAATTTTACTTTTGCCTTTTAGATGCCATTTTATTGTTACCATTTTATTTGTTAGTTAGTCTTAACTCTGTTTCACACTGTATCCAATGAACTGATCTCAGTTTTGGTTCCTCTTGGGTAATGTTTCCAAGAGGAAAGTCTAGGGTACCTCTCAGCAGTTTTTCTAGGAAGAGGAATATATTTTCTGAGACCTCATATATTATGTATCAGAATGTCTTGGTTACCATTCATTTTGTTGACCTGAATGACAACTTGTTTGGGAATAGTTTTGTGTTGCAACTTTTCTTAAACTGTTGCCATTTTTGTTCTATTGTTTTCTATCCCTAGCTTCTGGAAGAGAAAGCTGAAACCATCCTTATTTGATTATTTTTAGGTTATCTGATTTTCTGATGGCTGTGTCCAAAATAATACATTGTCCTTGAAATTCAAGAACTTCCTGAGGTTCTGTCTAGGTCTGGTTCTCTTTTAAGTATTCTTGCTTGGAACAAGATGAGTCTTACATATTATCCCAGATATGTTCTCTGGGTTCCCTTTCGCCGCGCCTTCATAGCAAGTGTTTACATTTCATTTTTAAATCATCATTTACTTGCAGATTGAGCTTCTGCTTTCTACTCTCCGTGCTTAACTTCCTCTCTTAACACCGTCAACTTTGTTCTCTTTTCTGTGTATTCTGGTGGAATGTCTGAACTCTGCCCTACAGTGGAGAAAGAAATGGCAACCCACTCTAGTACTCTTGGCTGGAAAATCCCATGGATGGAGGAGCCTGGTAGGCTACAGTCCATGGGGTCGGGAAGAGTCAGACACGACTGAGCGACTTCACTTTCACTTTTCACTTTCATGCATTGGAGAAGGAAATGCCAACCCACTCCAGTGTTTTTGCCTGGAGAATCCCAGGGACAGCAAAGCCTGGTAGGCTGCCGTCTATGGGGTCGCACAGAGTCAGACGCGACTGAAGCAACTTAGCAGCAGCAGCCCTTATTCATACCTGATTTGATTTTCTCCAACGTCTGTTCAACTCATCATCACCTCCAAAGCAGGTTTAAATTATCATTTTTCTACTTCCTTGTAATCTTTCATCCATCTCTATTCGTATATTACCTGCATTCCAACTCCTTGTTTTATCTCATCCTGAGCGCTCCTTGATGCCTTTTGTTTTTATTTCCTGGAGAACTTATAAGACTTAACACTTAATAAGACAATAATTAGATTATTATTAAAAACATTATTTTCTACATTTTTTGTGCACTCAAATAGTAAAAATAGCTGTCATTTTCTGAGTGCTTAATTTTTACCACATACTATACTAAATACTTTCCAGACTTTTTTTTCTCATTTAATCCTTAGGCACCCTGCAAGGAGTAATTATTATCCATATTTTACTCATGAGGAAAAAAGCATTTAAAAATAATAAAAAGTGCAAGGTCACACAAACCAAAATTAATAAGTTGAAGAGTTAAAGTTTAAACCCAGGACTCTCTGGCTCCAAAGCCCATTTTCCTAACCTCACTATACTATCTTCTCTATAAATGACTGTCATAGAATTATATTTTAATAAAATATTCAAAAGAATAACACTCCCCTTTTACTGGAGCTTTTTTTTTTTTTTCACTCCCCATTTTATCTGTCTACCAGTTCCGATCTATGTCTTCATTCAACCTTGTAATGAGAGATCACTGCAAATGCGGGTCCTATTCCTGTCCCTACGCTCCAAGTTGTGAACAGTGTGTAGGCCAGTTACAGTGGTATTTGGAGAGGTTGTGTAGTTGAGTAGCAAGGACACCGGGTTTGAAATAATGAAAAACCCAGATTCGAAGCCCAGTTGTGCTATGTGGCCGCTGTGGACAAGTTACTTAGCCCCTATTACCATGTCAGTGTGCATGTCGGAGGAGGTGCCGCCCCAGGTGAAGTCCCTGCCACCAGCAGCACGTTGCTGGTGGGTGGCAGCCTGCGTGGGCCCCAGCCCCCGCCCAGCCCGGGTGCCGCGCACTCCGCGACCATGAGCCGCCCGTATCCCAGGATGCACCGCCGCACTGGCCGCCTGGCCCGCGTCCCAGGATGCACCACTGCACTGAACGCCTGGCTCGGCTTGGCGACGGAGCCCAGCGTCAGGCCCGAGAGAGAAAGGTGCGTGGAGGTTGTGGCTCGGGGCCCGCGGCCTCCTGCATGCCGGGGCCTCGCAGGCTGAGGTCTGTCCCGGTCCGGTCCCTGTGCAGGCTGTGTCGGGCCCTTGTGCTGATGCAGGCCGAGGCCATGCCCCGTCCGCTGGTCAGCCGTGTACCAGGCCCCTTCCCGCGAGGTCGAGGCCAGGTCTGGCCCCGGCCTCCACCAAGCTGCAGCCCTGCCCAGTCCTGGGCCGAGTCTCCGCCGTCTTGGTGCTGCCCGCCTACCGGCCTTGGCAAAGTCGGTTAGACTGGTCCCAGGACTCCAGTGCGAAGCGGGTTTCCCTCTTTGTCTTGCCCTCATGGGTTTTTGTGAATTGCTGGGTTGGCTCCATCTTTTCACACGGGTGACTAGGGGTCAAGCCCACATTTCTGCGGAGTTCAAGGTAAGGGAGCCCGGGAGACTGTCCAGAAGTGGACTCGCCTAAACTCGATTCACAGACCGCTGTGCCCTCTGTATCCCTGGCCAGCACTTCTGAGGGGGCTTCGTTTTTCTCAGGTGAAAGTTATTATCCCTGTGTGACTTTAAGGAAACTCTTAACAATGCACTTTTTTTACTCTAAAATTCAACCAAATGTATCAAGGACCCAGTATGTGTGGGTGTGTGTGTGGGTGTAGTATGTGTTTACACCCAGTTGTGAGATCTGGGTGCTGGGACCTTAAAGATGAAATAGGCACCCATCCTATTCCTCATAGTCATAGCTTGTAGGCCTAAATCACCCTGTGATTTTTGATGTTTATTCCAGTTTTTCTTTTACCCCATCAGAAAATGGAGGGGTAAAAGAAATCATTTTAATTTAAATCAACTGAAATGGGAGGGCAGGTGGAATGTGAAGTTGTAGAAAGGGTAAACTGATCCAGTTAGGTTGGTTTGCCTACTGTAAATTGTGCCAAATTTTCCAATAATTGTTCAGTAAACAAATTTAGTAGGTCCAGACCAGCATTTTTAAGATTAGAATAGTCAATAGTATGGATAAGTTCTGTTTTGTGAAACTTTGAGTTGAGCGAGCATGCTCAGTCGTGTCTGACTTTTGTGGCCCCATGGACTGTAGCCCACCAGGCTCCTCTGTCCATGGGATTTTTCAGGCAAGAATACTGGAGTGGGTTGCCGTTTCCTCCTCAAGAGGACCTTCCCAACCCAGGGATCAAACCTATGTCTCCTGAGTCTCTTGCATTACAGGCAGACTCTTTACCCACTGAACTATTGGGTAAGGTTTTAGTTATGTATATTTAATAGGTATATTTGTACTAGGTTGTAATGTAAAGTATACTTATTGTGGATTACATCTTCAAAATTGTTACAGGTTTCGATCAGGACAAATATGTTACATGTATAGAAAGTAACCTTGCAGTAATAATAATTTATCTTGATAATTATTTGCAAAGATTGAAACTATGAAAGAGTCAGATGGTATTTCTGCCCTAATTAGCTCCATATTTTATAATTACTTTACATGGTATTAGCATGGCATGTATTTGGGTATCTGATCCATCACGTTCATTGTAGATGGTTGTTGATGTGTAAGGAATGGAATGGTAAAATTGCTCCAATATATGAGATCAGTCACTCTAGTGGTTGCTGATAATAGAAACCATAAACCATCATTGTTATTGTGAAAATATGCATGATTTATAGGTTATGTCTGTTGTTGCCATGTGTGTCCATATGAAGATCTTTGCTTTACATTTTCCCTGCTAAAAATCAGTAATGAAGTTAAATAATCCAAGAGTTTTCTGGTCTGTCCTAATTATGATGTTGCTTTTTCTGAAAACTTGATGCAGAGCATATCTGATGTCAAAGGGGTTTTGCTATTGAAAGATGTTTTTCTTCTCAGCTTTGATAAGAGATTTTTTAAATTTTTTAACTAAAATTTAAAGCTCTTAATGGTTGTTGTTGTTCAGTCACTAAGTCATGTCCAGCTCTTCACAACCGCATGGACTGAAGCATGCCAGGCTTCCCTGTCCTTCACTATCTCCTGGAGTGTTCAGATTCTTGTCCATTCAGTCAGTGATGCTTGCTATAATAATTATTTTTACATTTTGTATTTGTGTTTATTTGTTGACTAGTTGGTTGGTTGATTTTTATTTTAAGGATTTAGATAACTTAAAGTTTGGACTATAGTTGATGAAACTAATTTCCTAGTGTATAATTTATTCTCTAATGTGTCGGTCAGACATTTAATTGTAACTGGCTAATATTTTATTTTGCAAATGGACCTTGCAAACAGTTTACCATCATCAAGCAACCTATTTTTTTTAACTGTACTTACTGGTAACTGCTATGATAGGAATTCCACAAATGTATGAATTAATGAACATTATAACCATAAATTATTCATGTAAACATTCGGAGATACATCTTATTAGTTTTTAGCAAAACAATTTTTATACCTGATTTATTTTAAGAGGAACTAATATTTGGCAGTTTTATTCCAGAGAAATGATAAGACATCTATTTTAAAAAGAGATAAGTGAATGGAAATCATCCTGTCCTATTGGACACTTTCAAACCACACCCAACAGTGAAACAAGTAAAGTACTATCTAAATTTCTAATTCAAAACCAGCCTAACACAAAAGAGGTTAAGAGAGCGGGGGATTGTTTTTCCTCAATTGAGATCTCAGTAGATACCTGTGAGGGGCACTTTATAATCAGTCTGGTATGTGGTATTTTGCTCATATCCCTTTAGTCTCTTCCAAAGTGTTAGACTCCAGCACTCACTGTGTAGTTCAGTTGATCTGTTAATAGAGCAAATGACTGCTAACATTCAGGGAATGTGCTTGCTTTTTCTAGCAATAGCCAAAGTTTGAGATCCTTAAGTAACTAGAAAGCAGGGACCATCGCTGCCTTGTTCACTGTGATTTCCTATTTTCAGGCACATAGGAGGTGCTCAATAAATAATTGTTGAAGTAATGGAAATACCATGGAAGGAGGAAGAGCAGCAGCAGAAGGTACATACAGCTTAAAACATAGGAGGAAAGCGTATTATCAGATCCTTAACTAGTATTTACTGAGGGTCTCCTATGAACCTAGTGGTGTTTCTGGGTGAGATCTGGGCTCACGGGCTGTTTGCAGCCTAGGGGAGACAAGGAATATACTGATCAATTTGAGTTACAAGAGGATTTTTGTGCTGTACTATTAAAGAATGGGACTGTACACAAAATGGGCCTGGTGGTGTGACTTGGATGATAAATGTAAAGAGAAAGGTTGATTCAGGTTGCTTTGAGAGGCACAGTTTCCCAGAGGAAATAGGTGGGGCTTGGATAAGGAGGGATGGCAGGCAGGGCATGAGCATAGCCACTGGCTCACCCCAAGGGGAGATTGATATTGAGGGACAGTGGGGAGCAAAGTGAGATAGGCTGCCTGGGGGTCATATTTGGAGGAGAGGCTAGGAAATAGACAGTCATGGAAGTTAGATTTCATGTAACCAGCATAAAGAAGCTGTAAGTTCTGGAGCAAGGAAGTATTTTGTTGCAGGCTGTGCTTTTAGAGTGCTCTAAAGGAGAAGGGCAGCTTTCCCTCAGAGACTAGACGGAGACAGGACACAGACCTCAGGACTAGAATTTCAGTACTACCTTCAGTCACACCACAGTGTTCTGGTCACTGTGGATGCTTACAAAAGCAACCAATGAGGGGAAATGCATTTGTCCTAGAACTTCATTTTAGGAGGGTCTGGAAATGACCACACCTGTTCAACAGCCACAAGCCCACACATGCTCAGTCTCTGCCTCAAGCCTGGTCTGTATTTCTAATGCCCTGTGGAGTAACAAAGTCAAATAAGGAGAGAGAAGTGTGAGTTCTTATTCTTGGGAATGAATCTTAGTTGCTGTCATCATGAAATTTAGTCCAGCTTGTTTTTCATCAAGGACTCCATCCTGCCTTTTAAAAACTTGCTCCCAAGAATTCACAAGCTGAAGAGAGGTGCCCATCCTTGGTGGTCTCAGGTTGCCAAGCACATCTTCTCGCTTCTTTGTTGGCACATAGTGTGTAGTGTATGGGATAAGAGGAGAAGGCGAGTGAGAGGGAAAAGATAGACAGAGAGCTCATTGAGCTCAGGGGTCTTGCCTTCATCTTTGTCTTTCAAGCAACTTATACAGTACATGTATTGAATGAATGATGACCGGATAGATAAGGGGAATTTTGTTTCCTGATTGTATGGTATAAATAACATGGTGTCAGTGTCCCAGATATTTATTCAAACACTCATCTCCTTCCTACCTCCTCTTTCTTCACACCTGTTTAGTGCTGGTGCAACTCATCAGTCTGGTTCAGTTCAGTCACTGAGTCGTGTCTGACTCTTTGAGACCCAATGAATCGCAGCACGCCAGGCCTCCGTGTCCATCGCCAACTCCTGGAGTTCACTCAGACTCACATCCATTGAGTGGATTATGCCATCCAGCCATCTCATCCTCTGTTGTCCCCTTTTCCTCCTGCCACCAATCCCTCCCAGCATCAGAGTCTTTTCCAATGAGTCAGCTCTTTGCATGAGGTGGCCAAAGTACTGGAGTTTCAGCTTTAGCATCATTCCTTCCAAAGAACTGATCTCCCAGGGATGATCTCCTTTAGAATGGACTGGTTGGATCTCCTTGCAGTCCAAGGGACTCTCAAGAGTCTTCTCCAACACCACAGTTCAAAACCATCAATTCTGTGGGGCTCAGCTTTCTTCACAGTCCAATTCTCACATCCATAAATGACCACTGGAAAAACCATAGCCTTGACTAGATGGATCTTTGTAGGCAAAGTAATATCTCTGCTTTTGAATATGCTATTTAGGTTGGTCATAACTTTACTTCAGTGGAGTAAGCGTCTTTTAATTTGATGGCTGCAGTCACCATCTGCAGTGATTTTGGAGCCCCCCAAAATAAAGCCTGACACTGTTTCCACTGTTGCCCCATCTATCTGCCATGAAGTGATGGGACAAGATGCCATGATCTTAGTTTTCTGAATGTTGAGCTTTAAGCCAACTTTTTGCTCTCCTCTTTCACTTTCATCAAGAGGCTTTTTAGTTCCTCTTCACTTTCTGCCATAAGGGTGGTGTCATCTGCATATCTGAGGTGATTGATATTTCTCCTGGCAATCTTGATTCCAGCTTGTGTTTCTTCCAGCCCAGCGTTTCTCATGATGTACTCTGCATAGAAGTTAAATAAGGAGGGTAACACTCTACAGCCTTGACGTACTCCTTTATATTTGGAACCAGTCTGTTGTTCCATGTCCAGTTCTAACTGTTGCTTCTTGACCTGTATATAGGTTTCTCAAGAGGCAGGTCAGGTGGTCTGGTATTCCCATCTCTTTCAGAACTTTCCACAGTTTATTGTGATCCACACAGTCAACGGCTTTGGCATAGTCAATAAAGCAGAAATATATATTTTTCTGGAACTCTATTGCTTTTTCCATGATCCAGCAGATGTTGGCAATTTGATCTCTGGTTCCTCTGCCATTTCTAAAACCAGCTTGAACATCTGGAAGTTCACAGTTCATGTACTGCTGAAGCCTGGCTTGGAGAATTTTGACATTACTTTATTAGCGTGTGAGATGAGTGCAATTATGTGGTAGTTTGAGCATTCTTTGGCATTGCCTTTCTTTGGGATTGGAATGAAACCTGACCTTTTCCAGTCCTGTGGCCACTGCTCAGTTTTCCAAATTTGCTGGCATGTTGAGTGCAGCACTTTCACAGCATCATCTTTCAGGGTTTGAAACAGCTCAACTGGAATTCTGTCACCTCCACTAGCTTTGTTTGTAGTGATGCTTTCTAAGGCCCACTTGACTTCACATTCCAGGATGTCTGGCTCTAGGTGAGTGATCACATCATCATGATTATCTGAAGCTCTGTTTTGTACAGTTCTTCCATGTATTCTTGCCACCTCTTCTTAATATCTTCTGTTTCTGTTAGGTCCATACCATTTCTGTCCTTTATCGAGCCCATCTTTGCACGAAATGTTCCCTTGGTATCTCTAATTTTCTTGAAGAGATTTCTAGTCTTTCCCATTTGGTTGTTTTCCTCTGTTTCTTTGCGTTGATCGCTTTGAAAGCTTTCTTATCTCTCCTTGCTATTCCTTTGAACTCTGCATTCAGATGCTTATATCTTTCCTTTTCTCCTTTGCTTTTCGCTTCTCTTCTTCCCAAAGCTATTTGTAAGGCCTCCTCAGACAGCCATTTTGCTTTTTCGCATTTCTTTTTCATGGGGATGGTCTCGATCCCTATCTCCTGTACAATGTCGTGAACCTCCGTCCACAGTTCATCAGGCTTTCTTGTCTGTCAGACCTAGTCCCTTAAATCTATTTCTCACTTCCACTGTGTAATCATAAGGGATTTGATTTAGGTCATACCTAAATGGTCTAGTGGTTTTCCCCACTTTCTTCAGTTTAAGTCTGCATTTAGCAATAAGGAGTTCATGATCTGAGCCACAGTCAGCTCCCAGTCTTGTTTTTGCTGACTGTATAGAGCTTCTCCATCTTTGGCTGCAAAGAATATAATCAGTCTGATTACAGTGTTGACCATCTGGTGATGTCCATGTGTGGAGTCTTCTCTTGTGTTGGTGGAAGAGGGTGTTTGCTGTGACCAGTGTGTTCTCTTGGCAAACTCTATTAGCCTTTGCCCTGCTTCATTCCGTACTCCAAGGCCAAATTTGCCTGTTACTCCAGGTGTTTCTTAACCTCCTACTTTTGCATTCCAGTCCCCCATAATGAAAAGGATGTCTTTTTTGGGTGTTAGTTCTAGAAGATCTTGTAGGTCTTCATAGAACCATTCAACTTCAGCTTCTTCAGCATTATTAGTTGGGTCATAGGCTTGGATTTCCATGATATTGAATGGTTTACCTTGGAAATGAACAGAGATCATTCTGTCTTTTTTGAGATTGCATCCAAGTACTGCATTTTGGACTCTTTTGTTGACCATGATGGCTATTCCATTTCTTCTAAGGTATTCCTGCCTACAGTAGTACATATAATGGTCATCTGAGTTAAATTCACCCATTCCAGTCCATTTTAGTTCACTGATTCCTAGAATGTCAACATTCACTCTTGCCATCTCCTGTTTGACCATTTCCAATTTGCCTCGATTCATGGACCTGACATTCCAGGTTCCTATACAATATTGCTTTTTACAGCATCGGACCTTGCTTCTATCAGCAGTTACATCCACAACTGGGTATTGTTTTTGCTTTGGCTCCATCCCTTCATTCTTTCTGAAGTTACTCCTCCACTGATCTCCAGTACCATATTGCACACCTACTGACCTGGGGAGTTCCCCTTTCAGTATCCTATCATTTTGGCTTTTGATAGTGTTCATGGGGTTCTCAAGGCAAGAAAACTGAAGTGGTTTGCCATTCCCTTCTCCAGTGGACCACATTCTGTCAGACCTCTCCACCATGACCCTCCTGTCTGGGATGGGCCCCCACCGCATGGCTTAGTTTCATTGAGTTAGACAAGGCTCTGGTCCATGTGATCAGAATGGCTAGTTTTGTGTGATTATGGTTTCAGTGTGTCTGCCCTCTGATGCCCTCTCTCAACACCTACCATCTTACTTGGATTTCTCTAAGTCTATGTGTAAAAAATAAAGTCTATTAGGAATAAACATAGGAATAAAGCATATAGATTAAATATATTAATAATATTTGTTATTATAATCATAGCTAAAATCTACAAAGTGCTTACTATGTGTCAGGTACTCTTCTAAGAGCTTTGATGGATATTAACTAATTTAATGTTTTCCTAACTCTGTAAGATATTGCTGTTATCTTCCCCATTTTGCAGCTGAGACACCCGAGGAACTGAGACTTAAGTGACTGGTCTGGAGTCACACAGTCAGTAAGAGTAAGATCACACAATGAGCACAAAGAGGCACTGGGTTCAGCAGCAAAATCTTTCTGGAGGAGACGAGCTGAGATGTGGCCTGCCCCATCACCAGGGCAGAGACTGTCTGGTTGGCCCTCACCAGGGCTGGTAAACAAGGCTGTGGAGAGCGTGCTCACATAGCCAGATAACTGTTTCTTGAAAGAGATTCTCTCCTTTGAGGAAAAAAGCAGATAAACTCTATTAAACTTATATTTTCTTCTCTAGAAAATTAAGGTTTGGTCTCAAATATAACACGCAGCTTAGAATATCAGAAGCTGCCCTGCTTCCCTTTCCTCCACGTCCATACCATGTGCAGCTGGGTGCCTTCTGGTCCTTGCTGGTGGAGCTGTGGCCCCATATCTAGGGATCTGCTTCCCACTAGGGCCTACAGGCCATTTTCCTGTGTCCTGCTTCCTCTGTGCTCCTCCTCTGAGTTCTCAAGTAGTCCTCCCAAGTCCTGATTGGATTTACCTGCTTTTATCCCCTGCCCCTCTTTTACACTGTGAACTATTCTTTACACTCTTTCTTACTTCAGTAACATTTAGTGACAAGATTGCTCTGTGTATAAAAACTCATCCATTTTGTAACACATGTCTTATTACTCCCCTCGAAATCTCTCCACTCTTATCAGGCTTAATTGATTACATTTTATTGTCAGAGATAATATTCACTTTTTAAAATGTAGTGAATCATTAATATTTTAATAAATGGTTTAATATATAGTAATGGGGATTCAAATATATAAAGCTGATTTAATGTCTTACGTCCTGAAGTTTTCTAATAAAATGAAACAGTATTTCCTGGAAGTGACACCCACACATGCGTCTTGCTCTGTCATGCTTCCTTTGCATTCTCTGTTTTCTCTTAGCAGTGAACTGATACATTTATCATGAGGCACAAATAAGAAGGAGAAAAAAAAAAGGAAAAAGAAAAGCATTACCTTAGGTGTCCTGGAAGGAACATGTTTGTGTTCATTTTCCTCAGAGGAACTCCAAGTCACAACCAGCAAACCTCCAGAATTCCTCACTTCTGTCCCTCTAGCCTCTCTCCTCTGTTGTACAGGTTTTTCACCTGTCTCTAAAAGAGGAACTATACCTTGTCCTTGACTCAAGAAATATAGCAGATGTGAGATTCTTTTGATAATAGAGAAGCTATGAGCTATGTATAAATACTTTATTTTTGATTTGTACATATATCTTATCAGTAGATGACATATATTTAGTTATACAATTGACAAACAAACATGTGGTCCTACAGTACTGTTTTGGCTTATTTAATTCTGACAAAGGGAAGCCAGAGTAGAGTTCAGAAGTATCCTTTTCCCCAGATATCTGCAGAGTGAAACTGAGTGTTGGTTGCCCACAAGTTGGGGTGTTCACTATTGACATGTATTGAACAGCTCAGCACGGTGCTAAGCTCCAGGGATATAAGGATGTGTGAGGCATACTCCAGAGGAATTCCCAATGTAGTGGGGACTGCAAGCATGCTTGGTCGAGTCCAGCTCTCTTCCAACCCCACAGATGGTAGTCTGCCAGGCTCCTCTGTCCACGGGATTATTCCAGCAAGAATACTGGAATGGATTGCTATGTCTTCCTTCCAAGACATAGGGGATCTTCCCAACCCAGGGATCCAACCTACATCTCCTGTGTCTCTTGTATTGAAGGCAGATTCTTTACCGTTGAGCCACTAGGGAAGCCCGTGTAGTGGGGAAGCAGATATAAAACCAGCTAAGTTGTAATAGTAGAGTGCTTTAATATCGTTATAAACACACAACAGGGTGGGCTGAGAGCCGTGGGACTTGGCAGGGGGGTCAGGCAAGAGAGAGCAGAAAGCAGCCAGTGGACGGGCATGGACGCTGACTGCTTCTGTTGCCGGGAAAGCAGTGGGAAAGGGCGAGAGGAGCTTCTAAAGGACTGGTTGGCTCCTGTGACAAATCTAGACAGAGTATTAAAAAGCAGAAACATCACTTTGCTAACAAAGGTTCATATAGTCAAAGTTCTGGTTTTTCCAGTAATCATGTACAAATGTGAGAGTTGGACCATAAAGAAGGCTGAGCACCGAAAAATTGATGCTTTCAAATTGTGGTGCGAGAGAAGACTCTGAGAGTCCCTTGGACTGCAAGGAGATCCAACCAGTCCATCCTAAAGGAAATCAGTCCTGAATATTCATTGGAAGGACTGATGCTGAAGCTCCGGTACTTTGGCCACCTGATGCAAAGAGCCAACTCATTGGGGAAGATTGAGGGCAAGAGGAGAAGGGGGCATCAGAGGATGAGATAGTTGGAAGACATCACCTACTCAATGGACATGAGTTTGAGCAAACTCCAGGAGACAGTGAAGGGCAGGGAAGCATGGTGTGCTGCAGTTCATAGGGTTGCAGAGTCAGAGACAGCTTAGCAACTGAACAACAGACTAGAAATATACAGTGTGGGGTAATTCTGCATAGTCTCCTGGCAAGATCTGGTAAGATCTGAACCACAGTCTGTGCATTCACTGCCCACTCTGCTGACAGATCACTGCCTGCCAAATGAGCTTTAAAATTTATGAACCCTTTAATAGAAAAAATCTGAGAAGAGAAAACCAGACTAGGAGAATTGCATAAGCAAGTGTTGAATGAAAGGGCCTTGACCAGTTTTCCTTCTTTGAACTAAATTCATTAGGGAAATTTGAGAAACTGTAAAGTTTCAGAGAACTTCAAACTGGCATTTTCCCCTTCTCTGCCACTAGTCAACTTTTAGTTTGCTGTCAGCTATTAAGCTGACAGAAGAAGAAAGCTGTCTTTCAGCGGTTGGAGTCAGCCAATGAGGAAAGCGTCAAACCAGGCTTTCCGGGAGGCAGCACTGCCCAGACCTCTTGGGAGGCAAGGTTCGGCTTGTGAGACAGGAATCAACTTGTTGAAGCTTTTTTACGTGTCAGAGCACCTTTAAATAATCCACGGTTGCAGCTGTTTCATCTTCAGACAAAGGAAAGTGAAAATGGTCCCAAAAGGTGTAACATCTCAAGCTCTGTAAAATGAGGGACACCTGCCTTTAAAATGGAAGCATCTGAAGCAGGCAAACAATGTTTATATCGTGCTACTAAGTTTGTCTTTCCTTGTCTGTGATGATTATTCTTTGAGACACAAAACAAAGTGAATCACATCTAACTATTCTAAAAAAAAAAAAGATGACCTGATTTTTGGGGTCATTTTATGGTTCAGAAAGGGGATTTTTTCAATTGCTAGGAAACAGGTGGAAAAATTGCATTTCTAAGAGTGATGCTCCTTAGTTACTGAGTTTTGTGGTGTGGTAGTGATTTAGCTAGCAAAATCCATGCCCACGTTTCAGGCTTCTGGAGAGTAATACACTGTCAGAACAGCTCAGAGGACTGGGCTGTCAGCAGTGTTTTGGGTGTCTTTCCGCCACTAAACCCCTTCCTTTTAATACAAAGAGCAAGACTACCCTGAGTAGTAGTTGAGGAATGACTGTGGGCACCGAAACGCAATTACAGTGAAGCAAGTGATGCATTTGTGATTCACTGTCTCAATGGATTCCACTTTTCTCCTCTCCAAGTGGTGAAACAGGAAACAGCATCGCATCAGGAAGAACCTGAAGGTGTCCTCCAGGAGCCGTGCCCCACGTCACTGATTGCCCTCAGTCAGAAATCTTGACCTGCAACTTTAGAGGGTGGGTCTCTGAAAGAATGTCAGAGCTTACACAGCAGTGAGGTGTGTTGCTCTCTGATGAGAACGAAGCTGGCTGGAGCACTGGGAGTCTGGCTCTGACTGCTTTCACAAGCCAGGGGCATCGTTGTGCACTGAAGTTTCAGAAAGGTAGGCACCATCTTATGGATGTTGTTACTTGAGCACCTTCAAAACCAAGTTGGCCCTGACTCTGTGTGTGTGTGTGCATGAGAGAGAGAGAGAGATGATCAAAATGTTTGTTTTTTGGCCTGATGCAGGAGAGAGACAGAAAACAGAAGTTCAAAGCCATTTGCTTGATAGGTTTTTAGTAATGAAGAGTAAATGGTGAATTCAAACTTCTACTTCTAACCTGTATTACTTGCTCTTGGCAAGTTTAAACTGTTTCATTGAAGGCGCAGGAAGAATTGTTCAGAAAGTGAAATCACGTGAGGCCAAACGCTCCGTCAGTGTAGCTTGATTTATTTGGAAAGCCTTGACTCAAGCTGAAATGAAAAGGGTGCCCATGGATCTCCAGGCAGCATGGAAAAGGCCATTTCAGACTACCTAAGAATGTCATAAATTTGGAACAAGGCAGAACTTGCTCATCTCACAGTGTCAGGCTTTTTTAAGCTTGTTCCATCTTGAGGGAGATAATGTCATGTCCAGAAGACATTAGCTGATTAATTCTAAAACTTCCAGCTTTGTGCAGAAAAACTAAAGCAAAACTTTATTTTTTTCTGACCCATGTTTAGTGAGGGTATTCTTTTAAGCAATTTTATTTCCTGAAAAGCCTTATACAGAGCAAGGGAAAGAAAATTGGGGAACTTGCCGGATGATGATTCATTCATTAATCTGTAAAATACAAGGTCTTTCTCCACTACAAGTGAGGGTTCAGACTTTTCACAACACCTTTCATTTCTCTCGGGTTTCCACTTAAAATTTCATCAGTAAAATCCTGGACAAAGGGACAAATTCTTGAAGAGGAAAATAGATACAGATAATAATTGTATAGTCTTCCCATGAAAAAACTTCTGTCATTTCTAAAAGCAATCACATTAATTTACATAAGTTTGAAGATAATTCTGGATTTAGCAGTAAACTGCACTAATTGAGTCCTTATTGTGTATTTATGCATTTCACATTTAATTCAATGAGACAAGACTCATGCCATTTTCAGATAAGGAAATTTAGTCTCAGTGAGATTTATAGCAGCGCAGAAGGGAAGTGAGAGACCCAGAACTCTGTTGCCTTTCTGCACACAGAATGTATGTATGATTGGAGCCCTCTGTATCCTTTTCCATCAGCCCTTTATGAGTCCTTGTCACATGGAGGAGTTTCTGAATCCATAATAATATGCAAATTTTGATATCTGATAGAGCAAAAGACCAAGCGTCAATCTATATTTGCTTCTGCTCAGGGAGTGAAGTCATGAAGTTTACTGAACATGGGCTAGACAGACCTAGATTTGAATCCCTGCTATGTGACCTCGGCAAGTTAGTGAAATTCTTCAAAGCTCAATTTCCTTATTTATAAGCTGATTATAATAATGTCCATCTCATAGCCTTGTTATAAGGACTAGAGAGACAAATAATGAAAGTGCCATCTGCATGATTGAAAAATGGTAGACTTCCGATCAGTAATAATCGTCATTTCTCCAATAACTTGTTGAGGCTTTGACATGCTGGATATCAGCAGTGACAACAGAGGCAAGACCCTTCCCTCATGGAGCTGACTGGTGCTTATTTATTATATCATCGTGTGACTGACTTTCTGTGAAAATCACATTATGATTATTGAGACCCTTTATGGTGGATACAGTCTGGCTTGACATAGCCTCTGAAACAGGGTAATGAAAGTCCTGTGCCAAGATTCCCCTAAAATAGAGTAAAATCCAGCAAAAAGCAAGAACATCAGATACTTCTTATACAAAAGTCAGTTTGTTCCGCTAATCATTTCAGAGTTAGAGGTCAGGAAGGATGTGCTTTTATGCAAACATTTACACACGCGCGCACACACACACACAGAATTCATGTGAGTTTTCCTGGGTCCACAAAGCCATAGTGGAAGCATTACTGACAGGATAGGTGTGGGAGGAGGGTCTGGCTCCAAGAACTCATGAACAGAGTGTAGTGTGGCAGCCATTTGTTTGCTTTAGGTCCCCCATCTACTCAAGAGCCCTGGGCTTTCCAGGGCCTTCCCAGCATAAATTTAGGGACAAAGCTTGAACTGGATATAATATACAGTTATAAAGACAAAACTGGGGGCAAGAGCAACTGACTGACTTACCAGCTAAAAGCCTGGAGTTAAGTAGGCTGGTTGGCATCAAGAATGGTATTTTGGCATCTGTCCCTAACTTTGAATCCCAATAAACTGCAGATCATATCAGAGAGATATGAGAGGGACACAGGGAAGCTCCCTCTGGAATCCAGTGCAACTGTATTTTTCCTTTTCCTGGCAACACCTGCATACCCAATACCACTGACCTTGTTGGTTTACTACACCCTGAGTTTTTTTTTTTATGTAGTTGGTAGACCCAGAATGACTGAACAACTCTGTGTCAGCCCAGACCAGAGAGTTGGCACTATGAAAGAAGGCTTTCTAAAGTGGCCAGACTTACTTTTGTAAGCCCAGTGCAACAATCAGTCTCATCATTTTATGGGTCATGTTGCTTTAAGATTGTGTCTTGTAGCAAGGATTTTAAAGGATGAAAATATAAACTAAGGTAAAAGCCTAATGAAGTTCAGGCTTAGGTAATAAACCCTCAAACAGCAGGTGGATGGAGAGATTAAGAATCTTTAACCTTATATAATACTATAATAGCCTGGATTCTCTCCAGGGATTTCTGTGAATGGGGGGCAGATGTTTGATTGTAAGTGGACTGCAGCAATCACTGTGTTTTAAAACAGTTAAATTATTTTGAAATTTCATTATTATCAGACCTTAAAGTCTGTGGGAACCCACTAACAAATGAAAGAGAGCTGTGTAAGAGGGGATGTGACCTTGGGACACATTTCTCCTTTCCCAGGTAGGAGGATTTAGAATTTCCTAGGCAGTGAGAGAGTGAGAATTTCCCAGGCTGCTCAAATAGAAAATGTTTTGGTTCACTTTAAAAATCATTTTCTCTTTTTTTTTGAAATATAAATATATTTATTTTAGTTGGAGGGTAATTACTTTACAATATTGTATTGTAAAAACCATTTTCTCTGTATTTATTCATTTTTTTGTCCACATGGTTGCTGGCAAGTCTTTGGAGAGCAGTTGTGTAGTGTTCTAAGGAGTGTGAGCTGAGCTGGCCAGAGACCTGATGTGTAGCTGGCGTTTAGTGTACAGAAACTCCAACTCAATGAGAAGGTTCCCTTTTTCCCCTGAATTATATCTTCAGGAAATACCAGGAAACTGAGATGCTTAACCAGAATTTCCAAATCCCTCTGTTCAGGATTGGTATACACAAACATACCCCACACAGATATACACACACGTGCACACACATGACATAGACACAGACACACACATATCCACACACATTCATGTGCATAATATAAAAACAAAATCAAAAGATACATACTTTGTGTGTGAAGCAAAAGTTTAGCTCTCATGTCATAGAGTGCGAAAAATTGGGTCTTCTGCCCTCTGAAACATGCACTGTGTCGTCACTGGGCCTGGAGAAAGGAGAAATGGAAGCAGTTTTCTAGCTTTTTAAAAAACTGAGATATAATTTACATATTAGTTTCAGATGTTGTTACATAATAATTTAATATTTGTATATATTGTGAAATAATTACCAAATACAATTCTCATTAATGGGAAAACTGTAAAATTCACAGCTAATACATATATTTAGGTTATTTGAAAAGATAAAATATTACATTGAGGGATTAGAAATCATTTTTACTTACATTTCCATATTCTAAAGTGAAGTAATTAGGAAGGGAAAATCATATGGCACAATCCACTTGTTCTTTATAAAGTCCTTATGTTTAAAAACAAAGCCCATTTCTTTTATTTGATTTCATTGGCCAGACATACTTTAGCAGATAGTCAATAAATACTCACTGGTTAGACTGACAGGCTGAACAATAATTATTTCAAGATTCAAGCAAAAATTCTAAGAGCCTTTTCTTCAATAATAAAGATTCCTTAACAGCACTTAATAACTAAATTGGCTTCAATTTATTTCTTCCCCTCAATTTTTGTTTTCTTGCTTGACATCTGATTAAAACTTTAAACTGTGAAATATGCTGAACAAATCTCGAACTGTGCAGATGAGCAGTTTTCATGTGTGATGTTCCCATCACAGGCTCACTGTTGCCTCTGACCTTGGGCCAGCATTACAGACTTGTAATGAGCTCCTCCTGTGCCATTAGCTTGGCTTTCCCTTGCTTGTTTCCAGTATGTCTGCTCTCTGTGAATTCTGGTCTACAACCACCTGTGGAAGAGAAAAACTTCGGAACTTTGCTAGATGATGACTGTAAAATAATGTTCAGGTTGGCTTTTCCTAAGTAATTTTTTCACAGGTTACATTTTAGCAGTGGTTTTCATACCTTTTTTTTTGTTTGTTTGTTTTTTGATGGTCACTGATGATAAATACTTTCAAATCTCCACTTAGAATGCACACACACATTAATTGGAAAAAGTTTCCGAAACAATATTTGATACGTATTGATGTTTTCTCTTCTATTCCATTCCACTGCATAACCTTTCTGGCCTGACCTAGTAATTTTGTAGCTGATGTGTGTATCACTCATGTCTGACTCTTTGCCACGCTATGGACTGTAGCCTGCCTGGTTCCTCTGTTCATGGGATTCTCCAGGCAAGAATACTGGAGTGGGTTGCCATGCCCTCCTCAAAGGAATCTTCCCAGCCCAGGGATCAAACCTGAGTCTCCTGTGTCTCCTGCGTTGCAGGCATATTCTTTACCACTGAGCCACCTGGGAAGCCTTTGTAGCTGGTAGTGGTTCTCAATAGTAGCTGAAAGGAAGACTTAACTAGGGAATTTAAAATATATATATTAAAATCAAAATCACACTAGACCCATAAAAAAGACTAGAAATTCCAAAAATAGACCTCTGCTTCACATATCAGACACAATACATTAACTCCAATACATATTGGACCCTTGATTTACAACATTATAGATACTATAAGGAAAGAATGACCATTTGAATATCTATATGGACAAAATCTTGTTTCTAAACTCAAAATGTATAAAGAGCTAAGTGTTAATATGGATGTGACAGGTAAAACAATAAAGTTCTGGACCTGTGCTCTTTAGTGCAGTAGGAATTGAGTATCATGATTATTTTGTTTACTTCCCGAGTATCTTTTCCTTTTTGTTCAACCTTAAGACGTTTATAATTAAGTTTCACCAACATGATGACACAGGGGAACTTGGAACCCCCTCTTACAGCGCGTGGAACCAGCAACCTGCCCGTGGGTCAGCCCAGCCCCAGTTCCACCGCTTTTCTCTAGGTTCCCGAGTGCTCCTGCTTTGCAGAATCAGGTTGCTGTATGGTTTAGCAGAAAAAAAAACTTGAGGAAATACTCAATAAATTTTAGGTTAGAGAGGAAGGAATTTTTAAAAGGCTTAGAAACCTGTGGATTCCCACCTCGACAGAGTTGAATTGGCACATGTTGGCGCTTCCCCAGCAAGGGAAAAGGCGTTGGTGCTGTACCTGATGCGGCACTGACTTGGGACCTTGGTATGTGTCAGCGTGGTATTTTCTTTGATTCACAGCAGCTAATGGCAGAAATCAAAGAGACAAATGAAAATCATATAAATATATATTGGAAAGAAATTTAAGGATGCCCTTTTCAAAAAAATATATATTTGAGATGTGTAAAAACCTAGGGAAATTTTTATTTTTAAATAATATGTTCCATTTTCATACAGTATACCCAGGATGTTTTTCCCTCCAGGTGCTTTTGCAGGCAAAAGATCCATAAATTTAAAGCCATGGTTTTAATCATTAATTCTCCCAAAAGTATAATTAATAGATGAGATATTTTCTCTGTATTCTAGACTTTGCAAATACGCCCCATGTCTCTCTTTGACTCCGTCTCTCTGTCTCTGTCTTTCCCCCATCTACTTAAAACCTGGGTGTTACATGCATTTTTTTTCATTAAAGGACTTCTTGCATTAGATAGACCTGGACAGGAATGACTAGTTCTTTTCAGTTTTGAGATCTTACAAGTTGTTTCCTTTGGGTGAGTAAGTAGCAAGAGCTGGTGGCCATAGACAGTGAAGTTGCTCTGGCTGAGGAAGGGACATGACCCATCCCTTTTGCTCAAAGGAGGAAACAGTGACTATGCCAGCAGGTGCCCAGTTTCCCAATCTCATGCCAGCACTACTTGCTAGGGGCAAATCTCCCTTTCTATTGTTCTTTTTTAATGATTTCTGAGTCAAGAAAGCTGCTGGGAATGTGTAATTGAGGTTATTTTTCTGCACTTCTTCACTGCATCCCTGTCCTGCGCGATAGGCCCTCACACCCACACACACCACCCTTATCTGAAGAGTATGGGAATCTTTGTCATCTTGTTCTTTTCCAAGGGATGCTTCCTTCTTCAGAGGCAGCAGAAAATATTTCATAAGCAAATATTTTAAATATTAAAATTGGGGGCTTGCTTCATCATGTTGCCCCGATAACACCAAAGTGAAAGTCGCTTAGTCAAGTCTGACTCTTTGCGACCCCGTAGATTATAGCCTGCCAGGCTCCTCTGTCCTCAGAATTCTCCAGGCAAGAATGCTGGAGTAGATAGCCATTCCCTTCTCCAGGGGGATCTTCCCAACCCAGGGATCGAACCCAGGTCTCCTGCATTGCAGGTGGCTTCTTTACCATCTGAGCCACCAGGGAAGCCTTCCCTGGTGAGCCACTAAGTCCTTCCCTAAAAGTAACTTGCCTCCTCTTTATCAGTGAGTAAGACAGATGTTCCAAATTCCTTCTTTTTAAAAAAATTGTTGATGTTTGGCTGTGGTGGGTCTTCGTTGCTCCACACAGGTTTTCTCTAGTTGCGGTGTTTGGGCTTCTCATTGCGGTGTTTGGGCTTTCTCTTATTGCAGAGCAGGACTCTGTGGCTTGCAGGCTTCAATAGTTGTGGCACACGGGCTTAGTTGCTCCATGGTGTGTAGGATCTTCCTGGACCAAGGATCGAACAAATATCCCCTGCATTGCACTGCATTGCAAGATGGATCCTTAACCATTGGACTGCCTGGAAAATCCTCAGATTCCGTCTTGATCAAGATGTGGCTGTGCATCCTTCTATAGGTTTCACTCTCTGTCATAGAAGATTCCTTTGTTGATACTGCACAGGACAGGTACCATGATGTAAGAAATCCTGCTGACGCTGAGAAAATTAGTTACCTACCCTGTCAAGGAAATGAATTATCCCTCAGAAAAGCATTTCCCAACTAACACTTGGTCAAGTAACCTCAGTACCGATCAAGGTATTGTAGGAAATCAATGAATGATGGCTGGCTGTGGTGCCACCTGAAAGTCCACAATACTGTTGAGGTGGAAATGTAAATAGTGACCATAGTACGAACACCTGCAGTTTACTGGGCACTTACTATATACCAAGCATTATGCAAAGTGATTTAGACACACTGCCTAATTAATCCTGACCTAGATTTTACAGACATAAAAATTGTTATTACAGATGAGATCATATAGCTTTAAAGGGATGAGGATGTGTGTTCAGATTCCCAAACACTTATTCTTGACAGGCCAGTAGGCCTTGGGTTCCTGCACATCCTGTCCTGAAATTCTGTCCCAGTGTGTTGTGTGTGGGGAGGTTTGGGCATCCCCCTTGTGATCTTTGGGGAGATTGGAACCAGGTGACGCTACACAGTACAGCCTCTTCAGGGCTTGTCTCCAGGCTGTCTGTTTAGCACAGTTTGTGTCTGTTACGTGGGCTTCTTTTACTAGAAGAAAAATATGAAATCAGTTATCTTTTCTCAGTAGTGAGAGATGTGCACTTCATGGCAGGAAGGCAGCTATGAAGGACAGGAGGTGTCCCATTCCTCTCCCTTGGAAAATCTTTTTAAACTTACCATTTAATCTTATTATTTAAGATTTAAGGATTCTTGCCCCTACCACTAAGGTCAGGATAATAAGATAGTATCATTATATAACATTAATTCTGTACTTCACTGTATTCAGGTATTTTTACATACCTAATCACTCTTAATCCACAACAGGCCCTTGTAGAATTAGCACCATTTAATGGTAATTCAGATGAAGACTCAGAGAGGCTGAGTTGTCCAAGACCATTTAGCTGTTAAATGGCAGAGTGAGCCCAGGCCATCTGACTCTCGATGCAAGGGTCTTTCTTCTCAGCTGTTTGACAGACAGTGAGCTGCTTGCGGTGGTGTGTGCAGCGCTGCATTCCTTTTCTTAATTCTTCGATTGCAGGTTTGGGATTTGTGTGGTAGTCTTCCCGACCTGAGACTAAGTGGGCCGGGAGCTTCTGCAGGCTCTGCACCCAGCCAATCTTCCAGTTTCTCCAGTGGGAAAACTTGAGACAGAATGAGGGCCTTGCCTTGGACTCCTCTGAGTCTCTAGCAGCAACAAGGTTCTCAACTCCCTTGCTTTTGCCTACATCACTCACTTGTGCTTGGGACTAATAACAGGGTAATTTGTGAAGCAAGATGTGTGACTCACCAGACAAGGGAGGAGAGCCTGTAAGGAAGGACTTGGAGGAGAAGAGCAACATATTTAACAGCAACTGGAAAGGAAATGGCTGACATGATGCTAATTGAGTTAAGATTTCTTTCCATTGCAACACCATTTTCTGGTTACCCAGCTCTTAATTTGTATTTTAGGCTTCTAAAGTTAGCTAAAAGGGGCAGGGCAGGGGGAAGAGAGGAAGGGAATTATACCTTTGAAGGCAAAATTATCAAATCTGTATTGCTTTCTCATAGATTTCTTCTCAATCATCTTGGACCCCTTTTCTTTGAATCCTAGGATGTGCATTTTTCTGAAGCTTACCTATTGTGTAACATTGCTTTACATCTTTATGATTTCAGCCATAGCTGTGTTTGTGTGAGCTCCTATCCATATCACCAGTCTGAAAACACTTCATCACTAACTTGCCTCTCTCTGTCCTGAGCTGGCCTTCGGCAATCTTTGTCAGTTAATGACTAGGTCACAGATGAACCAGATTAAGGTGAAAAGGCATCCAGGAGAATTACTTTTTGATGACTACTGCCTCCTTAAATGCCTTTTGCTGTGTTATCTTTATTATCTCCAGAATCTAAAGTCAGTTTATTGATCTCAAGAATCTGTCTTCCTGTTGACCAAATAAGCACACTTTAAAATTTTAGTTACCTGTTTGTGTGTATAGAAAGGCTGTGATAAGTTTTATCTAGGTAACAAACTTGCCTTATTTCAAATCAGCTATTAGTTTTTGTGTTTGAAACATTAACTTAAAAGTTAGCCTCTTAAAAAAATAAGGTGAAATAAATCACCTTAATAACATCTTTTAGTCATAGGAAGCTGGGTGCCTGCTGGGAAAGCAATAATTTAAAACTCTTATATAGCCAGAATTTTGCTGTTTTCAATTATTGTTTTCATGTTTCCATCTAGATTTTGTCTCTACAAACATGCTCACACATATATATGTATATGATTAAAATAGTATGTTATATAGACCATACACTATCATGTGCTCATAGTATAGATGTAATTTTGAATTTTCTTTTTTTAAACATGTTATAATACTTTTCATATTTATAAATTTCATGTGTGTGTTAGTTGCTCAGTCGTGTCTGACTCTTTGCAACCCTTGGACTGTAGTCCACCAGGCTCCTCTGTCCATGGAATTCTCCAAGCAAGAGTATTGGAGTGGGTTGCCATTGCCTTCTCCAATAAATTTCACAATTTTTAGCATTAACTGTGTATTATTACATAAAATTAACATTTTAAAATGTATTTAAACATTTCAGGTTTTTAAAATCCATTATTTACTAACACTAAAGTGTTATTTATTAACCAGGGTTTAAATTATTTGCTCAGATAACACATATTTCTAGGTAGGCTTGAACATTTTAATGACTCCTAAAATTTATTATTCCATTCCAGGACGATGGTATCATTTATGTTGCCACCAGTAACATAGGAATGTAATGGTTTTATATTTACATGTAAATGATGTATATAAAACATGTACAGCATCGTTAGCACTGAGTGTTATTTATAAATTGTCTTCTAATTTAATAGGTGTCATGTATAGAATTTTAGGAAGTGAAAGTTCATTTAGTTCTCTTTAGAAGGGCAACATGGTATTTAATAACTTGACTCCAATTTACAATTTAACAGGCATATAATACAGTCATTTACAAATATTTATTCACTTTGTCATTTTAACAACCTCATCTGTGTAGTACTATTATTATTTCTGTTCTGTAGATAAGGAAATTGTCATTAGTTGTCCAAGGGCACATAGCTAGTTAAAGTGTCAGAACCTAGACAGTCTGTCTCCAAAATCCATGTGATTGACCACTGTTATACTGGCTCTGTTAATATCTATTGAGAACGTACTGTTGCTTCAGTTTCTGTAGGCCAACTTAACGGATACTATTGTGAACAAAACAACTGTAGTCCTTGCTCTAGTAGACCGTGAAGTCTGGGGAGGGAACCAGACTTTAATCAAAACAACATATATACAGTTACAAACTTGATACGTGTTATGAAGAAAAAGAATGCAGTAATGGAAGAATCAAACAGGAATGTTTCTTTTAGTTGTAGGAGTGATGGGGTTGGGGTCATGGAAAGTTTTGATAAAGATCTTAGAGGCACTTAAATTGAGACTTCAAGGATAAGGAGGCAAGAGTAGTGTGAAGATGGATGAAGCCAGCATTCTAGGCCAAAGGAGCAGTCTATGCATATGCCCTGAGGCAGGAAAGGAGTTGGCTTGCCTTTTGCTCTAAGGGTCATAAAGTCAACCAGCTTGCTTGTGGGATCAGAAAGTGAGGGGAAGGGGAGCAGAAGACAGCCTAGAAAAGCAGACTGGGGGTCCAGTGGTCCAGGGCTGTGCTACAGGTTTCTCACTCACAGAAGTGTGCACGCTGAGGAAGAGTGTGAGAGTGCGCACTGGGGAAGACTGTGAGAGTGTGCACTGAGAGAGTGCACACTGGGGAAGAGCAGTGAGAGTACACACTGCAGAAGAGTGTGAGAGTGTGCATGGGGGAAGAGTGTGAGAGTGTGCACTGCAGAAGAGTGTGAGAGTGTGCACTGAGAGTGTGCACTGGGGAAGAGTGTGAGAGTGTGCACTGGGGAAGACTGAGAGTGTGCACTGAGAGAGTGCACACTGCAGAAGAGTGTGAGAGTGTGCACTGAGAGAGTGTGCACTGGGTAAGGGCAGTGAGAGTGCACTGAGAGAGTGTGCACTGGGGAAGAGTGTGAGAGTGCACTGAGAGTGTGCACTGGGGAAGAGTGTGAGAGTGCACTGAGAGAGTGTGCACTGGGGAAGAGTGTGAGAGTGTGCACTGAGGGACTGCGCACTGGGTAAGGGCAGTTAGAGTGCGCACTGGGTAAGGGCAGTGAGAGCTGCCTCCAAACACAGCTGGAGTTGCTTTGGACAATAAGCCACAGGCAAAGCCATCCCCAAGTGGGGTTTCTTCTGCACACAACAGCAAATGGCAACCCTGCCTGTACTTTTCTAGGAACTATATATTACTGGCTCATTGTTTGAGTTAGGAAGGGGCTCTTTAAGTTAGGAGCCCAGATCACGGCGCATTGTGCAGTTTTCTTAGAGCCAAGAGAAACCTGGCCTGAAGAGAACAGCGCCAGGGAAGGGGCTTGGCTTGAGAGAGCAAGTGACCCCGTACATATGCCAAGTGCCCTGTTGGCATTTTAAGGGTTTATTAGCTCTGCTGGAAACTTTTCCATAATGTTTACTAGCAGTGAAAAAGTATTGTCTTAGTAGAAAGTGATAGCTGGCTCATGGAGACATCAACCTATGCTTTGGAATCAGTGGAAGCAAAAATGCGGAAGCACATCTTCCTGAAATCTCAAGTCTACCCTTAATCTCTAAGCAAACTCTATGTACAGCATCAGAAGGGGAAAATGAGAAGGCTCTTTCTTCTCATTTCAATTTCAGAGGCCTTTTGTTCAGTATAAATTTAGCTTTTGTTAATTGGTATTAGAGTAAGCACATAAAGTTTGTTAGACTTTTCCATCAAGTCAGGAAGCATTAAAAAATTAAGGTTTTGCCAGTAGGAAGAACTCTAAAGATTATTGGAATCATAGGTGTAGGAGGTAGTCAACCCCTGGGGCTGAGATAGAGTACGCAAGGAAGTAGCCCCCAAGGCTTATGTGCAGACCCTGTTGAAAGAGCATCAGTTCAGTCAGTTCAGTCGTGTCCGACTCTTTGAGACCCCATGGACTGCAGCACGCAAGGTCTCCCTGTCCATCAGCAACTCCCGGAGTTGAAAGAGCATACAGGGTTGCTAATGGAACCAGGAGAACTGGCTGGCTATGGAACCAGCCCTCAGGAACTTGCAAGAAATTTGCTCTCTAGGGTGCTGTCAATTGAGGAGTGTTTCTTTGGAGATATTTGGCCACAAAACTCCTCAGGAAGGCACTGGTGGGTTCTGCTGGCTGCTGGGGGCTCCTGGAGCCTTCACTGGAAGCGCACCAGAGCCAAAAACAAAACTGTCTGCTCCTGCAGTGTCTCTCCACCACTCCATACTGGGCCAGCTGGCAAAGGGAAATAGGTAAAGGGACTGAAGGGACCTGAATCATTTCACAGAGCAGGCAAGCAGCATCAAAATTCAGTGACTTACATGAGATAGAAGTTTGTTTCTCTTGCACACAACAGTCCAGATATGGGTAGACTGGGGCTAATGTGCTGCATGGCTTCAAAGGTTGCTCCAGGTCTGTCATCCCCACTTCCAACTGTTGGGCAGGAGAGAAACCAGGGCATGCATCTTGGTCTTTGGGAAGATTACCCAAATCAGTTCCGTTCCTGTGTCGTTGACTGAGACATAGTCACGCGTGGCCACATCTAGCCGTGCTAAAGGGAGGTTGGGAAATGTTGTCTTGCATGGCAGGGCAGCCACGTGTCCAGGTTGAACTTGGGGGTTAGGGTAGGGATCTGTAACTAAAAGTCAGGATGAATGGATACCTAGGACACCTGATACCCCTCAATGGCGTCTTCAAGGTGATACCATATGTTTGCTACAGATCCTCAGAAATTTTCCTTTTAGTCTCTAAATCTATTCTGAATTTCTTCAAGGCTTTAAATTGATATAACTGTAAAATTCAATATGACAGAATTAAAATTGTTTTTTCTTGTTGGAAATTAATTCTTTACCTAAAGTATAGGACTTTTCCCCCCTTCTCTTCAGTTTTCTAAAGCTATAAGCCCAAGTATTTATTAACTTTTTATGCACTAACTTAGTCATAATAAATATCCTTCAGAGTTAAGTTGCTCTGTCCTTTGCATTGTCCTATCCATTTGAAAAGGCACAACTTAAAATGCTTTGGAATCGGAATTTACAGTTGGCACAGTTCATAGGAAGCAACTAGGTGGTCATATTTTTCTTTCTGTTTTATCTTAAAGGCATAAACCAGTTGTTTTGACTGAGTTAGTTCCAAAGGGAAAAAAAAATAGACTGAAGGTAAATAAACATGTTTGCCTGACCTCCTGCACCAAATTTGAAAAGTTGTTTTGCAACTAATAAAAATGAAGTTGTATGTAGTTAAATTAGATATCATTTTTGACCATAGTATAAACCCTCCGTTGGTTCATTCAGCAGACACTTATGTAGTGTCTACTGTGTGGCAAGCTCTGGGTATACAGCAGTGAATTAGCTGGGCAAGCTCTGCTGGAGCTGACTTTTCTTCACCAGAAAACCCTGGTCCCACTTAATCCAGCTGGTCACCCAGTCTCAAAATCTCTCGCCAACTTTCACATCCTCCAACCATAATAATACTCAAAGACCAAGAAATTTGATTCAAGAGTGTCTCTCTTTCACTTGCATTGCTCAGGAATTTACTTCAGTTAAACTTATTTTCTTAACTTCCCATTTCTCATCACCATCCTCTATCTGAGCAATATTTTCTGTTCTGTAGAGACACTTTCTTTCATTCCCCTCGTATTCAAGAGATATGTTCTGCAGAGCTATCTTCTCAACTAATGTGGTGTTTAAGTTGGGATTGGATTGATAGATATCAGAAGCTGTCCAAAACCTCAGCCAGATTTAGAGTTCTTACCTCAGCAATAGTTGGAGTAACACATTTTTTCAGAACTTTACAAAAATGTTGCTTCAAATAGTGATAAACTTGTAACCCAAATGATTTTATTTCTTCAAGTCCTAAGGTCAGATTTAATAGTGTGTGTCTAAGAAAGTGGCTCAGCAGGCTTCTTTCACCCTGCTGGGTTCTGTATCCATGAGGTCAGAAAATAATGAGTCATAAAAACCGACATGCATTAGATGGTTTTCCTACAAACTACTGACAGCTGGAGTTGAAAATGGGTTTAAAATTTCCACAGTATTAGTGGGAAAACACAGCTGGGTTAAGATGCCACCTCCATTACTTCCCCAAAGTAAAAAGAAATAACTTCAGGTACTTTTCTTGCAAATATTTCCTATTTAAAAAAATAGCTCCAGATTTTTTATATAGGTAAAAATTGAAGTTCCTTCAGATATTCTTTTTATGTAAATAGGGATTTCAGTACTTAGAGAATGTACAAAGGATGGGGGAAATGGAGTTTGAGTAGCTGATGAGAAAAAAAGGGACTAAGAATGGCCAAGGAGTAAATAAACAAACGTTTGCTTCCCAGAGGACTCTTAAGCAGAGACTGAAGAGATGTCAATACTCTTGGCAATTTTCAGTTGCCAGAAAAACCTAGATTTCAGCCAAATTAATAAAGACGAGAGGTGGGCTGTGTTTGATATGATATTTACTGAGCTTCTCAGAGTGTTCAAAAGTGAGTGAGTCATGGGCAGGGTCTCAGAATGAGATTCATTGTTACAAATGCTTAGGACTTTTTTTAAGCAGTAACTTGTCCGGTTTTAAAAACACAGGGATCTTTCCATCTCATTTTGTTTCCATCTAAGCATTGTTTAAATATTATGATACTTAGTTAACACAGTATCAGGTACCATTCCACTCTGTGTAGATAATATTTGTCATTCACCAAACTTTTTCAGGCTGGCTTAGGGAGGCCAGTAGCCTGTGTTACGCTGAACAACCAAAAAACGTTTAAGTAATGACTGAGCGCAACTGTCAACTTAGAAACATAGTATGCAGAACAGGAACAAAAATGGGAGAGAAAGAAAGGAAAGGGGACCAGTGAGTGTCTGTTGTGGGCAAGAGAGATTGGTGGCTAACCAGAGGGAGAAATTGACAGATGCTACAAGCCACAGTATTCTTGCCTTGAGAGCCCCATGAACAGTATGAAAAGGCAAAATGATAGGATACCAAAAGAAGAACTTCCCAGGTCATTAGGTGCCCAATATGCTACTGGAGATCAGTGGAGAAATAACTCCGGAAAGAATGAAGGGATGGAGCCAAAGCAAAAACAATACCCAGATGTGGATGTGACTGCTGATAGAAGCAAGATCTGATGCCGTAAAGAGCAATATTGCATAGGAAGCTGGAATATCAGGTCCATGAATCAAAGCAAATTGAAAGTGGTCAAACAAGAGATGGCAAGGGTGAATGTCGACATTTAGAAATCAGCGAACTAAAATGAACCAGAAAGGGTGAATTGAACTCAGATGACCATTATATGTACTACTGCGGGCAGGAATCCCTCAGAAGCAATGGAGTAGCCATCATAATAAAAGAATCCGAAATGCAGTACTTGGATGCAGTCTCAAAAACGACAGAATGATCTCTGTTCGTCTCCAACGCAAACCATTCAATAGCACAGTTATCCAAGTCTATGCCCCAACCAGTAACACTGAAGAAACTGAAGTTGAACGGTTTTATGAAGACCTACAAGACCTTTTAGAACCAACACCCAAAAAAGATGTCCTTTTTTATTATAGGGGAATGGATGTAAAAGTAGGAAGTCAAGAAACACCTGGAGTAACAGGCAAATGTGGCCTTGGAATGCGGAATAAAGCAGGGCAAAGACTAATACAGTTTTGCCAAGAAAATGCACTGGTCATAGCAAACACCCTCTTCCAACAACACAAGAGAAGACTCTACACATGGACATCACCCGATGGTCAACACCGAAATCAGATTGATTCTATTCTTTGCAGTCAAAGATGGAGAAGCTCTATACAGTCAACAAAAACAAGACCAGGAGCTGACTGTGGCTCAGATGATGAGCTCCTTATTACCAAATTCACACTGAAATTGAAGAAAGTAGGGAAAACCGCTAGACCATTCAGGTATGACCTAAATCAAATCCCTTATGATTATACAGTAGAAGTGAAATAAATTTAAGGGCCTAGATCTGATAGATAGAGTGCCCGATGAACTATGGAATGAGGTTCATGACACTGTACAGGAGACAGGGATCAAGACCATCCCCATGGAAAAGAAATGCAAAAAAGCAAAATGGCTGTCTGGGGAGGCCTTACAAATAGCTGTGAAAAGAAGAGAGGCGAAAAGCAAAGGAGAAAAGGAAAGATATAAGCATCTGAATGCAGAGTTCCAAAGAATAGCAAGAAGAGATAAGAAAGCCTTCTTCAGCGATCAATGCAAAGAAATAGAGGAAAAGAACAGAATGGGAAAGACTAGAGAGCTCTTCAAGAACATTAGAGATACCAAGGGAACATTTCATGCAAAGATGGACTCAATAAAGGACAGAAATGATACGGACCTAACAGAAGCAGAAGATATTAAGAAGAGGTGGCAAGAATACATGGAAGAACTGTACAAAAAAGATCTTCATGACCAAGATAATCATGATGATGTGATCACTAATCTAGAGCCAAACATCTTGGAATGTGAAGTCAAGTGGGCCTTAGAAAGCATCACTATAAACAAAGCTAGTGGAGGTGATGGAATTCCAGTTGAGCTATTTCAAATCCTGAAAGATGATGCTGTGAAAGTGCTGCACTCAACATGCCATCAAATTTGGAAAACTCAGCAGTGGCCACAGGACTGGAAAAGGTCAGTTTTCATTCCAATCCCAAAGAAAGGCAATGCCAAAGAATGCTCAAACTACCGCACAATTGCACTCATCTCACACGCTAGTAAAGTAATGCTCAAAATTCTCCAAGCCAGACTTCAGCAATACGTGAACCGTGAACTCCCTGATGTTCAAGCTGGTTTTAGAAAAGGCAGAGGAACCAGAGATCAAATTGCCAACATCCGCTGGATTATGGAAAAATCAAGAGAGTTCCAGAAAAACATCTCTTTCTGCTTTATTGACTATGCCAAAGCCTTTGACTGTGTGGATCACAATAAACTGTGGACAATTCTGAAAGAGATGGGAATACCAGACCACCTAACCTGCCTCTTGAGAAATCTGTATGCAGGTCAGGAAGCAACAGTTAGAAGTGGACATGGAACAGCAGACTGGTTCCAAATAGGAAAAGGACTACGTCAAGGCTGTATATTGTCACCCTGCTTATTTAACTTCTATGCAGAGTACATCATGAGAAACGCTGGACTGGAAGAAACACAAGCTGGAATCAAGATTGCCGGGAGAAATATCAATAACCTCAGATATGCAGATGACACCACCCTTATGGCAGAAAGTGAAGAAGAACTAAAAAGCCTCTTGATGAAAGTGAAAGAGGAGAGTGAAAAAGTTGGCTTAAAGCTCAACATTCAGAAAACGAAGATCATGGCATCTGGTCCCATCACTTCATGGGAAATAGATGGAGAAACCGGAAACAGTGTCAGACTTATTTTGGGGGGCTCCAGAGTCACTGCAGATGATGACTGCAGCCATGAAATTAAAAGACGCTTACTCCTTGGAAGAAAAGTTATGACCAGCCTAGATAGCATATTCAAAAGCAGAGACATTACTTTGCCAACAAAAGTCCATCTAGTCAAGCCTATGGTTTTTCCTGTGGTCATGTATGAATGTGAGAGTTGGACTGTGAAGAAGGCTGAGTGCCAAAGAATTGATGCGTTTGAACTGTGGTGTTGGAGAGGACTCTTGAGAGTCCCTTGGACTGCAAGGAGATCCAACCAGTCCATTCTGAAGGAGATCAGCCCTGGGATTTCTTTGGAAGGAATGATGCTAAAGCTGAAGCTCCAGTACTTTGGCTACCTCATGCGAAGAGCTGACTCATTGGAAAAGATTCTGATGCTGGGAGGGATTGGGGACAGGAGGAGAAGGGGACGACCAAGGATGAGATGGCTGGATGGCATCACGGACTCGATGGACGTGAGTCTGAATGAACTCTGGGAGTTGGTGATGGATAGGGAGGCCTGGAGTGCTACGATTCATGGGGTCACAAAGAGTTGGACATGACTGAGCAACTGAACTGAACTGGACAAGCCACCTGCCCCTCCTCAGTTATTCAAGGGAGTTCCTGCTTCTCCATTTGAAAACCCTAAGAGCTGGCACTGTTGCTAAGTTTAAGGTTCAGACAGCTGAGTTGGAGCTGTCAGTTTCTCCTAAAAGAGGGTAAGGAAAATGCTAGTTGTATCAGTCATCACTCTTGATTATAAGCAGTGGAAGCCACCTGTTTCTTATTACCTTAAAAAAAAAGACTTCACTGAAAGTGACTCACAGCACCAAAAAAAGGTCAAACCTGGACCACAGTAGAAACCGAGAGACCACAGCAATCCGGAAGGGCAGGAAGCCGAGAGATGACAGCTGTCTTCTCAGGAGCAGCAGCTGGGTAGAGTGCCGTCTGCTGCTGCACTCCCACTTGTCCCTGTCTGCTCCAGATTCAAAGTCCGGGGTAAAGCGTCCATTTGGCCAAGCCCAGGTCATCCCAGGCCAACAGCCAGCAGATGGAGAATTGTCCACCTTGACTTTCACAGAGGAAAAGGCATGGCACCAGATCCACACACAGTAATGACTTCCCTGCTGGGTGCCCTGCTCCATCCAGAACGGCACACCCTGTACGCTAGAGTCAGGGAAGGCTGACTGTGAAGGATGCCCGCAGTCCTGGAACAGGCCTGTGGCCCTAAGATGGCTGCTGAGAAGCTAAGAGAACATGACCCGCTTTCTGCTGCTAGACTGAAACGGCAGGAAGGGGGAGGAAAGTGCTTGTTGTAGGTTAGCCCCAGATCGCATCTCGAGAGCAGGCATGGTAGAGGGGCTGGCTGGAGGAACAGCCTGGATGAGTAAAGCCACTGCCCAGAGCTGGAATGTTGGCCTGTGGGCGTCTATTGAACAGTCTGTACCAAGGGCTGTCATCTGGGAGAACCACTTCTCCTTAGAGGAGTTAGTTGATTTTTGCTTTTTAAAGCATGAAATATTTTCCTTCCAGAAAGCCATTAACTTTAAAATCATGCTGAAGTCTGAATCTGCATATAGTCTTTCCTTCATTTACTTCAGTTTCTGAGTTCGTAAGCACAATTGGTTTTTTGTTTGTTTGTTTTGTTTTGGCTGCCCTGTGCGGCTTGAGGGATCTTAGTTCCCTGACCAGGGATTAAACGTGCATCCTTGGCAATGAAAGGTCAGAGCTCTAACCACTGTACTGCCAGGGAAGTCCCCTTGGACACAATCATGACTCAGGTGAATTTGGGAGATAACTCTTAAACCCTTTAAATGAGAAGATAGGAGGCTTTAACGTGAAGTTCAGGCTGAGCCATGGATTAAAAGATACAAAGGTTTAAAGGGGATGAAGCTTAGAAGGAGAGTTTTTAACATTTTTTTTCTTTAGATGTAACTCACATACCATACAGTTCATTCATTTAAAGTGTGAAGTTTAATGTTTTTTAGTATATTCACAGTTATGCAATCAACACCACACCCAACTTGTGAACAGTTTCATCACTCCAAAGAAACTCTGTACCCATTAGCAGTCACTCCCCATTTCCCCTGACACCCATTTGTATACCCCAAGAAACTACTAGCCTGTTTCCATACGTTTGCCTATTCTGAACATTTCACATGAATAGAAGCGTACAATATATGCCTTTTGTGCCTGACTCCTTTTATTGAGCATGTTTTCAAGAGCCATCAATGTATGTAGTAGCATTATTGTTATTGTTCATTCTCTAAGTCATGTCAGATTCTTTGCAATCCCATGGACTGTGGCGCACCAGGCTTCCCTGTCCTTCAGTGTCTCCTGGAGTTTGCTCAAACTCATGTCCATTGTGTCATGATGCCATCCAACTGTCTTTTTGTCTGCCGCCCCCTTCTCCTCTTGCCCTCAGTGTTTCCCAGCATCAGCGTCTTTTCTAATGAGTCAGCTCTTCGCATCAGGTAGCCAAAGTGTTGGAGCTTCAGCTTTAGCATCAGTCCTTCCAGTGAATATTCAGGACTGATTTCCTTGAGGATTGACTGGTTTGATCTCCTTGCAGTCCAAGGGATCCTCAAGAGTCTTCTGTAGCACCACAGTTCAAAAGCACCGGTTCTTTGGTGCTCAGCCTTCTTTATGCTCCAGTTCTCACATCCATGTATGACTATTGGAAAAACCATAGCTTTGACTAGACGGACCTTTGTTGGCAAAGTAATGTCTCTGATTTTTAGTGCACTGTGTAAATTTGTCATAGCTTTTCTTCCAAGAAGCAAGTGTCTTAATTTCATGGCTGCAGTCACCATCTGTAGTGATTTTGGAGCCCAAGAAAATAAAATCTGTCACTTCTTCCACTTTTTCCCCATCTATTTGCCATGAAGTGATGGAACCGGATGCCATGATCTTAGTTTTTTTCATGTTGAGTTTCAAACCAGCTTTTTCACTCTCTTCTTTCACCCCTATCAAGAGGCTCTTTAGTTTCTCTTCATTTTCTGCCATATTCTAAATACATGTCCCTTATCAGATCTATGATTTTCAAATATTTCCTCCACTCTACAGATTTTCTTTTAACTTTCTTGATGGTATCCATTGAGAACCAAAAAGTTTGTTTGAAAACCAAAATTTCAATGAGGCCAAATTTATCTGTTTTTTTATTTTTGTGCTTTGGGTGTCATAAGCAAGAAAGCTTTGCTTAACCCAAGGTCATGAAGAATTTACTCCAACACAAAGAGTGTTATTATTTTAGCCCTTATATTTAGGTCTGTGCTTCCATTTTGAGTTAATTTTTGTGTATTCTGTGAAGAAGAGATTCTTAACTCTTTTGAAGCAGCAATAATTGATATTTGGTGGCAGTACATGGAGAAATAGTAAATAATGTAGTTTTTTTCTCAGTTTGAGCTACATTTTCCAGGGGATCATTTGCAACTCTGAGTTCTTTCTCTCTCCCTTTATATGTTGTTTTGTTTTGTTTTGTTTGGTTTGGTTGTTGGGTATTAAAGTTACTAGGCTTTCAACAAATCTCATTTTATTACTTGCATATTATTTAGCATGGCAGCTCCTATATAACCATTGAAAGCTATTTTAGAGTTATGTTTCACACTGGACAATTGGAAAAGGAAATGGCAACTCACTCCAGTGTTCTTGCCTGGAGAATCCCAGGGATGGGGGAGCCTGGTGGGCTGCCCTCTATAGGGTTGCACAGAGTCGGACACGACTGAAGCGACTTAGCAGCAGCAGCACACTGGACAAAATAATCTGTACTGCCTGAAGATGCATTTTAGGAGTGAGCACACTATTTTGTATGAAGACTGTTACAATAATACGAAAACAAACTCACTGCCACTGCTCTTTGTTTCCTGAGTCCTAGTTTATTAAATTTGGAGCCAATAATGTAATGAACATGCTGAAGCAAACTTTCAGGAAGAAATAGATTTGCCTTTGCAGGAGTAGCTCATTCTGATGCAGTGAAGGACACAGGCCTGGAACGAGGCTTGTCTTTGATGAGGGAGACTCCTGTTGCCTGCGCTCATTTCTAAGATCTGTAGGAAGTTTGAACTTTAGTTGCAGTCTGACTCAAAGACTTGTGCCTGCTCTTGTTCTGAGCTGTATCTGACTGTGCACTTCATCATAGGTTCCCTGTCTTGATTCCGTCTTCGGTCAGGTATGTCAGATGGCCCAGGCAACCAGTGCGTCCAGTCCCGTGAATCCTCCGTTCACTTATGAAAGTGTGTTAATTCTTTCCTCCTAACAACTCTTTCATCAGTTCACACTGTCTCTTCCTGAGCCCAGTCCAGGTCAGTTCTCAGTTCTAAGCTCCCTAAAGTCCAGGATCATCCTTTTCCTTTCTGTAGCCCCCAAAACTGATGGAAAGTATTCAATAAATCTTCCTTGATCATCTTTATTCCACCATATTTGCACAATTTTGTGACTGTATTAATGGTGCTTATCCTCCTTCAGGGTAGAAGTTATAGTAAAATGATTAATACATGAAAAAGAAAGCAGCCCTTCTCTCTCTCCACACAAGCCTTGAAGGTGTGGGTGTGACTGGGTTCCTGCTACTTTGAATGTGCGTGTCTCTGAGCAGTGGATGAGAAATGAAATAAAATAGGGAGTATCTCACCAGCGTTAGTTGTTTTGTTTTGGTATGGATTTTTCTGAAGGATATTGGAGTCCACACTCTGGAATTCCTCTTCATCTGAAATCAGAAATCTGCAATGTCAATACTCCACTCTCAACCTCACCTCTGACAGAGTCTTCACACTCTTTCGGTTGCTTAGTCCCCTTCCCACCAGACTTGTTCTTTGACCTCCAGCTGCTTGAATTTTCTGTTTTTCGCCTCGTTCTCACTTCTTTCTTGGCCTCTCTTTATTCTCTGCCCACTTTGGATCTCGTGTAATCTTGCGAAGAGCATTGTTACCAGCATGTTCAGCTCCCTGATGCCACTGCTCTTTGCACCTTCCCATTTCTGACTGTATCTGCTACCTCAAACTCAGAATTGCTCTCCAGTCTTCCAGTGTCCTGAAATGTTCATCGTTTAACACTGCCAGAGAGCAGCCATGTGTGTGCCTGGCTGGGGATGGGAGGAGGGCGGGCTCAGGGGGCTGAAACCCAGCTCTCATGTGCTGGGTAGAAGGGCTGAGTCTGCCCAGAGGGGACACCATCCTCTAGTTAGCAAAAAGACACCACGTGGGCTCACAGAGAACCTAGGTGCCCAAGCAGCCTTTCTAAAATATCTGATCATTTTATTCTTCTGCATAATTCTCTTCATTGGTTCCATTAGCTAAAGCCCAAGCTCCTTAGCATGGATTGCATGCTATCTGTGCATGCAATCTCTGTGACCAAGTCTGAACTGTCTCATCAGGCTTTTGATGACAGTCACCGTATGGTTAATTACCCAAACTGGGACACTCCTGAAAGGAAGGGGCACTGTTAGTAATTATGGCAGGACAACAAGCTGAGGCTCTGGGCATCTATGTGTGACCAAACATTCCACACCTTGGATTCTTACAGTGTGGCTGAACCACTGCTGGTGGTGTTCCATGGGCACTGGGTTATTTATCAGTCAAGAGATTTTGATAAAGTTATTTTGATTACCCTGTAGTGAATCTGAGGACATTTTTACTTCTTTTTCTGATTAACTGTTGAATGATGAGGTCAAAACATCCTCAAGAGCAAAATGTCAAGATTAAAACTTTCATAGCACAAATGAGTGTCGGACACGACTGAGTGACTTCACTTTCACTTTTCACTTTCATGCATTGGAGAAGGAAATGGCAACCGACTTCAGTGTGATTGCCGTGAGAATCCCAGGGATGGGGGAGCCTGGTGGGCTGCCGTCTATGGGGCTGCACAGAGTCAGACACGACTGAAGCGACCTAGCAGCAGCAGCAGCAGCAGCAGCACAAATGATGAGACTGGAGCATCTATATGTTCTATGTTTCTAGTTACTTGATCAGTGTGCTTTCTTTCCTTAGAACTTTTATTTCCTCTTTCCCATTTTCTTGCCTTTCTCTGGTTTATTTCCATTTATTGTTCAAGGCTTCCCTGGTGGCTCAGAGGGTATAGTGTCTGCCTGCAATGTGGGAGACCCGGGTTCCATCCCTGGGTCAGGAAAAGGAAATAGTAACCCACTCCAGTATTTTTGCCTGGAGAATCCCATGGACGGAGGATCCTGGTAGGCTACAGTCCACGGGTTTGCAAAGAGTCAGACACGACTGAGCAACTTCACTTCACTTCACTGTTCAAGACATCTCAAGGGTCGCCTGTCCCAGTGATCTTTCCCTGACATGTCCTGGCTGGGCTTAGTGCTGATTGTCGTGTTCCACAGCACCTGCTATGTGTGCATGTATTTAGTCACTCAGTCGTGTTCGACTCTTTGAGACCCTGTGGACTGCTGTAGCCCGCCAGGCTCCTCTGTCCATGGGGATTCTCCAAGCAAGCATGCTGGAGTGGATTGCCATGCCCTCCTCCAGAGGATCTTCCCAACCCAGGGACTGAACCTAGGTCTCCCACATTGCAGGTGGGTTCTTTACCATCTGAGCCACCAGGGAAGTCCACAGCACTCTGCTTTATTGTACCACAAACCTGTTTTATTGCACCTAAAAAAAAAGTGTCAGTCATTCAGGCCTGCTCTGCCCACAGAATATAAGGTCCTTAGGGGAAGAACACTGGATTTTTAATCTTTGCATCCTCAGTGCCTAGCCCAGGGCTTGACAAATAGTGGATCTCTGTAAATATTTGTTGACATGGAGTAATTTGAATTCTTCATTGTAATACAAAGTTAAATATACTTGTCCTTTATCTGCTAGAGAAATTCTTAGGATACCTACTTGGAGATTTTATGAGGTTGGCCTTTGGCATATTGAAGTTGTAGAGATTATTGTTAAACTAATTTTCATATGATAGAAATATATAAGAGGAAGATACAGTCTTATAATATTAATATATGTTGTCCCAAGAGGACGAACAGTGGTGTGTTAAACTTCAGTTTGCCATGCCATGACCAAAACTGTTCTGAGAGTTTCTGCAGAATGATACCTTTTTAATACAATGAAGAGCCCTATGACATCCATTAAATAACAGTACTTTGTTCTTACCCTCTGTTCAGAACTCTCTAACTTAGGTATTTTGAGTAAAGGTGTCAGTGTTGTCTCAGTTTTAAGTATTTGTTTTATAAGTCTAATATATTCTTGTTTCATCTTTTTAGAATGTTTCAGACATTTAAAGAATGGTTTTGGTTGGAAAGATTCTGGCTTCCTCCGACAATAAAATGGTCAGATCTTGAAGATCACGATGGACTCATCTTTGTGAAGCCCTCTCATTTATATATGACCATTCCATATGCTTTTGTCTTGATAATTATCAGACATTTTTTTCAAAAGTAAGTAATGTTTGTGTGTCTTTCCTCTCCATCCCCCTTTGCCTCACCTCTAGAATAAAGAATTTTGGTAAGATCCTTAAAGAGTCTTAAGATCGTTAAAGAATCTTAATCTGTTGCTCAGAGGTCACCACTAATGGGCGCTCATGAAATCAGATGCACACTAAATGTTGTCTAGAAACTGAACAAATAAAAATCAGAAATTCTGTCTCCACAAGTACATTAGTTTCACAGTGAAGAAAATTGAGATTAAGAAAGGTTAAGGATCACAGAGCTTATTAATGTCAATGATGGTACAAGAACTTAGCTCATCTTCCACGTACCATGTTGTCTGACAATAGACATGCGTGCCCATGTCCTTTGTCAGCAGTATTAGGAGAGTATAACTAGCAGATGCATTATCATTTTAGAATGGCTATAAAATAGCAGAAATGGCTCATTAAAGACCAAACAGTATTGTTTTATAGCATAGTTTAAAGGTTTATTGAAAATTTTAATAGCAAGCCTTCATTCCAAAGGATAAGGAAGTCAAAGAAAAAATATCAATTTGCTTTCTCAGGAAAAATGACCTTTTCTTTTTCTTAATTTACTTTAAATAGACATTACATCCAACCTTTTTATTAAAATTGTACTAGTGTCATGGTAACTGAAGATAAATGTTCATCTATAATTTTGGTAGTTTTCTCTATTTCAAAAAACTGTTATTAGCACATTAATTTTTTTTGGAGCAAAAAGAATGTTGAAATGTCAAGAGTTGGATAAACTTAAAACAGAATCCCCAATAGCTGAGTTGGCAAAGAATCTGCCTGCAGTGCAGGAGACCCTGGTTCTCCTGGATTCAGGAAATTGAATTCCTGGGTCAGGAAAATTCGCTGGAGAAGGGATAGGCTACCCACTCCAATATTCTTGGGCTTCCCTTCTGGCTCAGCTGGTAAAAAATCCATCTGCCATGTGGGAGGCCTAGGTTCGATCTCTGGGTTGGGAAGATCCCCTGGAGAGGGGAAAGGCTACCCACTCCAGTATTCTGGCCTGGAGAATTTCATGAACTGCATAGTCCACGGGGTCGCAAAGAGTCGGATTCGACTGAGTGACTTGCACTTTCACTTCACTTTCACTTTTGTTCAAGACAAAATCTGATAAAGATAATTTTGTCCAAGACTAACTGAGGTGCAGATCATATGTTTATAACCATTTGCAGGGTTTTCATCCCAAGGGCACCCCACTCCAGTACTCTTGCCTGGAAAATCCCATGGACGGAGGAGCCTGGAAGGCTGCAGTCCATGGGGTCACTGAGGGTCAGACACGACTGAGCGACTTCACTTTCACTTTTTACTTTCATGCGTTGGAGAAGGAAATGGCAACCCACTCCAGTGTTCTTGCCTGGAGAATCCCAGGGACGGGGGAGCCTGGTGGGCTGCCATCTATGGGGTCGCACAGAGTCGGACACGACTGAAGTGACTTAGCAGCATCCCAAGGGTTTGACCAACTTTGTTTCATGGATTGTCCAAGAGGTTTCTGTACAAATAACAACTTTACTTTGGCCAGAAATGTGCTATTGATAGGGGGAGGAAAAGAAAGCCGCTTGATACCACTAAACTCGAGCTGAGAATGTTTGACAGTGTTTTCCTTTTTGACAGTTAACTCCGCTTTTACTGACATGTTTGGATTCATCAAAGAATGCCTAAATTAGAGTTGTGCTGCTGCACTTGTAAATTAGCGAATTACTCTGCTGTCCTGAAATATTTGCTTTTCTTGAGTACTCTGTCTGATGAGCTTTGAACTTGACATCCAGGTTGTACACTTGCAGATTTCCTACTTTGGTGTGGACAGCTCCATTTTCAACATTTGATCAGACAGTGAACTAGAAAAGTGTTTTGCTTGCCAAAGCAGCATAGCTCAGGAGACCAACTTGCTGTGTTCTGGTCTTGGCCGCTCCAGCAGTTATCAGGAAGGAATTAAATCTTCTTTTAATCCTTAAGGCCATTCTTACTTCTTCTCAAGGGCTTAAGTATAGTCTTTCCTACCTCCTTATAACTTTAACTCCCAATAACTCACCCTTAGTTTTTTCCATCCCGTGACACTACAGAAAACTGTGTTGCTCCACTAATCTCATATCTCTTTTTTTCATATCTCTTTTAACGCAAAAGAAGGAAGGAAAATTTAACATGAGAGCAAAATCATGCTTTTTGAAGTAGAAATTTATATTTTTCAGGGCTTCTATGTAATTTCCATTAGATTAAACTGCTTAGATTGTAAGATATTACTTACACCTTGCATTTGAATAGAAGCTTATAGTTTAAGAGATATATACAATCATAATTAGCATGATCTCAGTCAAGAAAATGAGAGCTAAGTGAGCTGGCCACGGTCACCTGGTTAGTAGGTAAAGAGCAGACCTGAAACTTGGCCCACATGCTGTGACACCAGATTCAGGGTTGCTGAGTTTTTATTTCCCCCGAGCCAGAACTTCTAGGGCTTTCACAGTGTGATACTCCTGATGGCAAAGGAGAGTAAATTGATATCCTTTGGAAATATAGAAGAGATGGCTTAAGGGGATGATAGCAAATGTGAGCTTTCCTATCAAAACTTCATGTAAACTTGACACCATGTTTCAGCATATCCTGTGATATCACAAGAAAGCTTCTTTCTTTTGTCCTGCATTATGTTTGCATTATACCTCCTCATTCTAGGAAGTGACCTGGAGTTTTGATTTGTCTGGCTCATTTTTATCCTAGCTAGGAACCATTCAAAATGAAAAAGGGCCCTTCCCAGAAAGGAGTACAGACAGAGACAGACAGATAAGGAACAAATAAGTAGCTCGTTTGAAAGTTACTGACATTTTCTTTGTATTTAGAATTTCGTTTATTTACAGGCTTTAATTTGTGCCTTATGTTTTGATATTTTGGGGGGAGGGGTTTAGAATAGCAGTTACTAACTAGTACCTCCAGATTCTTCCATACATTCTTCTTTGTGTCTTAAGTATGGTCTAGAGGGGATCTAAGCTACTCAAATTTAAGTACTTGTGGAATAAGCACATTATCTCAGTGTAAATTTTGGCCCTGGAAGAGTCCAAGGCAAGGGTAAGGGTGGTAAAATCAGAAGGTAAGCTTTGTTTCTTTTACTTTCATAATTTTGTTTATTTAGTTTGTCTGTGCTGGGTCTTCTTTGCTTTGAGGGCTTTTCTCTAGTTGTGGCAAGCAGGGGCTACTCTATTTGCAGTGCGCAGCGGTGGCTTCTCTCGGACTCTAGGGAACTCAGGCTTCAGTAGTTGCAGCACGCATGGACTCAGTAGTTGTGATTTGTGGGCTCTACAGCACAGGTTCAATAGACATGGTAAATGGTCTTAGTTATTCCACGACATACGGGAGCTTCCAAGATCAGGGGTTGAACTCACGTTTCCTGCAGTGGTAGGCAAATTCTTTACCACTGAGCGACCAGGGAAGCCCTTTTCTTTTACTTTTAATGATACAATGAATAGATTTCTGGCCTCTGCCATTTCCACTGAGCAACATGAGGACATTAAGGGTTCTTTAAAGAAGGGTAGGTGTAGCAGTTTACAGGAATTGAAAAAGGATTGTTACTATCTTCAGTTGAAAGTCTCAAAATATATACGTTGGACTTAAATGTTATCTGAGACTTGCATTGCTTCAGATCTGTGTCCTTTCATATAAAACCCTCTGATTAAACTCTGATCATAGAGCCTTTCAATTCTTAGGAACTGGGAATCAATCTTAATGGCAGTAGGCAGTTGTTTCTGTCTAGGAGAAGTATTTCAACCTCACATGTTTAATAAATGCCTAGGCTTGCCTTCTTTTTTATTCCATAAAAGAATATTGAAAAAAAAAAAAGTATGTGTGGGGTAGTGCTCTGGGATTGCTTGGCTTTTGGCTCACAGGTAACTGTTGTAGTGCTAAGTGAAGAGGTGTCTGAACGAGGCCGTCTGAGGGCTCAGTTGTGCAATAGAAGCAAACCTGTGACTCATGTCCTCGTAATTAACCTAACTTTGAACCATTTTACATGGGAGTAGAAGTTCACATTCTCTTTTCTTCCTGTTAGATTTTTCCCTTCTATTCCATATCAATAAAATGAAAGTTCAGGCATGTTCATGTCTAAGACCTGTCATTTCCTTCCTTTTTTAAGTTCAGTTTATCAAATATTTATTGTGTTTCTTTATTCTCTCCTTTTTTAAAATAAGTTTTTAATTAAGTACCTATTCATATTTATGTATACTTACATAAGTATAAGTGAATACATAAGTAAAAGGTGAATTGATTGTCTAGATTCTTTTGAAAAGAAATATAATGTTAAAGTAGCAAACTGTACTTATATACGTCCTCTGTTTTACTGAAAATGTTATTTCTATTCTTGAAGCCTGAACATATTAACAAACAGGACTATTATTTCTCTTTCTTTGAATTAATGCTTTGACTGTAGATGTTTTCCTCATATCAGCAAGTATGTTATAGATATGTGTTTTTATCCATTGTGTATGCTTATCTCTCTAGAGGGAAATGTTATACTTTATTTGGCTTTGAAATGTATAGGCCATTTGCAGGAGAACTTAGGCCATCTGGTAGTTAGATTGGCTTATACACATTTTATCCTGGCTTCCTTGGTGGCTCAGGTGGTAAATAATCTGCCTGCAATGTGGGAGACCCAGGTTCAGTCCCTGGGTCAGGGAGATCCCCTAGAGAAGGGAATGGCAACCCACTCCAGTATGCTTGCCTGGAGAATCCCATGGACAAAGAAGCCTGTCCAGCTACTGTCTACTGGGTTGCAAAGTGTTGGACACGACTGCACAGCTAACACTAAGGCTAACTAATACATTTTATCAGAGTATTTTAGTAAAATTTATTTTTTTTATTTTTGGCCATACCATGCAGCATGTGGGATCTTAGTTCCCCGATCAGGGACCAAACCTATGCTCTCTGCATTGGGAACTTGGAGTCTTAACCATTGTACTGCCACGGAAATCCCTAGGAAAATTTTTATTCAGTTCCATGGTTATAAAAATGAATTTAAGGGTTAAATGATCATTTATAACTAAATTTCCAGCATTTAATTACATACAGAAACTTCTCAGTACTAGACTAGCCTGACCTATCAGACAATGGAGCCTTTGTTAGAACTAAGGGGAAAATAGGGACATGTGATTTTTAATCAGCTTTACTGAGGTATGATTTACATATAAGAAAGTTCATCTGAAATTTGATGCATTTTGACAAATGCATGTAACTATCACCACAATTATGATGTAGAAGATTTCATTTGGCTGAAAACATCCCTGTACACTGTGTAGTTAATTCTCTTCCTACCTACTGCCTCCTTGCCATCGCTAAAATGCTTTGTCAGTATAATTTTCTTTTTTCTAGGATTTCCTATAGATGGAATCATATAGATTATAGTCTTTTGTGTCTGATTTCTTTCACTTAGCATAATGCTTTTGAGGGTTTTTTTTTCCATGTCATTATATGTATCAGTGATTCTTTGTCATTGCTGAGTAGTCTTTCAACATATTGCTATACGGAAATTTATTATCCTTTAACTAGTATGGAAATTTGGATTGTTTACAGCTTTGGCCTATTATGAATAAAGCTTCTGTGAACATTTGAGTAGAAGAATTTGTGTAGGTATACGCTTTTATTTCTCCTGGTAAATAGCTAAAGTGTTCTTCAGAAGGCATTGTTAATGCAAATATAAATCTATACAGTAGATTATTTGGCAATAAAAATGAATGAACTTCAATTGCGTCCAGATACATTGATGAATCTCAAAAACATTACTCAATGAAACAAGCCAGGCACAAGCAACCACAAATTATATGACTCTATTACATTAAATATCCAGAAAAGGCAGTTATAAAGACAGAAAGTAGAGTAGTGGTTGCCTGTGACAGGATTGACAGGGAGCAGGGATTAAAGTAAATATATGTGAGGTGTTATATTGGAATTATGAAAATGTTCTAAAGCTGATTCATGGTAATAATTGTACAGCTTGGTAAATTTACTTTAAAAAAATCAGTGAATAGTATACTTGATATGATGAATTATATGTTATGTAAAAATGCATTAATAGTTATTTTTAAAAGATGTCAATAAAATGGAGCGGTAAGTCAGTTTAGAAAGTCTATACAAGACATTTTGTATATATTTGATGAGGGACTTAAAGTCTGAATGTGTAAAGAACTCATAACTCAAAAACAGACAAAAAGACTTGATTTTTTTTTAATGGGCAAAAGTTGGAGCAGCAATCTTACCAAAGGAGATATTAATAGCAAGTAAACACATAAAAGATGTTCAATACCATTAATCATTACCAAAATGCAAAGTAAAACCACTGTGCACTGGAAGTTAACAAAAATGTCAGAGTAAGGACCTCTGAAAATTTTCTCCTTCATAGCATCAGGAAACTAGCAAAAATGTCAAATTCACTTTTCAGAATTCAGAATTAACCAGAGGCTTGCAGCAATCCAGAGAGTGTTACTGAAAAAAAAAAACAAAAAACAAAAACAGCTGACTGTTATAAAGAGCAGCAAGCTTTTAACTTGCCCTATTTCTATCCTTACCTTTCCTCCTCTCTGATACCTTTGAAAAACCAACAGCCCACAATTTCAGTGGAAACCAGCAGCCTGGTAACCACTGAAGGAAGCAGAACAGAGTTGGAGCTCCTTCAAACCATCATTCCCAGAGAATAGTCATTCTCTGACCTGTCTGTTGGTTCCTTGAAAGGGCACTACTCATAAACTATTTCCCTTTTCCCTTGGGAAGAGAAGGGGTACTTGTCTGAAACTATTAGAGACAATTGATTAACTTTGGAACTGCCTGAGGGTAGTGGAAAAGGAAAGATAAACCCATCTGAATGCAGAGTTCCAAAGAATAGCTGAGGAGAGATAGGAAAGCCTTCCTCAGAGATCAGTGCAAACAAATAGATTAAAACAATACAATGGGAAAAACTGGAAATCTCTTCAAGAAAATTAGATATACCGAGGGAGCATTTCATGAAAAGGTGGGCACAATAAAGGACAGAAATGGTATGGACCTAACAGAAGCAGAAGATATTAAGAAGAGGTGGCAAGAATACACAGAACTATACAAAAAGATCTTCATGACCCAGATAACTATGATGGTGTGATCACTCACCTAGAGCCAGACATCCTGGAATGCGAAGTCAAGTGGGCCTTAGCAAGCATCACTATGAACAAAGCTAGTGGAGGTGATGGAATTCCAGTTGAGCTATTTCAAATCCTGAAAGATGATGCTGTTAAAGTGCTGCACTCAATATGCCAGCAAATTTGGAGAACTCAGCAGTGGCCACAGGACTGGAAAAGGTCAGTTTTCATTCCAATTCCAAAGAAAGGCAATGCCAAAGAATGTTCAAACTACCGCACAGTTGTACTCATCTCACATGCTAGAAAGTAATGCCCAAAATTCCCCAAGCCAGTCTTCAACAGTACGTGAACCATGAACTTCCAGATGTTCAAGTTGCATTTAGAAAAGGCAGAGGAACCAGATATCAAATTGCAATATCCATTGGATCATCAAAAACCAAGAGTTCCAGAAAAACATCTGCTTTATTAATTACACCAAAGTCTTTGACTGTGTGGATCACAACAAACTGTGGAAAATTCTTGAAGAGATGGGAATACCAGACCACTTTACCTGCCTCCTGAGAAATCTGTATGTAGGTCAACAAGCAACAGTTAGAACCAGACATGGAACAACAGACTGGTTGGTTCCAAGTTAGGAAAGGAGTACAACAAGGCTGTATATTGTCACCCTGCTTATTTAACTTCTATGCAGAGTACATCATATGAAGTGTCGGGCTGGATGAAGCCCAAGCTGTAATTAAGATTGCCAGGAGAAACATCAGTAACCTCAAATATGTAGATGACAACACCCTTATGGCAGAAAGTGAAGAAAAACTAAAGAGCCTCTTGATGAAAGTAAAAGAGGAGAATGAGAAAGTTGGCTTAAAACTTGACATTCAGAAAACTAAGATCATGGCATCTGGTCCCATCACTTCATGGCAAATAGATGTGGAAAGAGTGGTAACAGTGACAGACTTAATTTTCTTGGGCCCCAAGCTATGAGCATCCTAGACAGCAGAGACATTACTTTGCCAAGAAAGGTCTGTCTAGTCAAAGCTATGGTTTTTTCAGTAGTCATGTATGGATGTGAGAGATGGACTATAAAGAAAGCAGAGCACCAAAGAATTGATGCTTTTGAACTGTGGTGTTGGAGAAGACTCTTGAGAGTCCCTTGGACTGCAAGGAGATCCAACCAGTCTATCCTAAAGGAAATCAGTCCTGAGTATTCATTGGAAGGACTGATGCTGAAGCTGAAGCTCCAATACTTTGGCTACCTGATGGGAAGCTGACTCATTGGAAAATACCTTGATGCTGGGAAAGATTGAAGGCAGGAGAAGAACGGGACAACAGAGGCTGAGATGGTTGAATGACATCACCGAGTTTATGAGCATGAGTTTGAGGAAGCTCTGGGATGTGGTGATGTCCAGGAAAGCCTGGTGTGTTGCAGTCCATGGCGTGGCGAAGAGTTGGACACAACTGAGTGACTGAACTGAACTGAACTGAGGGTAGTGGATAACTAGTGGGTCAAACAATAAACAAAAAGGTTTCCTTTTTAAAAGATAAGCTGGGAAATATGTCCATAGGGGATTTTGAAAAGCTCTGACATACTCTTGGAAGTTAGAAGGCCACTTGAATTTGTAGAGCTTTGGGCACGCCCAGGGCCACCCACATGATTAAGAAAAGTATGATCTAGAAGTTAGTGCAAAGCTCTCACCTCTGGATGACCTTAAGGCTTTGTGCAAACAGGAAGTGAAGGCTAAGGCAAAGCTGTCCACTGCCTGGTCGAGTGTTGAAGGTGTGCCCTGAAGTGTACACGAGCCCTTTAGCAAACACAGGAAGATTTAATTGGTTCCAAGCATTTAAGGACATCTCTGTCTAATCGTTAGTAGAACACTAAGCTAACCTACTAAAGACTTTAGTGCCCACACATAAAGAATATAGACTTTACAGGTCAGATTTTAAAAGTAAACAACAAATGGACAACAACAAACAGCACGAACAACAACAAACTCTGAAGAGGGGGATATTCTGATTTCCAAAGTTGCCATGTTATATTAGTAAGCATGTCTCAGTTCAGTTCAGTTCAGTCACTCAGTCGTGTCCGACTCTTTGCTACCCCATGAATCGCAGCACGCCAGGCCTCCCTGTCCATCACCAACTCCCGGAGTTCACTCACACTTGCGTCCATCGATTCAGTGATGCCATCCAGCCTTTAAGCAAAAATTATGACATGCAACAAAATAAGAAAGTACAGCTCGTACAGAAGGGAAAAAACAGCAGTCAATAGAATGTGTCCCTTACAAAGCCTGGATGTTAAACTTATCAGACAAGACTTTAAGTCAACTATTTTTAAAATGTTCAAAGAACTAGAGAAACCCATGCTTAAAAACTAAGGAAAGAAATGTCTCATTAAATTAAGAATATCAGTAAAGAGATAAAATTATAGATCATTTTAAAAAATCAAATAGAAATTTGGGACTTGATAAGTACAATAACTCATATTAAAAATTCACTGGAGGGCCTTAACAGCATTTTTGGGCAGGGAGAAGAAAGATTCAGCAGTCTAAGGAACAGAAAAAAAAATAATATAGAAAAATGAAGAATCTCAGAGACCTGTGGGCCCTGATGAAGCATAACAACCTATGTATAATGGGAATTCCAGAAGAAGAGGAGAAAATGAACAGGATAGAAAACATTTGAAGAAATAAGTGGCTAAAAATTTCCCCAAATCTGATGACACACATTAATCTGTAATTTGGGAAGCTAACCAAACTCCAAGAAGAATAAGCTTAATTAAAGAGGTTGATATCTAGATATATAATAAGCAAACTGTTGAAAGATAGAATTGAAAGCAATGAGAGAGAAGCATATTATCACATAACAGTGATCTGTGATAAGATTGAGTTGATTTCTCATCAGCAATCATGGAAGTCAAAGACAGTAGGAGGACAAATAACAAGAAAGAAAAAACTGTCAACCAAGCAAAGTTATCCTTCAAAATGAGAGAAAATAAGACAGTTTTAGATAAGCAAAAACTGGGAGAATTTGTTGCTAAGCAGACCTGCCCTATGAGAAATACTAAAGGGAGCCCTACTGCCTGAAAGCAGAGGATGCAGACAGTAACTTGAGTCCACAGGAAGAAATAAAGAGCACCGGTAAAGGACCCACATAAGAAATAAAAAGAATAAATGCATTTTTTTGGTAATATGTTTTACTCCTGTCTGATTTGAAAGACAGCTGCATAAAACAATAATCATAAATGTCTGTTGATGAGAACACAGTTAATAAGTACATAATTTATATGACAGTAGCAGCACAGAGAGGGAAGGTAATGGAGTTTTGTATAGTGCTTAAATTGTTTTACTATTAATCCGAATTAGAAAATTATAAATTAATATGTTAATTGTAATCTCTAGATTAACCACTAAGATGATTTTTTAAAATAATAAAACAAGAGAAAGAATTAAAAGAATACACTAGAAAATAGAAAGTAAATAGCAAAGTGGCAGATATGAATCCTGTCTTATCAGTAATTAAGTGTAATTTGCATTAAATGTAAATGAATTAAATACTCCAACTAAAAGACATAGGAGGACTGGATAGAAATATTAATATATGATCCAACTATATAATTTCTATGAGAGACTCACTTTAAGTTCAAAGACATAAATAGGTTGAAAGTGAAAGAATGAGAAAATATATATTATGCTGCTACTGCTGCTGCTAAGTCGCTTCAAACATATATGTACCTAGCAACATAGTCCCAAAAACATGAAGCAAACAGAATTGAAAGGAGAAATAAACAATTCAACAACAATAGTTGTAAACTTCAATACCCTATTTTCAGTAATGGATAGAACAACTAGGCAAAAAATCAGCAAAGAAATAGACTTGATCAATGTTATAAATGAACTAGACCTAACACACATCTATAGAGCACATCACCAATAACAGCAGAATACACATTCTTCTCACGTGCACGAGGAACAGTCTCCAGAATAGACCATGTGTTAGGCCTTAAAACTAATCTCAATAAAAGTGAGAGGATTGAAATCATACAAGGTATGTTTTCTGACCACTATTGAATGAAATTAGAAGTCCATAATAGAAGGAAATTGAGAAATTAGCAAATACATGGAAATTAAACAGGATACTTCTAATAACCTATGGGTCAGAGGAGAAATCACAGGTAAATCAGAAAATGCTATAAGATGAATGAAAAAGAAAGCACCACACCAAAGCTTATGGGATTCAGCAAAAGCACTGCTTGCTAGGACATTTATAGCTGTAACCACATATATTTTAAAAGAAAAAAGATCTCAAATCAGTAATCTAACTTTCTACTTTAATAAAGAAGGGAAAAAAGCAAACTGAATTTATAACAAGCAGAAGTTAAGAAATAATAGAAATTAGAATATAAAATCAATAAAAGCCACTACACCCACAGTAGAATTGCTAAAATTAAAGAGATTGGCAATACCAACTACTGGCAGAGATATGGAATAACTGGGACTCTGGCACATTATTGATGGAAGTGTAAAATAGTATAGACACTTTGGAAAACATTCACTAAGTTCTTATAAAGTTAAGTGTATACTTGCCATACAACCTATCAATCCCATTGCTAAATATTTACCCAAGAGTCATGCTATTTTTCATTAGTTAGAACTTTAAATAGGGGACATAATAATTTCTTTAAGATAATATCACTAAAGAAAATAATAACAAAACATTTATCTTAATATTTAGTAGTCTTAAACATGGAACTAAATAGAATGGTTTATCCTGGTTCCTGGATATTACATATAAATATATTTGAGTTTACATAGAATGGATTTTAGAACTATGCAAGTACAGTTGACCCTTGAAACAAGGGTTTGAACTGCAGGGTCCACTTGTAAGCAGACTTTTTACAGTAGTAAATACTACAGTGCTAGAGCTACTGTTGGTTGAACCCATGGATGTGAAACCTTGAATAAGGAGGAACCACTTACCTAGAGGCTGACTATAAGCTATATGAGGATTCTCATTGCACTGTTAGCAACCCTCATCCCCGTGTGTTTAGTCAAGTGTATTTTGTATTTTAAGTTATTGCTTGTATAAAGGTCTCCAATTTTGCTCTTTGCATTTCTGTAAGGCAGATTTTGGCTTTAGGCAGTCTAATGACTCCTCTTTCATTTGGAATCTAAAGTTACAGCTTGACTTTCCTGACGACATTGCGGATTCATTCTCAGATTTTGAACTTGAAAAGCAAGTGTTAGTTTCTCAGCCACGTCTGACTCTTTGTTTTGTTTATATTTTCATAGGTTTATTGCTTCACCTCTAGCAAAAACATTTGGCATTAAAGAGGAAGTTCAAAAGAAGATTATACCAAATGCTGTTTTAGAGAATTTTTTCAAACATTCCACAAGGAAACCATCTCAAGTAAGTTCAAATTCTTTGTTTTGGGATTTTAAAATCTCCTTTCTTAATATTTCCATCATCTGTTGCTTACCTCATCTATGCAAAAAGTTAGTTTCAGTTGAGCAGCAAATAATTTGTTTCATTTGGATTTTTTCCTCTGTTGATAAGTTATAAAGCATTCTGAGCATAATATAAAGTGACACAATAATAATATACAATATAAAAATATATATATAAATATATATTATAATGATATAAAGTAACATAGTGTTGAACACTGACAATTTGGGTATAAAGATCAAAATTTGATTTTCAATGGTAGGATATATACAAAGTATGCCAATGAAAATGGGTCATGTCCCAAAAATGGGACATTTTTGATGACTGTGACACTGTCAATACACACAGCACACATTATAAAAGTGTCTCTTGGGGTGGCTTTCCTGAGCAGAACCCTTTATTTTATCCAAGGCTTCAAAATACTCAGAAATACTCTGTGCTCCTGGCCACTCCCCAGGGATGGAATCCTTAGGAGAATCACAATTCTCTTCTCTATACAAGATGTACTTGATGAAATGTTACAGGGCACTGCATGTTTACGCCACAGGAAAAGACTGTAACGTAAAAGTTATGTAAAAATAGTAGTGTCCAGGAAAGTCTAGTTTCATTATACCTCACATTTAAATAAGATGAAATAAAAACTTCTCCAAAAGTGGCACACTCTCTCTGACAAATACAGATATCTTTCACTAGTAATTTTAAGTCAAAAATATGTACCAATGTGGTTTTAGGATAGATAGATTTTTAAGGTCCTGAACTTATCTGCTGAATTCACTTGCTTCTTCTATGACACTTTCTGTCCCTGGTCTGGCGGGCTCCCTGCACAAATGAGCATATTGAAATCTGACCACATAGCACCAGGCATCATGTTCAGAAGTATTCATGGCTAGCCAGCACTGTCTCTAACTTGTCTGCCATCAGCTTCTGTATGTGCTTTCTTTTTCTAAAAGGAGGACAGTCTGACAAGCCATCTCTGTGTGTCCTTTTTTTCTACCTGCTCTAAAAGACTGAAGTCATTCACCTAAATACTGCTATTACCTATGGTGATAATAATGCTTAAGCATCATTTTACATTTTGCAGAGGGGAAGTTATTTAGTTGTGTTTTTGAAAAGTTAGGACTCTCCTAGAGAATCCTTATTATCCTTTGTTTCTGAGGATAATGAATAATTATTATCTGATAATAATTTTATTTTTAAACTGAGATTTAACAGTTATTGAAACATCTTTTTCTCCCTAAAGTTATCCTCATTTTTATCAAATATAACCAAATTAAGGCTAGTTTGTTTGCAAAATAGGTCTGTTCGCACTAATTTTGGTCTGATGATTTATATAACCATAATTGATAATAGACTTTTTATTTTGCTGAAACATTTATAGAGTCTCAGACTGAACTTTTAAAATAAAACAGGGCTGGGAAACTCAACCCCAAAGGCTTATCACAGATTTTGCCTAACAAATCTAGGTGAATTCTTCCCTTTTTAAGGTCTCAAAAATTCCTTGAGATTTTTGTACCTGTTAGTGAGATAACCTTCCTAACTCATTTGATAAACTTACTAGAAACCAAAGAGTTTCAAATTTCTGGAGGAGTCAGATAAAAAATATAATTGTTTTGTTTATAACATATAATTTTACCAAATTATTTTCATAATTAGTTTGAAAGGAAGGTTTTCTCTACTCCCGGAAAACACATGATTCAAACCTGTAATTTTTCAGATAGAAACCGTAAAAGTTATAAGCATATTTGCTGTTTCATTCAGTCCTTTGTTAACTTTTGTGAAGTCATCAGGTTTTTCATAAAATACCAGGACATATCACAATGTTAAGACCTCCATATAATTCCTAAGATATCTATATTAGTAATATTTATAATACATTATAACATGAGAGGATTTATTACTCATTTGATAATATTTTTCATGTAATTTAACCCACCAAATAAACACAGTTTAATATCTCTCTTTGGGATATTTCAGGGGCCCTCTGAAGCACTCCCAAAGTTAGCTAGAGGTCAAAGGAACTTCTAAACAGTTCGATTTAAGAAGTTTTGTCAAAAAAGTCAATTAAAAGGGCTTAGAACATTTGGTCAGATTTAGTCAATGTTGATGGGTGTATCATTTAGCTTGTTGATATGTCATAATAGGCGTATATACCAAGGTTCAAGGTCTATGTAGAAAATTTGGCTCTTATCAAGTTTCTCAGCTATGAAGATAAATTAACCACCTGACAGTTAAAGAAAAGTGAAGAAAAGCTGAAATAAATTTAGAGATTAGGTCATCTTCCTTCTTTACAAATTGAGATGAGGAAACTAAGGTCAACAGAGGACCTGTCCTAGGTCATGCAGCTAATTAATGGCTGAATCCAAACCTGGACCCTGGCCCAGGACTCCCTGTCAAGTGCTGCTTCTAATATGCCTAAATAATGTCTTTGACTGTGTACAGGATGTTGAAACTGTATTTCAGAGGCTGGAGCTATGTTTGTAAGTAATTATTCTAGCTCAGTTGACAATACAGTATGGCTTCAGTTCAGTTCAGTTCAGTCGCTCAGTCGTGTCCGACTCTTTGCGACCCCATGAATCGCAGCACGCCAGGCCTCCTTGTCCATTACCAACTCCCGGAGATCACTCAGACTCGCGTCTGTCGAGTCAGTGATGCCATCTAGCCATCTCATCCTCTGTCATCTCCTTCTTCTCCTGCCCCCAATCCCTCCCACCAATCACGGTCTTTTCCAGTGAGTCAACTCTTCGCATGAGGTGGCCAAAGTACTGGAGTTTCAGCTTTAGCATCATTCCTTCCAAAGAAATCCCAGGGCTGATCTCCTTTAGAATGGACTGGTTGGATCTCCTTGCAGTCCAAGGGACTCTCAAGAGTCTTCTCCAACACCACAGTTCAAACGCATCAATTCTTCAGTGCTCAGCTTTCTTCACAGTCCAACTCTCACATCCATACATGACCACAGGAAAAACCATAGCTTTGACTAGATGGACCTTAGTCGGCAAAGTAATATCTCTGCTTTTCAATATACTATCTAGGTTGGTCATAAATATTCTTCCAAAGAGTAAGTGTCTTTTAATTGCATGGCTGCAGTCACCATCTGCAGTGATTTTGGAGCCCAAAAAAATAAACTCTGACACTGTTTCCACTGTTTCCCCATCTATTTCCCATGAAGTGATAGGACTGGATGCCATGATCTTCGTTTTCTGAATGTTGAGCTTTAAGCTGACTTTTTCACTCTCCTCTTTTACTTTCATCGAGAGGCTTTTTAGTTCCTCTTCACTTTCTGCCATAAGGGTGGTGTCATCTGCATATCTGAGGTGATTGATATTTCTCCCGACAATCTTGATTCCAGCTTGTGTTTCTTCCAATCCAGCATTTCTCATGATGTACTCTGCATAGAAGTTAAATAAACAGGGTGACAATATACAGCCTTGACGTAGTCCTATTCCTATTTGGAACCAGTCTGTTGTTCCATGTCTAGTCCTAACTGTTGCTTCCTGGCCTGCATACAGATTTCTCAAGAGGCAGGTTAGGTGGTCTGGTATTCCCATCTCTTTCAGAATTTTCCACAGTATGGCTTGGTGTAGTTATAATTTGGACGTTTGCAACAGGTAATAGAAGAAATGCTATATATCAACACCCAAGTGTTAGAAAGCTTCCTCTACTAAACTATGAAGATTAAGGGACATAAGCAAAACATCTAATTTATATTGCTCATAGATTACAAAATCAAGGTAGTATTTGTATAACAGATCAAGATGACAACAAGTTGGCCAGTAAAATGCCCATGGAATAAAAGTACTAGAACTTAGGAAGATAGAATATAGTAGAAGAAGGCAAAGTAGGTGACTTAATAGTGGTTTCAGATGTGGAAACAAAATGATACTGCAATACTTCCACGCATTAACTTGGCCAATGTCACACAGACAGCGTTTTTGCTTAATTTATAGCTGAGGTAAGACAAGTTGCTGGGAAGACTAAAAAAAATTGTGCTGGTTCAAGGGATGGGCAGGCATCACCTCTAACAAAGTATTCCAAGTCTGTAGTCACAGGGCACTGCAGTGGTAATACAGGTACGTAACATCTGACTTTATTTAAAGACAACTGAGGACACACATCAAGGATTCTTCTTCAGCTGCTACAGACTGCACCAAAAAAACAAAAACTTTTCAGATACACAGTATCAATTCTATGCTGGTTAGGACAGAGGATATAACATGGTATTGCTGAGGTCCAAAACGCTACACATGTGAACTGCCACTGAGAGTTAGTTCTGTTTCACACACTTCTTTGTGACTGTGTATGTGCAGCTGTGTGTCCACTGTTTATATATCTGTGTATCTCTCTCTATGTGTATCTCCATGACAATTTCAAGATGAAATTCAGAGAGAGAATCATGATAACTTGTAGAGAATCATGATAACATACCAATAGCTCTGGCCAACGGATCATTTTTCCCACTGTTGGTAAAATGAAAGAGCAGCAGAACTTATTAACTAGCCCTTTTCCTCTGCAAGAACACAATGAGAACTATTGCAGAATAAATGAATGTGTAGTTCTGAAAGGTAATTTAAAGAAAACGTGCTGCCATAAGACTGACATAAAGCAGGTATTGTGGTCCATAGTTGGAGAAGGGTCCATAGGGGCATTCCAGGTTGCTAGCTTGTCTCAACCATGGATTCAAACATTTTTAGAGCAAAAAGCTCTCTAGCTCTCTAGTCCAGTTTATATTATGGGTGAGACATGTGATAGACAAAGAAGTTGAGTGGCTTCTCCATGGTCCCAGAGAGTTGGTTTTTGCATCAAGTAGCCAGGCCTCATGGCTCCATTTTAGGCCACACTGCTTCCCTTCCAGGTTCTGCCTCAGAGCCTTTCCCTTCCACAGACACATTCTCTATAGTGTCCAGGCTAAAAACACGAATTGTGAGAACAGACTGTGTGTGAAGGTGAGCAGATTAACCCCTCTGCCTCAGTGTCCACCTCTGTGAACTGAGTGTGTTAACAGCAGTTACCTCATAGGACTCTCAATTCAGGGATTGAATTGAGTACTTAGAATACTGCCTGGCACACACTCAAGGTCAGCTCTTATTATTCATAGGCTATACCTATCATGTAGACTTCTACAGGAATGTTCTCAAATATATCTTCCCAACATTAATTATCCCAAGGGAACATCAGTTATCTCCTAAGTATGCTTGTTTGTATTCCCATAATATCTTAACACAACTTTCTGTACCTAGTAGGTGTTCAATAAATGTTTGTTTCGTATATTAATAACAAAATACTACTAAAGACTTCTGTTTGCAAGAGGACTTCTATCTCAATAATATTGTAGATATAGGAGGCCAGAGTTGTCAAGATTTTGAATCAGATTCATTTGTGCTCCAAATCAGGAAAAATGCTTCAAATCATGTTTGATCACCATCTTCCAGATGCATTTATTCATCAGGTATCTGTAGAAATGATGAGGTAGTAAAATTGTATTGTTCTCAGATCTGGGAAAATTCTACTGTGGGAACAGGGACTTTGCTCATTGCTGAATCTCCAGTGCCTAGAATAGTGACTGGCACTAGTGAGTAGAGGCTCAGTAAACATTTGCGAATGATCGAATGAATAAAACTTCTAAGACAGTCAAGCTGGACCCAGAGCGCTTCAGTCTTAGAAGGTACAGAATATAGTGCTGCTGCATTTCAGAATATGTTCTGCTATGGCGCAAGCAATAGGATTTGAATTATATCTTCTGTTTGGGGGAAGCTAGTCATGCTTACAAATTATTTTAGGAGTAGAGGAATATTGTTTTTTGAAATTATTTTCAGTCTATGATCTCCTTTCTGTGTTCAGCCATAATCTCTAGCATTGATGTAGCACGTGATAGATGATTAGCTAGAGCCCCAGGATCCTAAATCACTCCCACGAGACAGGAGGCAACCACTCATTGTCAATGCCCCATTTTCCACAGTGGGTCAGAGCACACAGCTCCAGGCTGCAGAGCTAGGAAGTAGCAGAATTCAGTCTTCTGTTTTTAGTTCCCTGCCATTCCTACTGCATTCTGTTGCCTCAAAACCTGCCCTGTTCTCTCCTCCTGCGATAGGGCTGTGACAAGTTTGGTGCTGCCTGGGAGAGTGTATCCAGACCTCCAAACTTGTCCCATCTGGAGTGCGAGGTCCTTGCTGTGGGGACCTCGCTGAGAGAGGTCAAGGATAACAGGGCAAAGTAAACACTGTCTCCACCTCTGTTCATTCCTGGTGCTTCATACTTCACACACTGCAAGAGGAAGCCTTCAAAATGCAAACATTCTGTAACCTACAGATAAATTCCAGGCAAGGCCCTCCTTGCTGTGGCCCTGGCCACATCTTTCCTCCTCACCTGTCTGTATGTTTCTACCCTGCAAGACCTCTTTCTGTCCTTTGAGTACTCCCAGCTCCTCTGTGCTCTCATTCCCAGATGACTTCACATGCTGCCAGGACACTTCCCTTCTTCATCTTCTCCTTCTTGGGACATTTTTCAGGGTTTAGCATAGTGTAACTTCCAGGAATTGCCTACATAAAGTTAGGTCCCATGGTACCCTGACCTTCCCCTCTTTCAGCACTCATCATAATTTATTAGAATTCTTTGTTGCATTTTCTGACTTCCTTACCAGACAGGCTTTACCTCATGAAGGGGAGGGCCCATAAATACTAATCTTGTTCATTCAGATCTTCGGTGCCAAGCACAATGCCTACAGGAAATACTCACCAATGAATAGCTGCCAATTTAGGGCCATCAAAAACACAAAAACAAACCAAAACAACATAGAACAGGAGGTGAAACCTTAGCCTGTAAAATAATAGTATTAGAGATGACAGTTTACAGGGAAATAGTATAATATGTCTTGTCTATGTTTTGTTTTGCTTTCTTTCTCTTCAGATTAAGTAATAGGCTTGCAGTTATCTCTGGGCCGGGAAGATCCTCTGAAGAAGGGAATGGCAACCACTCCAGTGTTCTTGCCTGGAGAATCCCATGGACAGAGGAGCCTGGTGGGCTACAGTCATAGAGTTGCAAAGAGTCAGACATGACTGAAGTGACTGAACATGCATTAAGTTAGGAGTAAACTGAAATATTTCTTGTACTCAGCATTGCAAAATGAAAGATCAAGAAGACTGGTATCTTTTAAAAATTATAGAGCTTATTTCCTTGTGGAAGTGGAAAGTACTGTAGGTTTAGCATATAAAACATGCCCATGTTGAAAGAACACAGCTTAAGATACCACCAGGAAGCAGGGCTGCTTCTGTCAGTCATTTTGGGTTCTTGTTTGGCCCTGGGAGAACTTCACATTTGTGATCTTTGAGCAAATCTATCATCCGCATTGTTTTCAGTTTAAACTATAACCTGCAACTTCTGCCTTCCAGAGAAGCAGTCATCATTATTATAATCTGCAATCCTTATTTTTTACAATTGGAATTATTTAAGGTTGGTTTAAAATATGCTGTTGTTATTGTTTAGTCGCTAAGTCATGTCTGACTGTGCAACCCTGTAGACTGTAGCCAGCCAGGCTCATCTGTCTATGGTATCTCCAGGGAAGAATACTGGAGGGGGTTGCCATTCCCTTCTCCAAAATAGGCTGTGCATATGATTAAATGTGAAAGTTTTGGATCTATTAGAAACATTGTATGAAATGACAGAAAGGGCAGGAGCCTAAGTTCATATGCTCGCTTTGCTACTAGTTTTAGGTCTTGGACAAGCTGTTAAAACTCTTGGAGTCCCATTTTTCTCACAGGAAAAAATACAGAGATTGGGTTTGATTGACATCTTAAACTATACTACTCTATGTGGAACCTAGGAGGCCCTAAATAAAATTGGCTGAAGAAGTGGGCCATGTATGGAACTTGAATGTATGGGTTGCTACCAACTTATGGAGAACTGGTCTTTCTTAGCAACTGAGTTTTCTAGGAATTAACATTCTCTCTGTTTTGGGATGGGTGTGTGTGACTCCATGAACAACAGGGGTAAATGCTCTGGTGCAAGGTTTAATGCAGAACCTCTCTCATCCCCAGTGCACAAATGCTTGAAACTCAGTCTCAGTGTCTCTTGCTTGCCTGCCAGCCTACTCTGCTCTTAAGCACTCACTCATTTGTTTCATCCCCTTTCAGACTGATATTTATGGACTGGCAAAGAAGTGTAACTTGACAGAGCGCCAGGTTGAAAGATGGTTTAGAAGTCGGCAGAATCAAGATAGGCCTTGCAAGATGAAGAAGTTCCAGGAATCTTGGTAAGAAGGATAGTTAAAGCTTTTGAAATGGTACCATTTTGTATGGAGCAGAACAGTCATCTCAGAAAGAATCCTGAGGTTGCAGCAGAAGAAGGGTTTGAGCCTGCTCTACCGCTTGTCAATCAAGAGTTTGATACTAGCCACTCATCCACCTCTTGTGCTTCACTTTCCTTCTTTATCAAACAAGGTAAGATATGAACTGTCCCACTTAAACAGGAGATATTATGTACTTACCTTGAAGTCCAGAAAAATCATAAAAAATGTCTTACCTAGTGTTTATCTTTTCTAGGGTAGCACTTGGCCCTAGCTCACCAGACTATCGCCTGTTTCCAATCACATTATAGTTATTCTGTCACATTATAAGAGCAGAGAAGGTTTGAGAGGGCGCTGTCCTCTTCTCTCAGTACTGGTGGAGAGGACTTCTTTCTGTCTCAACTCGACTCTTACCCTACTCCTGCTTGTGGACTGGACAACCAGTTCCTCTCAGTTTCCCCACTGGTTTAGCAGGAGGTCTGGATGGGCTGGGCACCACATAGAGTTTTTGCATAGCTGGCTACTTCAGATACATTCTGAGGGCAGTGTGACTGTATCACACTTATTTTTGGCTTTATTAAAATTATGCTTTTTCTTCTTCTTCAGAGGATTATAGTACTTTAGTTCACTCCCTTGGTGGCAAAAACTGACACCTGTGCCAAAATGAGGGTCTAGGTCATTGCTATTACTTTGTTGTTCTTCTTTACATCCAGACCAATAAATGTTAGTTGGGTTGTGCGTGATACCACATTCTACACACCAGTAGCATTCCTTCATTTTTCCTGTTTCTTACGGTCCTCGGATTGCCTAATGACTTTCACCAGATATATTTGTTTTGATGGTGAAACAGATAGGGATTTGGTATAAGACTCTCAAAGAAATCAAACCTGTGAGAGGCTAAACTTTAATGACTCTCTTTAACTACCTATACATTCCTGTGTACAGTCATCCAATTGTGAGACTGGTGATGTATATTTAGAGGCACAGATCAATTCTTCATCGTGTCTTCGAGATAAACTTTTTTTTTTTTTCTCATCATGGGCTTCTATTGCCTTTTCCACAGTAGCTGGAGGTGTATGACCTGGTTTGTTTTCTAACTGTTTATCTCTGAGTTTTAGCCCTTGCAAGATTAGTTAATACTGTGTTGCCACTATGTCAGCTTGGCCCAGGTGAATCTCTCTTGATGATCACTATAAAACACTACAAAGTGGAACTGGTTTCACATTAGATCTTCCTGTTTTTCTGTTATCATTTATCCTCTCTAGCAAATGACTCTTATCGTAAATAAAGTCCCAAGCAGGGTCTAAGTCTCTCCCTCAGAGCTGAATCATACTCCAGTGAAGGAGTGTAGTAATTTCTTATAAATCATAGTACCTTACAGTTTATAAATAATCTTGGTTTGATTCTCCCTGCCTCTCACAGTGTGGGGCAGTCAGGGAAAGTGGGGCTGGCCTTGTTTGAGAAATGAGAACCTGCACATTATCTAGTTTATGTACTTGCTCAAGGTTGCCTGCTGTTGGGGGACCTGTTGCCCTCAGATCTTCTGACTCCTGTGTGGCCCCTGCTACCTAATGCTGACCTCTCAGAAGCAGGGGCCCCACATATCAAGTAACTGGGTCAGAAGAGTTCAACATTGGGAGTCTGGCTGTCAGTGAATCCGCCAAGAGTCAGCCACAAAGTTCAGGTTAGGGAAGGCAATTATGAGTTGCCATGATCAATCGTCAGGCAGTGCAGAGGTTTGTGTGGACCATCTTCATAGTATGTGGAACTATCCTAGATCCTGTGGAGATGTAGATTTTCAGAGGGAAGTAGAAGTGGAAAGTATGTCACTGGCCCAAAGCAACTAATTTGGGAGATAACACTATCACTTATGAAACTACAACATCTGGTGTTCCATTCCATCCAATAGCACATGGTCTGCACATAGTCTATACATGGCACATAGTCTATAGTCATCTTCAGATGTACTCTGGGCATTCAGAGGAGATGGTGTCAGCAGGGCTGGGTACATTAGACAAAGGCTTTCTAGAGGTCAGGCAAAGCTGGACCTTGAGGGACGGGTCAGATTTCCGCAAGAAAAGAAAGCATGATTTGAGGGCAGCATATTTTAAGTAAGGCAAAGACAGGAAGCAGTACAGTGTATTTAGGCAGTTGAAGTGAACCCACAAATGAAATTTAAGCTTTACCTTATTGTTTAGCAGTGTCACAAATTTCCTATGCCAGTGAACTGTTAAAAATTATTATGGATCAAATAAACTAAAGCAAAATGCCAAACTCTTTAATAGTGTAGGGACTGCACTTTATTCCCTTAGGTATGAGATATGCTACAGGAAACATAGCAAGACATACCTAGCCCAGGCATTTTGGAAATTTCAGGAAACTTCAGTTCAGTTCAGTTCAGTCACTCAGTCGTGTCCGACTCTTTGCGACCCCATAAATCACAGCACGCCAGGCCTCCCTGTCCATCACCAACTCCCAGAGTTCACACAGACTCATATCCTTCAAGTCGGTGATGCCATCCAGCCATCTCATCCTCTGTCTTCCCCTTCTCCTCCTGCCCCCAATCCCTCGCAACATCACGGTCTTTTCCAATAAGTCAACTCTTCACATGAGGTGGCCAAGTATTGGAGTTTCAGCCTCAGCATCAGTACTTCCAATGGACACCCAGGACTGATCTCCTTTAGGATGGACTGGTTGGTCTCCTTGCAGTTCAAGGGACTCTCAAGAGTCTTCTCCAACACCACAGTCCAAAAGCATCAATTCTTTGGTGCTCAGCTTTCTTCACAGTCCAACTCTCACATCCATTCATGACTACTGGAAAAACCATGGCCTTGACTAGATGGACCTTTTTTGGCAAAGTAATATCTCTGCTTTTCAATATACTATCTAGGTTGGTCATAACTTTCCTTCCAAGGAGTAAGCATCTTTTAATTTCATGGCTGCAATCACCATCTGCAGTGATTTTGGAGCCCCTCAAAATAAAGTCAGCCACAGTTTCCACTGTTTCCCATCTATTTCCCATGAAATGATGGGACCAGATGCCATGATCGTCGTTTTCTGAATGTTGAGCTTTAAGCCAGCTTTTTCACTCTCCTCTTTTACTTTCATCAAGAGGCTTTTTACTTCCTCTTCACTTTCTGCCACAAGGGTGGTGTCATCTGCATATCTGAGGTTATTGATATTTCTCCTGGCAATCTTGATTCCAGCTTGTGCTTCTTCCAATCCAGCATTTCTCATGATGTACTCTGCATAGAAGTTAAATAAGCAGGGTGACAATATACAGCCTTGATATACTCCTTTTCCTATTTGGAACCAGTCTGTTGTTCCATGTCTAGTCCTAACTGTTGCTTCTTGACCGCATATAGGTTTCTCAAGAGGCAGGTCAGGTGGTCTGGTATTCCCATCTCTTGAAGAATTTTCCACAGTTTATTGTGATCCACACAGTCAAAGACTTTGGCATAGTCAATAAAGCAGAAAGAGATGTTTTTCTGAAACTTTCTTGCTTTGTCCATGATCCAGCGGATGTTGGCAATATGATCTCTTGTTCCACTGCCTTTTCTAAAACCAGCTTGAACATCTGGAAGTTCATGGTTCACGTATTGCTGAAGCCTGGCATGGAGAATTTTGAGCATTACTTTACTAGCGTGTGAGATGAGCGCAATTATGTGGTAGTTTGAGCATTCTTTGGCATTGCCTTTCTTTGGGATTGGAATGAAAACTGACCTTTTCCAGTCCTGTGGCCACTGCTGAGTTCTCCAAATTTGCTGGCATATTGAGTGCAGCACTTTCACAGCATCATCTTTCAGGATTTGAAATAGCTCAACTGGAATTCCATCACCTCCACTAGCTTTGTTTATAGTGATGCTTTCTAAGGCCCACTTGACTTCACATTCCAGGATATCTGGCTCTAGGTGAGTAATCACACTATTGTGATTATCTTGGTCGTGAAGCTCTTTTTTATACAGTTCTTCTGTGTATTCTTGCTACCTCTTCTTAAAATCTTCTGCTTCAGTTCAGTTCAGTCACTCAGTCATGTCCGACTCTTTGCAACCCCATGAATCGCAGCATGCCAGGCCTCTGCTTCTCTTAGGTCCATACAATTTCTGTCCTTTATCGAGCCCATCTTTGCATGAAATATTCCCTTGGTATCTCTAATTTTCTTGAAGAGATCTCTAGTCTTTCCCATTCTGTTGTTTTCCTCTGTTTCTTTGTGTTGATTGCTGAGGAAGGCTTTCTTATCTCTTCTTGCTGTTCTTTTTAACTCTGCATTCAGATGCTTATATCTTTCCTTTTCTCCTTTGCTTTTCATTTCTCTTCTTTTCACAGCTATTTTTAAGGCCTCCTCAGATAGCCATTTTGCTTTTTTGCATTTCTTTTCCTTGGGGATGGTCTTGATTCCTGTCTCCTGTACAATGTCACGAACCTCCGTCCATAGTTCATCAGGCACTCTGTCTATCAGATCTAGGCCCTTAAATCTATTTCTCACTTCCATTGTATAATCAAAAGGGATTTTATTTAGGTCATACCTGATTGGTCTAGTGGTTTTCCCCACTTACTTCAATTTCAGTCTGAATTTGGCAATAAGGAGTTCATGATCTGAGCCATAGTCAGCTCCCAGCCTTGTTTTTGCTGACTGTATAGAGCTTCTCCATCTTTGGCTGCAAAGAATATAATCAATCTGATTTCGGTGTTGGCCATCTGGTGATGTCCATGTGTAGATTATTCTCTTGTGTTGTTGGAAGAGGGTGTTTGCTATGACCAGTGCGTTCTCTTGGAAAACTCTATTAGCCTTTGCCCTGCTTCATTCCGTATTCCAAGGCCAAATGTGCGTTACTCCAGGTGTTTCTTGACTTTCTACTTTTTCATTCCAGTCCCTTATAATGAAAAGGACTTCTTTTGTGGGTGTTAGTTCTAGAAGGTCTTGTAGGTCTTCATAGAACAATTCAACTTCAGTCTCTTCTGTGTTACTGGTTGGGGCATAGCCTTGGATTACTGTGATATTGAATGGTTTGCCTTGGAAATGAACAGAGATCATTCTGTTGTTTTTGAGATTGCATCCAAGTACTGCATTTCAGACTGTTTTGTTGACCATGATGGCTACTCCATTTCTTCTAAGGGATTCCTGCCCACAGTAGTACATATAATGGTCATCTGAGTTAAATTCCCCCATTCCAATCCATTTTAGTTTGCTGATTCCTAGAATGTCGACGTGCACTCTTGCCATCTCCTGTTTGACCACCTCCAATTTGCCTTGATTCATGGACCTGACATTCCAGATTCCTATACAATATTGCTCTTTACAGCATCGGAGCTTTCTTCTATCACCAGTCACATCCACATCTGGGTATTGTTTTTGCTTTGGGTCCATCCCTTCATTCTTTCTGGAGTTATTTCTCCACTGATCTCCAGTAGCATACTGGGCACCTACCGACCCAGGGAGTTCCCCTTTCAGTATCCTATCATTTTGCCTTTTCATACTGTTCATGGGGTTCTCAACGTAAAAATACTGAAGTGGTTCGCCATTCCCTTCTCCAGTGGAGCACATTCTGTCAGACCTCTCCACCATGACCCTCCCATCTTGGGTGGCCCCCCACGGCATGGCTTAGTTTCATTGAGTTAGGCAAAGCTGTGGTCCAGGAGATCAGATTGGCTAGTTTTGTGTGATTATGGTTTTAGTGTATCTGCCCTCTGATACCCTCTTGCAACACCTACTGTCTTGGGTTTCTCTTACCTTGGACATGGGGTATCTCTTCACAGCCGTGTGGGACCGTGCAGAAGTGCGTCGGCTGTGACGGATCACGCAGAAGCATGGCGAGAGGAGCTACTCCTTGCCGAAGGTCGGGGCGGTGACCTGACATTCCCTGACCTGGAATGTCAGCTGCTGCTCCTTACTTTGGACGAGGGGTATCTCCAACCGCCGCCCCTCCTGACCTTGGGTGTGGAGTTGCTCCTCTCAGCCGCCTCCCCTGACCTCGGGCGTGTGGTAGCTCCTCTTGGCCACCGCCCTCACCTCCAGCGTGTGGTAGCTCCTCTTGGCCACTACCCCTGACCTAGGACATGGGGTAGCTTCTTTTGGCCGCTCCTGTGCCGATGCAGCCTGGCACTCTCAATCGCTGTCCCTGACCTTCGGCAAGGGGTAGCTCCTCTCGGCCGTGCTTTTGCGCGGTCCTTCGCAGCCCAGCGCGCTTCTTCAGGAAACGTATTCCCCAACAAAGAACTCTTAGAAATTATTCTCCAGCAGGCCAGCACTTATCCACGATACCAGGATGGTTAATCTCTGAACACCTTAAGTTCAGTGTATTGTTTCCTTGATTACTTTCTGTAAGGGTGACCCCTAAGCCCTGTTTTATAGCATTCAGGATTTTAATCCATAGTGAATCCTTCATTTTAAAATCACATTCCATACTAACTGATCACTTTTCTTTTTAACAATGAGAAATTTAATTAAACACCAAACAGTTTCCAAGTGAGCTTTCCCAGTGGCTCAGTGGTAAAGAATCTGCCTGCCAATGCAGGAGACATAAGAGATGCAGGTTCAGTCCTTGGGGTGGGAAGATCCCCTGGAAGAGGAATAGCAACCTGCTCCAGTATTCTTGCCTGGAAAGTTTCATGGGTAAAGGAGCCTGGCACGCTATAGGCCATGAGGTCACAAGGAGTCCAGCATGACTAAGCATGCACACACACAGTTTCCAAGTGCCTGGTGCATCTCGTGCTGGTGGGAGGCACTGTCGTCCTGCTGGGTGGACTGCCACTTGCCCAGCTGCCCACTGGGCGGGTCCACCACCTTCTCCATGCTGCCCCGTCACCATGGAGAGCCATGTTTGTCCTGTCTCATGTAGCCCGAGGTTCCGCTGTCCAGCTCCTCCCTGATCTCACTCAGCAGGCCTTCATCTTTCAACTTTGCCGTCTGTGTCTGACCAGTCAATTTCATTTTTTCCAAGAGTTTTTTTTTCCTCCCTCACAATTATGTTTGTCTCAGCCATTCCTGGAAAAAAAGGACATTTTACTACCTTAGGTTCATCTGAAGCAAGGACAATTAGTGAAGCACAGCAGCTCCCAAGCTTTTTGGTTTCAGGACTCCTTTGTTCTCTTAAAAGCTATCACAGACCCCAAAGAGCATCTGCTTGTGTAAGTTATACCTATTGATGTCTACCGTACTAGAAATGGAAATTAAAATATGAGACTACACAAGCACATATGTCATCAGCTATCAGAGCAAAGATACCATCACAGGACATGTAGCCTCTGGGAAATGCCACTGGACACTTGGGAGAAAATGAGAGTAAGAAATGAGACAAATAACATTTCATTATCATTGTGAAAGTGTTTGATGTCAGAGATCCCTGACTTTGAGAACCCCTGGAATAGTATAATAGACCTGATAGGGCTAGTCTGGGAAGATGTGAAGCTTGGATTTTACTCTTGCATCTGATTGGGACAGATTTTATTTTCTTGGGCTCTGGTATCACTGCGGATGGTGACTGTAGCCATGAAATTAAAAGATGCGTGCTACTTGGAAAGAAAGTCATGACAAACCTAGACAGTGTATTAAAAAGCAGCGACATCACTTTGCCAACAAAGGTCTGTATAGTCAAAGCTATGTTTTTCCCATTTGTCATGTATGGATGTGAGAGTTGGACCATAAAGAAGACTGAACAGCAAAGAATTGATGCTTTTGAATTGTGGTGCTGGAGAAATCCCTTGACAGTCCCTTGGACTGCAAGGAGATCAAACCATTCAATTCTAAAAGAAATCAACCCTTAATATTCATTGGAAGGACTGATGCTGAAGCTCTAATACTTTGGCCATCTGATGCAGCAAGCTGACTCATTGGAAAAGATCCTGATCCTGGGAAAGATTGGAAACAAAAGGAGAAGCAAGAGGCAGAGGATGAGATGGTTAGAGGGTATCACTGACTCAATGGACATGAATTTGGGCAGACTCCGGGAGATAGTGGACAGGGAAGCCTGGCATGCTGCAGTCCGTGGAGTCGCACGACTTAGTGACTGAACAACAATACTGGTTGTTACTATACAGTCTTGGGTAAATTATGTGATCTCTCTCAAGTTTAGCATTCTTTAGTCTTCATCTCATCTACATTTTAGTGTTGTTGTGAGAACCAAGCAACAACCCACAAAAGGAGCTTCTTCATAAGCTTGTTGTAAAGAAGAAAATATGGCGTCACACAAGTATGCTTAGCAAGGTTCCTGAAACAGGTTTAAGAGATCAATACATGTTTGAGACACAAATGATACGAGATGTGCTGCCACGCTGATGGCTTCCTTTGGGTCTGGCAGATCTCATCATCTCATTTTTGTACTTCTTGTTTGGCCAGAATAAGGATCAAGGAAATGCTCTCTACATTTAAGCACGTGGCTTTGTTGAACCAACACTAAATGAAACAAGTGAGAATGAGTCTCAACTGGCTCACTTTGTGGTTCAACTTTCTGAGTAATTGAACCCTATGTTTTTCCTTAATCAAAACAAGCCATGAAGGAAAACCATCATGAAGCTTAGAAGCAGTGACAGTTTTCCAAAAACACTACTGGATTCAGGGTTCAAAGACCTATGTTACTGACTTGACTGTGTCACTGCTTGGCTGTGTGAACTGAGGAATGGCCTCCAGTTTAGTTCAGTTCAGTTGCTCATTCGTGTCCAACTCTTTGTGTTCCCATGGACTGCATCGTGCCAGGCCTCCCTGTCCATCACCAATTCCCAGAGCCTACCCAGACTCATTCCAAACTCATTGGCATCAGTGATGCCACCCAACCATCTTATTCTCTGTCGTCCCCTTCTCCTCCTGCCCTCAATCTTTCCCAGCTTCAGGGGTCCTTTCAAATGAGTCAGCTCTTTGCATCAGGTGACCAGAGTATTGGAGTTTCAGCTTCAGCATCAGTCCTTCCAATGAACACCCAGGACTGATCTCCTTTAGGATGGACTGGTTGGATCTCCTTGCAGTCCAAGGGACTCTCAAGAGTCTTCTCCAACACCACAGTTCAAAAACATCAATTCTTCGGTGCTCAGCTTTCTTTATAGTCCAACTCTCACATCCATACATGACTACCGGAAAAACCATAGCCTTGACTAGATGGACCTTTGTTGGCAAAGTAATGTCTCTGCTTTTTAATATGAGGCTCCAATACTTTGGTCACCTGATGCAAAGAACTGACTCATTTGAAAAGACCCTGATACCAGGAAAGATTGAAGGCAGGAGAAGGGAACGACAGAGGGTGGGATAGTTAGATGGCATCACCAACTCAATGGACATGAGTTTGTGCAAACTCTGGGAGTTGGTGATGGACAGGGAGGCCTGGCATGTTGCAGTCCATGGGGGACTCATATTGTCAACTCCTCCCTTGATATTGTCCTCCACGACACATTATGTAGTCGCACGTTTCCACTACGTACTATCAATAGGAGCTGTATTGGGACCATGGGGTCCCAAAGCGTCGGACATGACTGAGTGACTGCACTGAACTGAACTGATAATCAGACATCATTTATTGTGTGTCAGGAACTAGGCTAGGCATATTAGTAGTAATGATAGCTAACACTGGTTGCTTACTTCATACCAGACACTATATCATAATTTTGCATAAGTTATCTTCAATATTTTTACATTTAGAGGTAAGTTTTGTTATTTTCATCTTATGGATGAAGAAATTAAGGGTCCTTGAGTTAAGTGACATACTTGAACTTTTAGCCATCCAACAAGTGGCAGAATCAGGATATTAACTTGGATTTTTCTGACTCCAGAATGTTCATTCTTTCCAAACTGTTATACAAAATGTTTTTCTCCTCAGATGTCAGTCATCTTAACAAGTGTTTTATTTCTTTTGGCAGCTGGCGATTTACATTTTACCTAATTATTACCATTGCTGGAATTGCATTTCTTTATGATGTAAGTTTTCTTTCTGATATATCTTTGACTGTAATTTGTCTTTAATTTTAAAAATTCCTGCTTATGAATCCCTTGAGATATACTTTCAATAAGGTAGCCAGCTTTTAAACCTCTATTCACTCTAATCACTTGTTTATGAAGACTTTCATTACTTGCCCATCAGAAATCAAATCTCTCCATATCATATTCCCTTTGCATTGTCTATTAAAATAATTATTAAACGATTATCTCATTAAGTGATGTATAAAATTAATAGTAAATTGTTAACAGAAAAAAAGATAACTAGCTTTTGGAGATGTCTCTAAAGATTCTTTTAAGTTTTCACTTAAGATATTTTATTGCTATGAATATTTCAAGATTTTTTATTGCTACAGAAGCAGTAATCTAATTGGCCCAGAAACAATTTCATTAGAAGACGTACTTGTTTGAAGTAAATAATTTCCTTTGAGAATCAGGACTATTATCGATCCCAGACTCAATAGATTAACTCTTGCATGTCACAGAAGTATTATATAAGAATAAGTAGAAATACCTGCGGAAGAAGGGAGATAATGCTGGAGGAGGAGGAATGTAATGAAAGTATCTTACTGTGCATGTTTCCTTCCTGTCAGCGACATCAGGAAGGGCTTAGGTTTCTGCTGAAATCAGCCCTTGACTCTGAACAGTTTCTCTTGGTTCCTTGCTTTTTCAGAAACCTTGGGTCTATGACCTGTGGGAAGTTTGGAATGGCTATCCCAGACAGGTAAGTCCCCTGATGTAGTCCCTCCCCTCCTCAGCAGCTTGCCCCCTGAGTTAGGTCTGAGTCCTTTCCTGCTCTGTGTCCACTTTCGTGCAGTCCATGGCGCTTTGTCTACTGGAGCTTACTCATTCTTGTTCGTTATTTACCCATCACTTGTCTCATTCCTTTACGTTGCTTATGGTTAATGTAATTATCTATTTGAGTTTAAATTTACCATCTTACTGTTTATTTTCTACTTGTAGCACTGGATACATTTCCTTTTTAAAATAATGCTCTCATTACTTTTTTATAGGACAGTGAAGTTTTTAAAATTATTACTCTTATTTCTTCCCTAATATTAGCTTTTCAGTTATGCAGGCACTGGTGGTAAAGAACCTGCCTGTCAGTGAAGGAGATTAGAGACATGGGTTCAATCTCTGGGTTAGGACGATTCCCCTGGTTGCCTGGCAACCTACTCCAGTATTCTTGCCTGGACCATTTTTACCATGGACAGAGGAGCCTGGCGGACTATAGTCCATAGGGTCTGAAAGAGTCAGACACGACTGAAGTGACTTAGCATGCATGCACACATTCTTTCAGTAGTTTTCCAAGAGATTACCTTTTGCATTCTTCAATTCTTAGAGTCTGATACAAATTAATGCTCTTATCTCTTTCCAGTCAGTGAAAGGTCATCAGACTATGCCTATCTCCTCCTTCAAATATTTAAAAGCCTACAAGTCACTACTATAATTGATTTGTAAATGTCAATTTGCCCTTTCCTTGATATTATTTGGCATCTTGCATTTCCACACTTTCATCTGGCATTATTATCCTTATGGCTGAAGAAGCCCCTTTGGTTTGCTTGTCTGGAAATGTCATCATTTTACCCTATTTTTTAAAAGGAGTTTTGCTGGGCATAGAATTCTAGGTTACTAGTTATTTTCTTGGAGCACTTTAAAAATGTCATTCCATTGTCTTCTGGATCCCTTCAGTTTCTTTAATTCGGTTGTCCATTCTATTTTTGCTTCTTTGAATGATGTCTTTTTATTCCTCTGTTTTAAACATTTTGTATTTGTCTTTCAGCAGTATGATTGTGATAGGCATAAATGTCGTCGTCTTTGAATTTATCCTGCTTATTGTCCATAGTAATTCTTGAATATGTAGCTTGATGTCTTAAATCCATTTTGAAAAATTCTTAGCTGTTGCTTCTCTTCTTTTTTCTCTCTCCTCTCTTTCTGGAATTTCAATTTACAAGTGAGCTAATATGCTAGACTTTTACACTAGGTCCCAAATCTCTTACATGCTTTTTCTCATATTTTCTATCCTCTGACTCACTGCTTCAGTCTATAGGAACACAGTTCTCCACAGATCTCTTGCATTTCTGCATGTCATATGAAGTGAAACGCAGGCTAGCTTTTGTTCTGTATTGTCTTTTGAAGGATGTTTGTATGGCAAACAAGCTTGGAAGATGGAGGCAGTCTCTCCACTGGAACAACATATACATGTTATTGTCCATTATGAAAGATATTAGGTTCCCTATTTCAGGGTTTCTGTGTGGTAACAAAACCCACTGCATGTGCAAATGTCAGTTCAGTTGAGTTACTCAGTTGTGTCCGACTCTTTGCAGCCCCATGGACTGCAGCACACCAGGCCTCCCTGTCCATTGCCAACTCCCGGAGTTTACTCAAATTCATGTGCATCAAGTCAGTGATGCCATCCAACCATCTCATCCTCTGTTGTCCCCTTCTCCTCCCACCTTCAATCTTTCCCAGCATCAGGGTCTTTTCTAGTGAGTCCATTCTTCACATCAGGTAGCCAAAGTATTGGGGCTTCAGCTTCAGCATCAATCCTTCCAATGAATATTCAGGACTGATTTCCTTTAGGATAGACTCGTTGTATCTCCTTGCAGTCCAAAGGACTATCAAGAGTCTTCTCCAACACTACAGTTCAAAAGCATCAATTCTTCGGCACTCAGCTTTCTTTATAGTCCAACTCTCACATCCATACATGACTACTGGAAAAACATAGCTTTGACTAGATGGACCTTTATTGGCAAAGTAATGTCTCTGCTTTTTAATATGCTCTCTAGGTTGATCATAGCTTTTCTTCCAAGGAGTAAGCGTCTTTTAATTTCATGGCTGCAGTCACCATCTCCAGTGATTTTGGAGCCCCCAAGATAGTCTGTCACTGTTTCCATTGTTTCTCCATCTATTTGCCATGAAATGATTGGACTGGATGCCATGATCTTAGTTTTCTGAATGTTGAGCTTTAAGCCAACTTTTTGACTCTCCTCTTTGACTTTCATCAAGAGGCTCTTCAGTTCGTCTTTGTACCATAAGGGTGGTGTCATCTGCATATCTGAAGTTATTGATATTTCTCCTGGCAATCTTGATTCCAGCTGTACTTCATCCAGCCTGACATTTCACATGATGTGCTCTGCATAGAAGTTAAATAAGCAGGGTGACAATATACAGCCTTGATGATATACTCCTTTCTCACTGTGGAACCAGTCTTATTCCATGCCCAGTTCTAACTGTTGCTTCTTGACCTGCATACAGATTTTTCAAGAGGCAGGTCAGATGGTCTGGTATTCCCATCTCTTCATGAGTTTTCCAATTTGTTGTGATCCACACAGTCAAAGGCTTTGGCAGAGTCCATAAAGCAGAATTAGATGTTTTTCTGGAACTCTCTTGCTTTTTTGATGATCCAATGGGTGTTGGCAATTTGATCTCTGGTTCCTCTGCCTTTTCTAAATGCAACTTGAACATCTGGAAGTTCTCAGTTCGTGTACAGTTGAAGCCTGGCTTGGAGAATTTTGAATATTATTTTGCTAGTGTGTGAGAGAGTACAGTTGTACAGTAGTTGGAACATTCTTTGGCATTGCCTTTTTGGGAGATTGGAATGAAAACTGACCTTTTCTAGTCCTGTGGCCACTGCTGAGTTTTCCAAATTTGCTGGCATGTTGAGTACAGCACTTTCACAGCATCATCTTTTCGGATTTGAAATAGTTCAACTGGAATTCCATCATTTCCAGTACATTTGTTCATAGTGATGTTTCCTGAGGCCCACTTGTGACTTCGCATTCCAGGATGTCTGATTCTAGGTGAGTGATCACACCATCGTTGTTATCTGGGTTTTGAAGATGTTTTTTGTACAGTTCTGTGTATTCTTACCACCTCTTCTTAATATCTTATCCTTCTGTTAGGTCCATACCATTTCTGTCCTTTATTGTGCCCATCTTTGCATGAACTAACCCTTTTGTTTAGCCATGGGAATTGGAATGGGAGAACTGGCCCAAATATTGTTATTCTGGCAACTGTAGTACTGTGAATAGTAAACTGTCCTTTATCTCTGACTCAGGAGTCTCATATATCCTACCAGCATTCATGAAACTGTGGCAAGATAACTTGCAAGCAGGGTAAAATCTCAGACACTTCATAGCTCTGAATATTTTCTACTTCATATCCTCCAGATCCCTAGTACATGTTTCAGCAGTGTCTGGTCTGCTCTGAAGCACATCCTTTGAGTTCTCAATTTTCGTTATGGTATTTTTCAGTTCTCAAATTTTCCCTTAATTCTTTTTCGTGGATTCCAGTTCTCTTATAAAAATCCTGTATGCAAGACAGCAAAAGAGACACAGATGTAAGAACAGTCTTTTGGACTCTGTGGGAGAGGGAGAGGGTGGGATGATTTGGGAGAATGGCATTGAAACATGTATAATATCATATATGAAACAAATCGCCAGTCCAGGTTCAATGTATGATACTGGATGTTTGGGGCTGGTGCACTGGGATGACCCAGAGGGATGGTACCGGGAGGGAGGAGGGAGGGGGTTCAGGATGGGGAACACATGTATACCCATGGCAGATTCATGTTGATGTATGGCAAAACCAATACAACATTATAAAGTAATTAACCTCCAATTAAAATAAATAAACTTATATTTAAAAAAATTCTCACTAATTTTTATTTATTTTTTTGTCAAATTGCCCTTTTTTTTTTAGTTTTTTATTTTTTAAATTTTAAAATCTTTAATTCTTACATGCTTTCCCAAACATGAACCCCCCTCCCACCTCCCTCCCCATAACATCTCTCTGGGTTATCCCCATGCACCAGCCCCAAGCATGCTGTATCCTGCGTCAGACATAGACTGGCGATTCAGTTCCTAGTTAATTTTAAAAGTCATTTTAAAGTCATAGCCTGATAAATCCAATATCTTGATCACCTATTTTTTTTCTTATCCCTGTTTCCTTTTGTTTGATAACTTTTGGTTGAATGATAGAAAAAATTATGCTTAGGAATGATATTATCTACCTTCTGAGTGGACTTATTTTCGCTTCTGTTAAGCAGTTGGAGTTGAGACAGATCATCTCAAGTTTTATATGTTTTGAAGTGATTTTATGTGAATTCCAGTCTTTGTAAGGCAGATATATTTATAACTCATCTGTATTTCTAGGGCATTCTCTTAAAGTGGCTTTAAATAAAAGGTTAGAGTATTTACAAGGACTCCTTTCCCTTGGCTGGCCCTGAACATCAGTTTGCTTAGTTTGCTTCCTTGCACTATGAGATTGCCAAAAGTCCTACTTAACTTCTGCTTAGAAATCTGAGCTGCTGTTTTCTAGAAACTCTCTTTCATTTGTTTCAATTGCACATTTTCTATGTTTGAAATAACATTGTGTTTGAATATCTAGATATTTTCTCTTCACTATATTTTTAAGATAAAGGAATGTTTATACCTCAGAGAATATAGAGTGTATAGAGTCTCTGGGCTCTGTAGTGCTTGTAAATCAGCAAACATGGACTTTCTGTTATACATAGGTGTGGTTTTCTTTGAAGTTATCCTGTGTGGGGTCTGTAGTACTTCTTGAATTAAGGATGCACTAGAAATAAAAGATTTCATGTAATTCATTTTTCTTGTCTTTGAAATCTTGGCTCCATGGAATGCTTCAAGATGCTTTGGTTGTTCCTTGGTACCTTCAAACAGATATTACCTGTACTTTCCCATATTTTTAAACTAGTTCTCACTAGGAGGGTTAGTCACATACAGACTTGTTTGTCATAGAAGAAAGCAGAAGTTTTCTTTCTTTTATGGCCTTATCAAGGATGATGAGTTGATCAGAAATCTATTCCATTTAATGTATTAGCCTTACTCTTCACTTCTCAGGTGTGTCAGTTTATGCTGATGCATAATAAATCACCACCAAAACTTAGTACTTTAAAACAACAACCATGTATTTGCTTATGATATGGATTAGCAATTTGGGCTAGGTGCAGCCAAGCAGTTCTTTTCCATGTGGTGTTAACTGAGTTAATTAATGTATTTCCAGTTAGTTCACAGGCTGGTTAGGGGACAGCACATGTACCCTCATTTGTATTTTTGTCAGTGGACATCTTGATTCTCTACTTTGTGGCCTCCAGTAGGGTAGCTCAGGTTTCTTGTTGTTCAGTTGCCCAGTCGTGTCTGATGTTTTGAGACCTCTTGCACTGCAGCACACCAGGTCTCCCTGTCCCTCACCATCTCCCAAAGTTTGCCCAAGTTCATGTCCATTGTGTTGGTGATGCCATCCAGCTGTCTCATCCTCTGACACCCTCTTCTCCTTCTGCCCTCAGTCTTTCCCAGAAACAGGGTCTTTTCCAATGAGTCCGCTGTTTGTATTAGATGACCAAAATACTGAATGTTTCAGCATCAGTCCTTCCAGTGAATATTCAGGGTTGATTTTCCTTAAGATTGACTGGTTTGGTCACCTTCCTGTCCAAGGGATTTTCAGGAGTCTTCTCTAGCACTAGAGTTTAAAGGCATCGATTCTTTGGCACTCTGTCTTTTGTATGGTCAAGTTCTCAAAACCATATATGACCACTGGGAAGACCATAGCATTGACCACATGGACTTTTGACAGCAGAATAATGTCTCTGCTTTTCAACACACTGTCTAGGTTTCTCATAACTTTCCTGCGAAGAAGCAATTGTCTTCTGTTTTCATGGCTGTAGTCACCATTCTCGGTGATTTTAGAGCCCAAGAAGAGGAAATCTGTCACTATTTCCACCTTTTCCCCTTCTATTTGCCATGAAGTAATTGTGCCAGATGCCATGATCTTTGTTTTTTTAATATTTAGTTTTAAGCTGGTTGTTTCACTCTCCTCCTTCACCCTCATCAAGAGGCTCTTTAATTTCTCTTCACTTTCTGCCATTAGAGTGGTATCATACACATGTCTGAGATTGTTGATGTTTCTCCCACCTACCTAATTCCAGTTTGTAACTCATCCAGCCCAGCATTTCTTCATGATGGGCTCAGCATATAGGTTAAGCAAACGGGGTGACAACAGACATCCCTGTTGTACTCCTTTCTAAATCTTGAACCAATCAGTTGTTCCATACAAGGTTTCTAACTGTTCTTGACCTGCATACAGGTTTCTCAGGAGACAGGTAAGATGGTCTGGCATTCCCATCTCTTTAAGAGCTTTCTGCAGTTTGTTATGATCCACACAGTCAAAGGCTTTAACCTCAAGTTTCTTACTTGGTGCTTATGAGGTCTCTGATTGCATCATATTTGCTATGTCCCCTTGACCAATGCCTGGAATTCAAATTCCTGGTCATGTTGGAGCTGACTATACCAGGACATGAATATGAGGTGAGATTCATTGAGGGCATTAATGTTACAACCCATCACACCAAGTAATATAATGTCTTAGCTTATCTAAAAGAAGCACAGCACCCCTTACTTTAAAGAAAACTCTAGCTATAGGAATTTCATTCTGTGTTTTAGGAGACCATTTTAGACTACCTAAATAATTGTATATATTTTACTACTGTCCCATTTGAGAATGGGCCAATTTGGGTCACCAGCTTGTCACCAGAAAAGAGGTTATGACATCAGATTTGAGTAGTACTGGCACCCCACTCCAGTACTCTTCCCTGGAAAATCCCATGGACTGAGGAGCCTGGTAGGCTGCAGTCCATGGGGTTGCGAAGAGTCGGACACGACTGAGCGACTTCCCTTTCCCTTTCAATAAACATAAAACAATTTTGTTGAGCCAGCAAAACAACTTTTCCGTCTAATTTAACTCTCAACCAGCTAAAAGAATGCAGTTACACCTGTTGTAGTTTTATTAAATTTTAGACAAAATATTTAACTTGATTTTGGAATTCTTGTCTCCCTTTTTAGAAAGAAAATGCCTCAAAATATTGTCTCTAATTCCTTTTCAGAAGTTGAAATGTAAACCATTACTATTTGAGAGAAATTTGTGGTATATAAGCTTCCCTGGTGGCTCAGCTGGTAGCAGAATCCAGCTGAGAATCCCCCTGCAATGTGGGAGAACTGGGTTCTCTGGGTTGGGAAGATCCTCTGGAGAAAAGAAAGGCTAACCACTCCAGCATTCTGGCCTGGAGAATTCCATGGACTGTATAGCCAAATAGGTATAAACAATGTTTTTAATCCTTAAACTGAGTTGTTTATATGGTGGCATTAAAGTAGTGAATACTCTTGTTTTCCTCAGCCCTTGCTGCCATCCCAATACTGGTACTACATTTTGGAGATGAGTTTTTATTGGTCTCTCTTATTTAGCCTTGGCTCTGATATCAAGAGGAAGGTAAGTAAGTGTCTTATTTACAAAGCTGCTTTATCCATTTTTTAAAAAAATGTTCATCCCCCTTCCCCAAATCCTAATCTTTAAATTATATTTTTTTGTGTTCTTAGTTCTAGTTGATAGGTTTTTGTTTTTTTTACTTTTATAGCACATAGAATAGTGCAAATATGCTCATTCTCTGGTGACTTGATCAGTATTTGTAAAAGTGAAATATTATAAAAACTTTAACTTTGAAGTTCCATTCTTGTTTGATGAGAAAAGGACTCTCCTTTATGATGTCTGTTTCTTTCTCTTGGTTTGGGAATGTTGTGTTCTTCAGAGCAAAGAAGAAAAGTGCTAGTAGTTTTAATTCTACAACCGTATCTTTTAGTTGACTACAGACTACTTTATTCTTTTATGTATTCAGTGACTTTGAAAACATTTTTTTTGCTTTAATATTTCCAAGATTCTTGTTAGGAAATACTGCTTCAGGCACTATTAGCTTTGCTTTATTTGCAGGGAAACAGAGTCACAGGCATGCTAAATACATCCTCTGAGGTCACAAAGTGAGGTATTTTTAGGAAGTGTTTGGTTGCTACTGATTCCTGTTTGCTGGTACAGAAAATCATATAAGACTCTCAGTGCTGTCACAGATTTCCTCGTGTACACTAGCAGTACAGGTCAAATGACAAATACTCTTGGCATGTACTTTATATGTTATGCTCTCTATAAAAGATCAGTTTGTAGCAAAATTCGTATGATAAAATTAGGTGGAATTCGTATTAAGGAGCTAAAACCAATCTGGCTTGACTAAATGATGTTTAAGTGATGGTGTACATTATCTACCACTAAAGGGCACAGTCAGCTACTCAACTGAAGATCTAAAAAGAAACTTACAGAATAAACCATAAGAACATAGTGTGAAATATCTGATTGAAATGATTTCTTTTTTGAGAAAACTTGATCGCTATAGTTTAATTATTATTAACTTAGTTTAGGCTAAGAATATATAAAATTTTAATTGAGGCATTTTCTCAAGGGATAGATTTGAAAATCATCATTATTTAGAAGCTATTAATAGACAGACTCAGGTAGGATGACCCCATAATCATCCTTTTCCCACTTTTGAGACTTTGATTTTTTTCAGTAGTTGCTTTCTCTTTATTATTTACATGTTCATAGCACCTTTCAAAAAATTAACTGTAGGTAAGCCTTACAAATAGCTGTGAAAAGAAGAGAAGCAAAAAGCCAAGGAGAAAAGAAAAGATATAAGCATCTGAATGTAGAGTTCCAAAGAACAGCAAGAAGAGATAAGAAAGCCTTCTTCAGCGATCAGTGCAAAGAAATAGAGGAAAACAACAGAATGGGAAAGACTAGAGATCTCTTCAAGAAAATTAGAGATACCAAGGGAGCATTTCATGCAAAGATGGGCTCAGTAAAGGACAGAAATGGTATGGATCTAACAGAAGCAGAAGATATTAAGAAGAGGTGGCAGGAATACACAGAAGAACTGTACAAAAAAGATCTTCATGACCCAGATAATCACAATGGTGTGATCACTCATCTAGAGCCAGACATCCTGGAATGTGAAATCAAGTGGGCCTTAGAAAGCATCACTACAAACAAAGCTAGTGGAGGTGATGGAATTCCAGTTGAGCTATTTCAAATCCTGAAAGATGATGCTGTGAAAGTGCTGCACTCAATATGCCAGCAAATTTGGAAAACTCAGCAGTGGCCACAGGACTGGAAAAGGTCAGTTTTCATTCCAATCCCAAAGAAAGGCAATGCCACCAAAGAATGCTCAAACTACCACACAATTGCACTCATCTCACATGCTAGTAAAGTAATGCTCAAAATTCTCCAAGCCAGGCTTCAGCAATACGTGAACCGCGAACTTCCTGATGTTCAAGCTGGTTTTAGAAAAGGCAGAGGAACCAGAGATCAAATTGCCAACATCTGCTGGATCATGGAAAAAGCAAGAGAGTTCCAGAAAAACATCTCTTTCTGCTTTATTGACTATGCCAAAGCCTTTGACTGTGTGGATCACAATAAACTGTGGACAATTCTGAAAGAGATGGGAATACCAAACCACCTGACCTGCCTCTTGAGAAACCTGTATGCAGGTCAGGAAGCAACAGTTAGAACTGGACATGGAACAACAGACTGGTTCCAAATAGGAAAAGGAGTAGGTCAAGGCTGTATATTGTCACCCTGCTTATTTAACTTCTATGCAGAGTACATCATGAGAAACGCTGGACTGGAAGAAACACAAGCTGGAATCAAGATTGCCGGGAGAAATATCAATCACCTCAGATATGCAGATGATACCACCCTTATGGCAGAAAGTGAAGAGGAACTAAAAAGCCTCTTGATGAAAGTGAAAGAGGAGAGTTTTAAAGTTGGCTTAAAGCTCAACATTCAGAAAACGAAGATCATGGCATCTGGTCCCATCACTTCATGGGAAATAGATGGAGAAACAGTGGAAACATTGTCAGACTATTTTTGGGGGCTCCAAAATCACTGCAGATGGTGATTGCAGCCATGAAATTAAAAGACACTTACTCCTTGGAAGAAAATTTATGACCCACCTAGACAGCATTTTAAAAAGCAGAGACATTACTTTGCCGACTAAGGTCCATCTTAGTCAAGGCTATGGTTTGTCCATTAGTCATGTATGGATATGAGAGTTGGACTGTGAAGAAGGCTGAGTGCCAAAGAATTGATGCTTTTGAACTGTGGTGTTGGAGAAGACTCTTGAGAGTCCCTTGGACTGCAAGGAGATCAACCCTGGGATTTCTTTGGAAGGAATGATGCTAAAGCTGAAACTCCAGTACTTTGGCCACCTCATGCGAAGAGTTGACTCATTGGAAAAGACTTTGATGCTGGGAGTGATTGGGGGCAGGAGGAGAATGGATGACAGAGGATGAGATGGCTGGATGGCATCACTGACTCGATGGACGTGAGTCTGAGTGAACTCCAGGAGCTGGTGATGGACAGGGAGGCCTGGCATGCTGTGATTCATGGGGTCGCAAAGAGTTGGACACAACTGAGCGACTGAAGTGAAGTGAACTGAACTGATACATCGTATATTTAAAAATACATACTTTCAGAGACAAAAATCTGTTAAGAATTGGGTAAAGCACAGACTCTGAAGTCCACTGTCTAAGTGTAGATCCCGTCTTCACCACTCATTAACATTTCAAGCTAGTTGATTATATTCACTAAACTTAATCTCCTCATATATAGAGTTAAAAATAGTTTCTATCTCCTCCAGTTGTTGTGAAGATTAAACAAGGTAATCCATATAAATCACTTTATGGTATATAGAAAGTACTCAATAAATTAGGCTGGTATTGTTATTTTATTATTATTATTAGTTTTACTTTGGCTACAAGGAAACTGAAATTTTATGTTTTTTTAAAAGCATTAAAAAAATTTTTTTAAATGCAAAGTCAAGTGGGCCTTTGGAAGCATTACTACCAACAAAGCTAGTAGAGGTGATGAAATTCCAGTTGAACTATTTGAAATCCTAAAAGATGATGCTGTGAAAGTGCTGCACTCAATATGCCAGCAAATTTGGAAAACTCAGCAGTGGCCACAGGACTGGAAAAGGTCAGTTTTCATTCCAATCCCAAAGAAAGGCAATGCTAAAGAATGTTCCAACTACTGCACAATTGCACTCATTTTACATGCTAGCAAAGTAATGTTCAAAATTCTCCAAGCCAGGCTTCAGCAATATGTGAACCAGGAACTTCCAGATGTTCAAGCTGGTTTTAGAAAAGGCAGAGGAACCAGAGATCAAATTGCCAACATCCATCGGATCATCAAAAAAGCAAGAGAGTTCCAGAAAAACATCTATTTCTGCTTTATTGACTATGCCAAAGCCTTTGGCTATGTGGATCACAACAAACTGGAAAATTCTTTAAGAGAGAGGAATACCAGACCACCTTACCTGCTTTCTGAGAAATCTGTATGCAGGTCAAGCTACAGTTAGAAACAGACATGGAACAACAGATTGGTTTGTAATCAGGAAAGGAGTGTGTCAAGTCTGTATATTGTCACCCTGCTTATTTAACTTCTGTGCAGAGTACATCACACAAAATGTCAGGCTGGATGAAGCACAAGCTGGAATCAAGATTGCCTGGAGAAATATCAATAACCTCAGACATGCAGATGATACAACTCTAAAGACTGAAAGTGAAGAGGAACTAAAGAGCCTCTTGATGAAAGTGAAAAAGGAGACTGAAAAAGCTGGCATAAAACTCAACATTCAAAAAAATTAAGATCATGACATCTGGTCACATCACTTCATTGCAAATAGATGGGGAAATGATGGAAACAGTGACAGACTTTATTTTCCTGGGCTCTGAAATCACTGCAGATGGTGACTGCAGCCATGAAATTAAAAGATACTTGCTCCTTGCAAGAAAAGCTATGATCGACCTAGGCAGCATATTAAAAAGCAGAGACATTACTTTGCTGACAAAGGTCGCATATAGTCAAAGCTATGCTTTTTCCAGTAGGCATGTATGGATGTGAGCTTTCTTTCTATAAAGAAAGCTGAGTGCCAAAGAATTGATGCTTTTGAACTGTGGCGTTGAAGACTCTTAAGAGTCTCTTGGACTGTATGGAGATCAAACAGTCAAACTTAAAGGAAATCAGTCCTGAATATTCAATGGAAAGACTGATGCTGAAGCTGAAACTCCAATACTTTGGCCACCTCATGCAAAGAACTGACTTATCGAAAAAGACCCTGATGCCAGGAAAGATTGAAGGTGAGAGGAGAAGGGGATGACAGAGGATGAGATGGTTGGATGGCATCACCAACTCAACGGAAATGAGTTTGTGCAAGCTCCGGGAGTTGGTGATGAATAGGGAAGCCTGACGTGCTGCAGTTCATGGGGTCACAAAGAGTCAGACATGACTGAGCTACTGAACTGAACTGAAAAACATTTTAATGAAGATATGCACATACCATACAACTCTTCTATCTAAATACATAATACAGTGTTTTTTTTAAAATTATATTTACAGGATTCTGCAATCATCACTACAGTCAATTCTGTTTCCATCAGCTCAGATAGAAATTCTGTACCCTTTAATGGTTGCTCCTCAGTTCTTCTAACCTCTACAGACCCAGGCAGCTGCTAACCTACTTTTTGTGTCTATGCATTTGCCTCTTTTGGATATTTTATATAAATGTAGTCATACAATAAATGTTTTTTTGTATTAGGTTGAGAAGTAATTGTGGTTTTGCACTTTCCCATTTGATATTGGAATATATTCTTAAATAAATTGTGATAATATTATACATCATTTTAATGCACATTACTCTATTTTTTTTGCTAATGACTTATTACTTGCTGTCTATTTTATATTTTAGACTAGGGATGTTAGGCAAAAAGCAAATTTGAGCATTTTTTCTTATTTGAGTTCAAAATGGGTCGTAAAGCAGCAGAGACAGCTCGCAACATCAATGACACATTTCGCCCAGAAAACTGCTAACGAACCTTCAGCGCAGCAGTGGTTAAAGAAGTTTTGCAAAGGAGATGAGAGCCTTGAACATGAGCACAGTGGCCGGCCATCGGAATATGACAAAGACCAACTGAAAGCAGTCATTGAAGGTAATCCTCTTACAACACTTAAGAAGTTGCTGATAAAACTGTGTCGACCATTCTGTGGTCTTCTGGCATTTGAGACGAATTGGAAAGGTGAAAAAGCTTAATAAGTGGATTATGCTTATGAACTGACTGAAAAAAAATTTTTTAATGAACCATTTATTGATCAGTTTGTGACAAGTTATAAAAAGTGGATTTTATATGACAACCAGAAATGACCAGCTCAGTGGTTGGACTGAGAAGAAGCCCCAGATCACTTCCCGAAGCCAAACTTGCACCAAAAGAAGTTATGGTCACTGTTTGGTGGTCTGCTGCCTGTCTGATCTACAGCTTTCTGAATCTGAACAAAATTATTACATCTGAGAAGTATGCTCAGCAACCTAATGAGATGCATCAAAAACTGCAATGCCTGCATCTGACATTGGTCAACAGAAAGGGGCCAGTACTTCTCCATGACAAGGCCAAACTGAATGTCACACAACCAATGCTTCAAAAGATTAACAAGTTCAGTTATGAAGTTTTGCCTCATCCACGGTATTCTATGACCTCTCGCCAACTGACTACCACTTCTTCAAGCATCTCAACAAGTTTTTGCAGGCAAAATGCTTCCGCAACCAGCAGGAGTCAGGAAATGCTTTCCAAGAATTTGACAAATTGAAGCACAGATTTTTATGCTGCAAGAATAAACAAACTTATTTTTCACTGGCAAAAATGTGTTGATTGTAATGTTTCCTATTTTGATTAATAAAGATGTGTTTGAGCCTAGTTATAATGATTTAAAATTAACAAAATCCTCAATTACATTTGCACCAACCTAATATCTGGCTTCTTTCACTTAGCATGATGTTTTCAAAGTTCATTCATGTACTTTATTCCTTTTTATTAATGAATAATATTCCATTATGTGGAAATACTACATTTTGTTTATCTATTTATCAATTGATAGATATCTGGGTTGTTTCTGCCTTTTTGGCTTTTATGAATAATGCTACTGTGAACATTTATATGAAAATTTTTACATGAACATACATTTTAATTTTTCTCAGATGTATACCAAGGGGTGGAACTGCTGTACTATATAGTAGTCCTATGTATAACCTTTAGGGGAATTGTCAGACTATTTAACAAAGGAGCCATGCCGTTTTACGTTCCTACCAATAATGTATAATGGTTCCAACTTCTCAGCATTCTAGCCAGTGCTTATTTTTGTTTGTTGCTTTGTTTAGTATTAGCAAAATACTTCAGTATTTCACTAATGTAGTTATTCTACTTTTATTTGTTACTTATTTCATATGCAGTAACTCTTATTTTAATGGTTGTGTAATTTTATTACATCTCTCCTGGAATTAGGCAGGGAATTAACAATAAAGGTAAATGTACATAGGAATATGCTTATGTATGTATATGTCTTTACACTTTGTGTGTAAAGTGTGCATATATCTGGTGTAGGGCAGTGGGAAGAACAGCAGATATTAGGACTTAAATGGCAACTGTTCAGTGTTATCTCAAAGTTAAATGACTTCATCAGTGAGGATAACACTTGTTCTATCTCTCTCATAAGAATTGTATTTAAGAATGAAAGTGAAAGCATTTTACAAATTTCAAAATACACAGATGTAAGTTGTTAGTTTTAAAATTATTATTATTATCTATTCAACTGATTGGGAAATAGCTGCATTTACTTAATGGTCTCCATTTGCCCTCATGTAGGATTTTCTAGCGACTGTCATCCACCACCTGGCTGCTGTCAGTTTGATGAGCTTCTCTTGGTGTGCTAATTATATTCGCAGTGGGACCCTCGTGATGATTGTACATGATGTGGCCGATATTTGGCTAGAGGTAAATGTTTGCCATTAAAAAACTAATAACAGGTGCATGGGGATGACCCAGAGAGATGTTGTGGGGAGGGAGGTGGGAGGGGGGTTCATGTTTGGGAACGCATGTAAGAATTAAAGATTTTAAAATTTAAAAAAAAATTAAAAAATTTAAAAAAAAAAAAAAAAAAAACTAATAACAGTACCATGTCCTGGGTTAACTGTGACTCTTTACAGGAAGGAAGAACTCTCTGTGAGTGATTTAGCAGAGCCCTCAGTTCTGAAAATACCTAAAGTCTGTGGATATCTCTAGGTCCCCAGATCTTTCAAGCTCAAAGAAAGGAAAGCTTTCAGTTTTTAGTTTCTAATTGTTTTTCTCCATGGTAGTCGAGAGAGAGGGGTTATTTTGTGGGATTCCATTTATGCAGCCTGCACACAGATATTAGCTTAGGAAGTAAGCTGAGGTATCTGAAGAAAAAATGAATTCTCATCTTTTAAGAGGAAAACTTGGACTATGGCATTGTGGATTTTTAAAGCTGATTGGCCCCATATATTCACGTAAGCCAAAGTTAAATAGGCACTGAATGCTTGCACTGCCCTGCAGGTTCCTCCTCCAGCTTTACGGAATGAGAATTAATGTTTATTTAAATGATATTTATTTTCTAAGAAAGCAATGTTTCAGAGCAGGAGACTTTAAAACAAGAGTCTTCCTAATCTCGAGCCATATAAAATATAAGAAACAAAGCAAAATTAGGATTTTTTTCTCTACGTGTTTCTGTTGTGTCTTTGTTCTGTTTACCCTGAGACAGTGGGTCCTGCTATACTTAGAGCCACATTGTTCATTATTTACATATACTCATTTATAATGAAAGTGAAAGTTGCTCAGTTGGGTCCAACTCTTTGTGATCTCATGGATTGTACAGTCCATGGAATTCTCCAGGCCAGAATACTGGCATGGGTAGCCTTTCCCTTCTCCAGGGGATCTTCCCAACCCAGGGATTGAACCCAGGTCTCCCACATTGCAGGTGATTCTTTACCAGCTGAGCCACAGGGGAAGCCCAAGCTGGGGGAAATGATACTAACATATTTGCATTCAGGATAACCTCTTGAAGGGCTAATAATTAAATATAAGTTGATATGGAAGAATTTAATTTAATAAGATCTTGTTCTTCTAGATCAGGCTTCAGCAAGTTCAGTTCAGTTCAGTTGCTCAGTCATATCTGACTCTTTGCAACCCCACGGACTGCAGCACACCAGACTTCACTGTCCATCACCAGCTCCTGGAGTCCACTCAAACTCATGTCCATTGAGTCGTTGATGCCATCCAACCATCTCATCCTCTGTTGTCTCCTTCTCCTCCTGCCTTCAATCTTTCCCAGCATCAGGGTCTTTTCAAATGAGTCAGTCCTTCACATCAGATGGCCAAAGTATTGGAGTTTCAGCTTCAACATCAGTTTTCCAGTGAATATTCAGTACTCATTTCCTTTAGGATGGACTGGTTGGATCTCCTTGCAGTCCAAGGGACTCTCAAGAGTCTTCTTCAACACCACAGTTCAAAAGTATCAATTCTTTGGTGTTCAGCTTTCTTTATAGTCCAACTCTCACATCCATACATGACTACTGGACAAACCATAGCCTTGCTGGATTTAGCAAACTTTTTCGCAAAAAAGCCAGGTAGTAAATCTAGTTTTGTGGACCTCATACGATCTCTTGTCACATATTCTTGTTTTTCTGTTGTTTTTCTTTTTCTTTTATACTCCTTTAAAAAATGTGAAAACTGTTCTTACCATTCTTAACTCAAGGGGCTGAGCAGCTTTAATCCCTAGGCTGAATTGTGATTTGCCAAACCCTGTTGTAGATGTAACCAGAAGTCATTTGAAGACATTTCAAAGCAACTGATACTGTTAAAATTGGCTAAGTACAGAATTTTGTTTTCTTGTATGTAGCCATAATTAGACATGTAAATCCAGTTCTAAGGGTAAAGGTTATTATATGTGCTTCAGAGCAGCAAATGACTTAGCAGAAGGAGGATTATGCCAGTTCTTCCATGTGTTGCTCTCTGAATGTAGCCATCTCTGTTATAATCACCTCCTCCTCCAATCATATCTCAGTAACCCAGCCCAGCCCAGCGCTTCACTCATATCCCAGCCTTTCTTCAGTCCAGCTCTCCTCCCAGTTAAATGGAGGACTTCAATAACTGTCAAGCTAACATACATGCTAAAAGGAGTTATGCTAATTTGTAGTGCTTATGTAATACAAGAGTGATATTACAGTCATTCTAACTAATTTTTTAAATATTGTATTATGCAAGGTTCCAAACATATGACAAGGTAAAGAATATAATGGGCCCAATGGACCCACATCCAGCTTTAATAGTTACTAATGTGGCCAATCTTATTTCATCTACTTTTTATCCATAACCCAACTCCCACCAAGATTTTGAAGCAAATCCCAGATATAATTTAATTTATAGATATTTAATTTTACACGACTGTCACCCTATCTGAACGCAATTTCTTTCTATTTTCTCAGTCTGCTAAGATGTTTTCTTATGCCGGATGGAAGCAAACCTGTAACGCCCTGTTTTTCATCTTCTCCGCCGTGTTTTTGATCAGTCGCCTCATTATTTTTCCCTTCTGGTGAGTAGACAAGGGGCTGTGCATGCCTTTGGTCGCTATGCTGAGGTGGCCTTGCATGTTGTTCAGGTTGGAGCATTGCCCTTTCTTTCTCACACTGATCTCCAGCTATTTGTGCCAAGTTTAGCTGGACAGAAGAATGTGAAGGGGTCATTTTTATAGATAATTAAAACCACACCTTCTAATGTGAAAGGCTTGCTACAAAGGAAGATAAAAGATGTGTGACCAGTGGAGGGGAGCATCTCTTACTCTATGTCTGCTCTCATGAACATGGATCTTTTTTGCGATTAACAACTTTTCCAGTTATTCAGTGAAATGTCATTGGTCAGTTTTCAGCTTTTTAAAAGAGAGGCCAATTCTGTGTTAAAATTGCAGTAGTTATAACCACCATTAATTGAATGCCAGGCATTGGATTAGGCCCTTAATACATCTTGGCACTAGCTATACAGCAAACCATGAAGATAAGTGTCATCATTTCCACTTCACATATGAGGAAACTGATGCTGATTTCATTCTCCATGATCTCTGGTCCTAACAGTGGTATGGACCACTAGCTCTTGCCCAGTCTGTTGATTTTGTTTAGCCAAGAGCTGGCAGCTCTTGTTGTGTCTCTCCTGACAGCCTTTCCTTCAGCAAGTGTAATTTCCCATGTGTCGATTGACAGAAAACAGAGGAAAAATGTGAGGAAGACTTTAAGGGTTTGGAAAGAACAGCTTAAAACTAACTGTAGTCTGGGGCTAGCCTAGGAGTTTCAGATACTCTCAACAGAAAAACTGGTGTTGTTGGAAGTCCTAGGTTCCAGGGGAAAGAGATGGAGACCCAGGTTGCAGGCCTGATTCCTTGTGAGAGGAGAGCACACAGAAGACTGGTTAGAGAGTTCAAAGGGTACTGGCCACTCTGTGGAAGCCAGCTGCATTCTTTAACACAGGACTGGGTGTCTTGATTAGATACTTTTTCTAGAGAGAAACAGCAGAGTGCAGTGATGAATTTCACGGGTGCAAGTCAGTCCTTGCTGCAAACATTACCTGTGCGATCTTGTACAGGTCAGATCAATTTTCTCTGCTTCAGTTTCTCATCTGTAAAATGTAAGGATTGTCACGAGGCTTAAGTGAGATAATAAATATTAAATAGCTTAGAACAGTGTCTGGAACATAGTAAAGACTCAGTAAATGCCAGCTCTTATTACTGAAATTATTAATGAGTCTCTGAGAATTTGGAGTTTAATCCAGAATCAAATCTGAGATGCACGTTTAAGATGCTCTTCTTTGTTGATGAATCATATTACCATCACTTTCACTTTAGCTGATCAACTGTGTTTGTGAAATTAGAATATTGTACAGTATTGATAGGATAAGAATTGACTTGCAGATAGCAGTTAAGTTGTGGCTTTTTAGTGTGACTTTCATGGTGCTCTGAATCTAGCATATGCCCACTGCTTATTTTGTTTCAAAGGAACCATGTGTTCCAGTTATCTATAGCTGTATAACAAACTTTCTAAAAAGCTTAGTGGCTTAACACAGTAGTGAGCAAATTTTTTCTATAAAGGGCCATAGAATAACTATTTTAGACTTTAAGAGCCATATATGGTCTCTGTTGCATGTTTTTCTTTGTTTTGTTCTATTTCTTTTACAATCCTTTAAAAATGTACCAAATCCAGCTTAGATCACTGGCTGTAGAAAAACACTCTACAGGCCAGACTTTATCAACAAGCCATAGTTGTCAGGCTTCTCTCTTAAAATAACACATTATTATCATTATTACCTCTTATGGATCTCGGAGTTGACTGACCTCATTTCCATGGTTTTCACTCCTGTGGTTACAGTCAGATGGTAGCTGGGCAGTCAGAGTTGGAGTTTTCTTGAAGGCTTCCTCAGGCACAAGGTTCAAGTGACACCCATGACATCAGCTGGTTGATGCTGGTTGTTGGCTGCGACTGCTGCGGGCCTGGCAGCTGGATTGCATGTCCATGCCCCTTCACTGGCCTGATCTCTTCCGAGGACAGCAGATGGATTTTAAGGGTGAGCAGTTCAAGAGAGAGCTTGACAGATGCTGTGTTTCCTTTTGTAACTCAGCTTCAGATGTCATAGCATGTCACGTCCAACCTCATTTTCTTCATTGGATCCAGGTCACTAAGGCCAGTTCATATTTAAGGGAAAGAAAATTAGCTTCCAGTTCTTGTTGGGAGTAGTTTCAAATAATTTATAGACATTTTAAAAACACATACCATGGAAGTTCTCAGTCTAGAGAACTCTCTGAAAAGCTTCTAAGTATTGCTGCTGTGGTTGATTTGTGATTCAGCAACAAAGGATCTCACCTAGAACTTTACTTTAACATCTCAAAATCAACAGGCAAGCTTACCCTAGCCTCACAGACAGTTGAACATCAGGTTAGTGTTGAGTGATTGGGAGGCAGTGTGTTACTTTCCCACACACCCTCAACTCTAAAATCCTAGACATAAGAACTCATTCTCTTGCCAGCATTTCTGGATTTCAAGGAGAATTAGTTACATGCATTTGGCATGTTCTTGATCTTGATATTTTGCTGAATTCACCAGCTCACTGCAGAGGGCAGCCAGTACCACTGTTTGCTGTCTTCAGAGGGTTTGGGCTGCAAATAAGCCAGTATTAGTAGACTTGACTATATAAATTTTTTGTGGGTAAAATTTTTTCTGTACTGATGTTGACTGATCCTCAGTTGGAGGGTTAAAGAAAACCTCAACAAGCTATTGGAAGCTTGGAAGCTAGGTTTTTCATGGTTTTCAAAAGCATCAGTTGTAGTGTATTACTCTGGCTTAAATAGCTATCCCATCAGCTTGAACCTGTTACACAACCATCTTGTGGTGCCAAAGAGGAAAAGTCAGTTCCTTGTTGTTAGTGTGGCTCCAGACATCTGTCTAAAATTTGTAACTCTGCAGACTCACTTCTTAAGGACATTTTATTAGTCCAGATTTGTTGGGAATTTACGGTGAACCAAACACAGTGCAGACAAGAGGCCCATTTCAAGATTCAAACATTTCAGAGGTGCTGTGGGAGGCGGTTCGCCATCTAGCTGCTCTGTTCTTCTCAGTTGCTTTTGCTACGCATTTTGTGGTGAGATGAAGGACTGAGTGTGGAGAAAGCTCCTGGGTGTTGCCATCTGAAAGGGATCTGAAACTCTGAGAAAAAGAACAGGAGTTTGACATCACATGTGTCTTTCTCTTTCTTCTCCTTTCCCTTTATTCCCTCAGCCTCAAGCAGGTTTGCTTTCCCTTGTGAATTTCCTTATGTGTTTGTACAACTGTACTGCCAGTTCTCCTGTCCTCCAGTTCTTTTCAGGGAACTTATTTATAGCCATTTTTCAGTCAATGTCAGCAAGAGTTAACTGCTTTGATTTCCTAAACATTGCTACTGTCAACATTAGGTAGACAGTCCAGTTGGCACGGGCCAAACTGCTTTAATCATTTATTTGCGTTTTTCTTCAAAAGCATTTAAATTTCAGGCCTATGTTTTTCACGTTGTATTCCCAACTATTGTATTAAAATAATGGCTGCTATATTTGTGAATTATTGGATGTATTTGTCTACTTTATACAAATACCACCTGAGAATCATTCCCCAACCCAGGGATCTAACCCAGGTCTCCCACATTGCAAGCGGATTCTTTACCAACTGAGCCACCAGGGAAGCCCATTCAGTGAAAAAGATCCTCCAAAGGTCGATAAATGATTCCCCTGACTCCTGACAGTTTTTCTCCTTAAATAAAAGGAGCAGATACTGATTTAGTCCCAGATGGTTGACCTGAAGGGAAGGAGCGTGTTGCAGCTGATGTTTCCTGGGTCATCGCTCGATTTCTTGAACTCATCACTAGATGTTGTGAGGAGCTCACAGATGAATGAGGTGTAGCTCCTCGCCTGCAGGAGTTCATGACGGCAATCGAAGAGATATTTTTGTATCCACCACCTTATTCATATATTTGAAGAGTATTAATACTGACCTGTGTTTTTTGGATATTCCAAAAAGAAAATAATAAGACATTTCTGTCAAATCAAAACTACAATGAGATATCTCCTCACACTGTTTAGAATGGCTGACCATCATTAAAAAGTCTGCAAATAATAAATGCTGGAGAGGATGAGGAGAAAAAGGAACCCTCCTATATTCCTCCACTGTCAGTGGGAATGTAAATTGGTGCAGCCACTAAGGAGAACAATATGGAAGCTTCTTAAAAAACTAAAAATAGAGCTACCATGTAATCCTATAATCCACTCCTGGGCATATAGGAAAAGATGAAAATTCTAACTCAAAAAAATACATGTACCTCAGTGTTCATAGCAGCACTATTTATAATAGCCACAACATGAAAGCAACATAATTTGTCCACTGACAAGTTGATAAAGAAGTTGTACGCATTTACAATGGAATATTACTTGGAAGTAAAAAAGAATGAAATAATACCATTTGTAGCAACATGGAAGGACTTAGAGATTATCATACTAAGTGAAATGTCAGACAAATGTCAGACAAAGAAAAATATCATATTGTATCACTTATATGTAGAGTCTAAAAAATGATACAGAGGAACTTACAAAACAGAAATAGAGTCACAAATGTAGAAAGCAAGTTATGGCCACCTAAGGAGAAAGTGAGGGAGGGATCAATTAGGGATTTGAGATTAACAGATACACACTACTGTATTTAAAATAGGTAAAAGACTAAGTAAGACCTACAGATGAATTGTATTCAGTATCTTATAATAACCTACAACGGAAAAAATTCTGAAAAAGAATAGATACATATATATATATATAGCTGAATGACTGCTATACACTTGAAACTAACACAGCATTGTGAATTAACCATACTTCAGTTTTAAAAATGGTTAAAAAATAAAACATTTCTAACTGTGAAAAATACTCAGACAACTTCCTTACCTCCAAGGATACGTATGCTAGTGGTAACTTTATTTCCCCACCACTGGTTCATGGGACCTTGGGCTTCATCTTTTGATGATCCAGGTCTCACTGGTATCAAAAAATGGTTCCCTGAGAAGCCTCATGTGAAAAAGAATTTTGTGGGCGATGAGACAATATAAACCCTTGAAATGGTTGTTAAAGAGAGGACAGTTTTAAGGAGACACAACAGAGCCAAAGCCTCCAGCAGTGCTCTCAGCTGATGTCCATCAGAGGGAGACTAGAGTGAGGACATGATAGTCTTTTTCTTTCCTTTTAACGTCTGAGGCCTCAGTTCTGAGCATGCAGGCCGGGGTCTGCTGGGTCCCGTCAGCTTCCACGCCTGCCTGGAATGGCAGTGTCTTTCCCTCAGTCACCAGAGGAGATGCGGGGCTGCGCCAGGCCAGAGGGCTCTGTTGTAGCTGCTGCTGCTCCCTGGGACCGCCCTGCAGATGCCTATCTCAGAACTAGACTTTCCAGTCACATGGCTTCTGGAGGAGACAGCACAAGTCACCGCATGTGTTTGCTCAGAGTCTCGCTCGGTGGGGAGCTCCTGCCACACCCCACAGGCTTGGCACTTCTGCTGCGGCTTGTAAACTTGTGAAAGACAACTACCACAGTCCATAGAACTTCAGAATGAGGGGCCTTATTCATTATTTAGCACAACCCCTTTATTTGTTTCTCTGTATGGAAATCATTTCAAGCTTGCAGAATAATTTCAAGTATATTACAGAGAACTCTTACCTGTTCCTTTTACCCAGATTTACCAGTTAACATTTCCTTGATTTGCTGTATTTCTTTCTTTTTCTCTCTCAATACACACACGCACATACACGCTCATGTGTGTGTGTGTATATGTGCCTATATATGTATGCACATATACACACACATTTTTTTCTGAACCAAAGTTGAAACCATCACACCCTTTAAATCCTAAATAGTTCAGTGTGTATTTCCTAAGGACAAGGACAGTCTTCTACAGAATCTTCCGTCAGTTTCAAGAAAGGTAGCAATCTACCATCCGTGTTTTGGTTTTATCAATTGATCTGATAGTGCCTTTCATTGCTTTTTTCCCCTCATTACCAGATTTGGCCAGGATCACATTCTGTATTCACGTGTCATCCACCTGAAATAGTCCTTCTTGTGCTGGGTACTTCTTTCCTTTCGTGTCATAGACATTGTTGAAGTATTGCGACTTAGTTTATTTTTCACGTGAGAAGTTAAGATAGTTCTAGGATAGCACTGCTAGTTATGAAAGAATCAAGACCAGAAACAGGACATTTGAAACACAAAAGAGGTATGTTTCCAACTAAATTACTTACTTTGATAAGAGCAGACATGGCTGCCTTGCCTAAGTTTTAGAAAGTTTCTTCAACTATTTGGTCACTTAGAAATATAAGCCATCTCTAAAATGTAAGATAGGCAAATTAAACGCCTATAGAACCAATATTTGTTATCCTGAAAAGGCTCAATGCTTATACTCACAATTAGCAAGAAAAAAAGACCTTTAATTTTTATTAGAAAAAAACAACTTTTGGTGACTCTCTTATCCAGCCCAGCAAAACCAACTATGCCAACAATGTGATTTTTTTCAAACCATGTAAACTTTAGCAATTGAAAGTGTAAAGATGGGGAACAAAACTCAAGACAGAGAAAAGGCGAAGCTTTGCCCTCCATAGGCACCATGGTAGTGTGTCCATTTGGACAGGTTAAAAGCCAGTGTACAGAGCAGAACTGAGGAGTATTCTCTGTGAAAAGGGAGATTCCATAGGCCCCACAAGGTAAATGTGCAAGTGTTTGTGTGTTCACACATGTCTGCACGCTTGATACATGTGTGTTCAGGACACATACTTGATACACATGTATTTGAGCCACACAACATTTAGACAAGCAGATATGTTTTGTTTTTTTCCTTCCTATTCTTCTTTTGGTAAAGAAGAATTAAGGCTGAGAGATTGGACTATCCTTTAGGTATCATTCTGGATCTCACCCCAAAAGATCTCCCACAATTTCCACTTTTTGTTTCAGTTCAGCTTGTTACATGCTGACTATGTAAACTATAACTTCACTAGAATGACCTGTGGAGGCTTAAAAAAATATTCTTGGTTCTAATTCAGACCAATTAAACTAGAATCTGCAAACTGGACCCAGACACTGTGTTGCCCTCCATGTGGTGTTGACTAGCGCTTTGCAGTAGGAAAGGGGCTGGTGGTGGAAGCCATCTCAGCATAGTGATGGCCATAATAAGTTATAACTTCCATGTTTGAGTGCTCACTTATGCTAAGCTCTTCCCATTTGTCAACTCATTTAATCCTCATGACAACCTGATGAGGTGAGTTCTGTCTTATTACAGAAGAAACTGAAGCCCAGAGAAGCCAGTAACTTGCTGTAGATGCCCAGGAAACCATGATCCAAATGTAGCAGGCTCCAGCGCCCGTGCTACTGACTGACCGCTCCTCTCTGCAGGGGCGTCTCTGTCTCTGGGGCTGTTTGTCAATGGCAGTCTCTTCCATTTCTAGAACTCTTAAGTTTGCAAAGATGACTGTGTGTTTCTCTGGAGCCTCTTATTCAGAGAGGTGGGGTTAGTTTCACCCAAGGAACAGGAGGTAGTGTAGGTTGCTAGGCAAAAAATAGCAGCCTCAGTCCCAGAGCCCAGCTCTGATGATGCTAGGCCAAGTATTGTTTTTGTTGTTCGATCGCTAAGTCGTGTCTGACTCTTTGAGACCCCATGGACTACATACAACACAGCAGGCTTCCCTATCCTTCACTATCTCCCGGAGTTTGCTCAAATTCCTGTCCACTGAGTTGGTGGTACTGTCTGACCATCTCATCCTCTGCCACGTCCTTTTCCTTTTGCCTTCAGTCTTCCCCAGCATCAGTGTCCTTTCCAATGAGTCAGCTCTTTGTATCAGGTGGTCAAAGTGTAACTTCAGCTTCATCAGTCCTTCCAATTAATATTCAGGTTGATTTCCTTCAGGATTGGCTTGTTTGATCATCTTTTAGTCCAAGGGACTCTCAAGAGTCTTCTTCAGCACCACAATTCGAAAGCACCAATTCTTCAGTGCTCAGCCTTCCTTATGGTCCAGTTCTCACATCCATAGATAACTACTGCAAAAACCATAGCTTTGAGTATAAGGGCCTCTATTATTCTCCTTCCCAAAACCTGCAGAGAGTCCCAAAGCTCTTACAGGGAAGGCCACACCTCTGACCTTGGCTTTCTAGGCCAGTGGGAGATGGCTGCATTCACCAATCTAGCTTCATCTTGCACACCCAACCCCGTCACCCCTCCTCCACCCCATCCCACCCCCTGCCCCCACCCACCTTGCCACACCAGTCTTCTTTTTAGCCTTCGAATTTTCCATAATGCCTCCACCTGAGACTTTTGTACATGTCACTCCCTCTAACTCTGTCTCCCCTTCAGCTATAGAGAGAAGAAGGAAATCTCTATTCAGTCAAAATCCTGGAATATTCTCCCTTATTCTTTTCTTTTTTTCTTTGCATGGACCACAGTAAAATTGTATGTTTAGGTAGATATTTACATTCTTGACAGGATGTATAAAGGAGGTATTTTTGAGTAGATTCCTTTGTTAATTTTGACATTGACAAATTCCCATTAGGAGGCCTTGTATGGGACCAGGTCCTGGAGTAGGCGATGGGAGAATACATGTGAGATGAAGGCATCATGGCCACTGCCTGTGGAAAGCTTGCTGGCTAATGAGGAGTCAGCTCATCTAAGAGCTTTCACTGTAAGGCAGAGTGAATCAGCCCAATGCTCTAAAGAAGTTCATAGCAGAGGACCACTGAAGGCAGTTATAAGAGGTGATCAGGAGAGTTTTTTTTTGTAGAGGAGTCCATGCTTTGATAGGTGTGAGGAATTTCAGATGAAAAAAGGAAGGGCATTCTAGACTGAGAGAGTGCAAAATAAGGCACGCAGTTGCTTAAAGACCCAGAAAATCATAATAGCAAATAGGCTTTATTATATTATTTCCATTAATCCCTGTGGATGCAGGCACCAAAATATAAGTCCTACTAGCTCAGGAATTTCAGTCTGTTTTATTCATTCTGGCTCCCACAAAGTGCCTGCTATCATTTTGGTGCTTAATAAATATTTATTGAATGAATAAGGTAGGTACTCATTGCTTCCATTTTACAGTTTAGAATACACACAAAGAAGTGACTCAGCTTACATAGAGTCAGGATTTTAAGAAAATATTGGGGATATATTTTATAATGTTAGGGGTGAGAAAAACATTTTAAAGCATAACACAGAGAAAGCAATTGTAAGGGAAACAGTTGATAATATTGGTTACAAAAGTGTTTTAAAACTTTATTTGTCAAGAAAAATTATAAACAAAGTTGTAAAACTCAGACCATGTGATATTATTTAACATGATTAAAAAGTAATGCATTATCATTAATATATAAAGAGCATTTAGGAATCAGAAGAAGTAAACATCCCCCACCCAAAATTGGACAGATACCACAAAGAAGCAGTTCACAAAGTACACATCATAATAATAATTTTTAAAAACTCATATATAACTTCATTTCACAAGAAATAAAAAAGTAAATATATAAGCAGTATAATGTTGTTTTAGGTAAAAGCTGACAGACTACAATGTTGATCAAGATCCCAGGAACACTCGCATACACTGGGTGCAAGAATATAAATTGGTGCAGTCTTGATGAAAAGTGTTTAGCAATAGACTCCAAAATATAAAATGAATATACACTTTGATTCAGAATTTTAGCAAATTGGGAGGAAGGGAACAATTTGATCAAAATGTCTTCACAAGTAACATTCTCACGGTGTTCTTCATAATGTAGCAAAAATTTGGAAACAAATGTCTATCAATAAGAGATTAGCTAAATAAATTATGTATAAATGGATTTCTGTGCATTTATTACATAGAATGGTATATAGTAGGGGTTGGCAAATTGGCTCATAGGCAAAATCCAGTTCAGTGAACTATTTTGCTCAGTTTAGTTCAGTTCAGTTCAGTTCACTCAGTTGTGTCCGACTCTTTGCGACCCCATGAATTGCAGCATGCCAGGCCTCCCTGTCCATCACCATCTCCCAGAGTTCACTCAAACTCATGTCCATTGAGTCCGTGATGCCATCCAGCCATCTCATCTTCTGTCGTCCCCTTCTCCTCCTGCCCCCAATCCCTCCCAGCATCAGAGTCTTCTCCAGTGAGTCAACTATTCGCATGAGGTGGCCAAAGTATTGGAGCTTCAGCTTTAGCATCATTCCTTCCAAAGAAATCCCAGGATTGATCTCCTTCAGAATGGACTGGCTGGATCTCCTTGCAGTCCAAGGGACTCTCAAGAGTCTTCTCCAACACCACAGTTCAGAAGAATCAATTCTTCAGCGCTCAGCCTTCTTCACAGTCCAAGTCTCACATCCATACAGGACCACAGGAAAAACCATACCCTTGACTAGATGGACCTTAGTCGGCAAAGTAATGTCTCTGCTTTTGAATATACTGCCTAGGTTGGTCATAACTTTTCATGCAAGGAGTAAGCATCTTTTAATTTCATGGCTGCAGTCACCATCTGCAGTGATTTTGGAGCCCCCAAAAATAAAGTCAGACACTGTTTCTACTATTTCCCCATCGATTTCCCATGAAGTGGTGGGACCGGATGCCATGATCTTCGTTTTCTGAATGTTGAGCTTTAGGCCAACGTTTTCACTCTCCTCTTTCACTTTCATCAAGAGGCTTTTTAGTTCTTCTTCACTTTCTGCCATTAAGGGTGGTGTCATCTGCATATCTGAGGCTATTGCTATTTCTCCCGGCAATCTTGATTCCAGCTTGTGTTTCTTCCAGCCCAGCGTTTCTCATGATGTACTCTGCATAGAAGTTAAATAAGCAGGGTGACAATATACAGCCTTGACGCACTCTTTTTCATATTTGGAACCAGTCTGTTGTTCCATGTCCAGTTCTAACTGCTGCTTCCTGACCTGCATACAGGTTTTTCAAGAGGCAGGTCAGGTGGTTTGGTATTCCCATCTCTTTCAGAATTGTCCACAGTTTATTGTGATCCACACAGTCAAAGGCTTTGGCATAGTCAATAAAGCAGAAAGAGATGTTTTTCTGGAGCTCTCTTGCTTTTTCCATGATCCAGTGGATGTTGGCAGTTTGATCTCTGGTTCCTCTGCCTTTTCTAAAACCAGCTTGAACATCTGGAAGTTCACGGTTCACGTATTGCTGAAGCCTTGCTTGGAAAATTTTGAGCATTACTTTACTAGCATGTGAGATGAGTGTGATTGTGCGGTAGTCTGAGCATTCTTTTGCATTGCCTTTCTTTGGGATTGGAATGAAAACTGACCTTTTCCAGTCCTTTGGCCACTGCTGAGTTTTCCAAATTTGATGGCATATTGAGTGCAGCACTTTCACAGCATCATCTTTCAGGATTTGAAACAGCTCAACTGGAATTCCATCACCTCCACTAGCTTTGTTTGTAGTGATGCTTTCTAAGGCCCACTTGACTTCACATTCCAGGATGTCTGGCTCTAGATTATTGATCACATCATCATGATTATCTGGGTCGTGAAGACCTTTTTTGTATGGTTCTTCCATGTATTCTTGCCACGTCTTCTTAATATCTTCTGCTTCTGTTAGGTCCATACCATTTCTGTTCTTTATCGAGCCCATCTTTGCATGAAATGCTCCCTTGGTATCTCTAATTTTCTTGAAGAGATCTCTAGTCTTTCCCATTCTGTTTTCCTCTGTTTCTTTGGATTGATCGCTGAAGAAGGCGTTCTTGTCTTTTCTTGCTATTCTTTGGAACTCTGCATTCAGATGCTTATATCTTTCCTTTTCTCCTTTGCTTTTCACCTCTCTTCTCTTCACAGCTATTTGTAAGGCCTTCCCAGACAGCCATTTTGCTTTTTTGCATTTCTTTTCCATGGGGATGGTCTTGATCCCTGTCTCCTGTACAGTGTCACCAACCTCATTCCATAGTTCATCAGGCACTCTATCTATCAGATCTAGGCCCTTAAATCTTTCTCACTTCCACTGTATAATCATAAGCGATTTGATTTAGGTCATACCTGAATGGTCTAGTGGTTTTCCCTACTCTCTTCAATTTGAGTCTGAATTTGGTAAGAAGGAGTTCATGATCTGAGCCACAGTCAGCTCCTGGTCTTGTTTTTGTTGACTGTATAGAGCTTCTCCATCTTTGGCTGCAAAGAATAGAATCAATCTGATTTTGGTGTTGACCATCTGGTGATGTCCATGTGTAGAGTCTTCTCTTGTGTTGTTGGAAGAGGGTGTTTGCTATGACCAGTGCATTTTCTTGGCAAAACTCTATTAGCCTTTACCCTGCTTCATTCCGCATTCCAAGGCCACATTTGCCTGTTACTCCAGGCGTTTCTTGACTTCCTACTTTTTCATTCCAGTCCCCTATAATGAAAAGGACATCTTTTGTGGGTGTTAGTGCTACAAAAGGTCTTTTAGGTCTTCATAAAACCATTCAACTTCAGTTTCTTCAGCGTTACTGGTTAGGGCATAGACTTGGATTACTGTGATATTGAATGGTTTGCCTTGGAGATGAACAGAGATCATTCTGTTGTTTTTGAGATTGCATCCAAGTACTGCATTTCAGACTCTTGTTGACCATGATGGCTACTCCATTTCTTCTGAGGGATTCCTGCCCACAGTAGTAGATATAATGGTCATCTGAGTTAAATTCACCCATTCCAGTCCATTTTAGTTTGCTGATTCCTAGAATGTCCACGTTCATCCTTGCCATCTCTTGTTTGACCACTTCCAATTTGCCTTGATTCATGGACCTGATGTTCCAGGTTCCTATACAATATTGCTCTTTACAGCATCGGATCATGCTTCTATCACCAGTCACATCCACAACTGGGTATTGTTTTTGCTTTGGCTCCATCCCTTCATTCTTTCTGGAGTTAATACTCCACTGATCTCCAGTAGCATATTGGGCACCTAATGACCTGGGGAGTTCCTCTTTTGATATCCTATCATTTTGGCTTTTGATAGTGTTCATGGGGTTCTCAAGGCAAGAATACTGAAGTGGCTTGCCATTCCCTTCTCCAGTGGACCACATTCTGTCAGACTTCTCCACCATGACCCTCCCGTCTTGGGTTGCCCCCGCAGGCATGGGTGGTTTCATTGAGTTAGACAAGGCTGTGGTCCTAGTGTGATTAGATTGACTAGTTTTCTGTGAGTATGGTTTCAGTGTGTCTGTCCTCTGATGCCCTCTTGCAACACCTACCATCTTACTTGGGTTTCTCTTACCTTGGGCATGGGGTATCTCTTCACGGCTGCTCCAGCAAAGCACAGCCACTGCTCCTTACCTTGGATAAGGGGTATCTCCTTACCGCCACCGTTCCTGACCTTCAACGTGGGATAACTCCTCTAGGCCCTCCCGTGCCTGCGCAGCTAGTAAAATTTTATTGGCACACAGCCATACCTGTTAATTGATACATTGTTTATAGCTAGTTTCACATTGCAGTGGTCACTTGATGAGTTGCAACAGAGACCAAATGGCCCAGAGGCCTGAGATATTTATTATTTATCCCTATTAAAAAATATTTGCTGATCCCTAATTTATAAATATGTTCATTGACATGGAAAGCTCTCTGTAACATGTTTGGTTGCTAAGTCGTGTCCAACTCATTTTGTGACCCCATGGACTAGCCCACCATGCTCCTCAGTCCATGGGATTCCCCAGCCAGAATACTGGAGTGGATTGCTATTTCCTTCTCCAGGGGATCTTCCCAACTTAGAGATCAAAACTCTGCCTCCTGCATTGGCAGGCAGATTCTTTACCCCTGAGCCACCAGGGAAGCCCAAAAGCAGGGTATAAAATCACAAGCACAGTGTACTCCCTGTTATATAAGATCATGTGGTAATAGGAAAGGGAGAAACACTTTTTAAAGTATTTTTAAGAAAGATGTTTTGAATTATGTTTACCAGACATAGTATGTACTGGATTACCTGAGAGTTGTGAGATTTTAAGTGATTTTTACTTTAACCTCTTTATATTTTCTATAATTCCTAAGTTTCTAAAAAAAAAAGTTACATATGTAAAATGGATAGATGACTATTATATTGAGTTCAGAGTTCATATCATTGCTTTTTGAATAAAATCTTGAATTAACAACTCACAAAAAAAAGGAAGTAGAACTACTAAGGGAACTGTCAAAGGTTGCAAATAATGCAAGCGGAAATTGTTTTATTTTTTAAATTAGCAAATTTTAAACCCAGTTGGTACTGGTTGGAGGGTTCAGTAAAACTCTTCTTTCATAAATTGCTTGTGTCCTTATCAGTTCAGTTCAGTTGCTGCTGCTAAGTCGCTTCAGTCGTGTCCAACTCTGTGCGACGCCATAGATGGCAGCCCACTAGGCTCCTCTTTCCCTGGGATTCTCCAGGCAAGAACACTGCAGTGGGTTGCCATTTCTTTCTCCAGTTCATGAAAGTGAAAAGTGAAAGTGAAGTCACTCAGTCATGTCCGACTCTTTGCAACCCCATGAACCATAGACGCTAGGCGTCCCTGTCCATCACCAACTCCTGGAGTTTACCCAAACCCATGTCCATTGAGTTGGTGATGCCATCCAACCATCTCATCCTCTATCGTCCCCTTCTCCTCCTACCCTCAATCTTTCCCAGCATCAGGATCTTTTCAAATGAGTCAGCTCTTTGTGGCCAAAATATTGGAGTTTCAGCTTCAACCTCAGTCCCTCCAGTGAACACCCAGACCTGATCTCCTTTAGGATGGACTGGTTGGATCTCCTTGCAGTCCAAGGGACTCTCAAGAGTCTTCTCCAACACCACAGTTCAAAATCATGCACTCAGCTTTCTTTATAGTCCAACTCTCACATCCATACATGACCACAGGAAAAACCATAGCCTTGACTAGATGGACCTTTGTTGGCAAAGTAATGTCTCTGCTTTTGAATATGCTGTCTAGGTTGGTCATAACTTTCATTCAAAGGAGCAAGCATCTGTTAATCCCATGGCTGCAGTCACCATCTGCAGTGATTTTCGAGCCCAGAAAAATAAAGTCTGACACTGTGTCCACTGTTTTCCTCATCTGTTTGCCATGAAGTGATGAGACCAGATGCCATGATCTTAGTTTTCTGAATGTTGAGCTATAAGCCAACTTTTTCACTCTCCTCTTTCACTTTCATCAAGAGGCTCTTTAGTTCTTCACTTTCTGCCATAAGGGTGGTGTTATCTGCATATCTGAGGTTATTGATATTTCTCCCGGCAGTCTTGATTCCAGCTTGTGCTTCCTCCAGGCCAGCGTTTCTCATGATGTACTGTTCATATAAGTTAAATAAGCAGGTGACAACATACATCCTTGATGAACTTCTTTTCCTATTTGGAACCAGTCTGTTGTTCCATGTCCAGTTCTAACTGTTGCTTCCTGACCTGCATATAGGTTTCTCAAGAGGCAGGTCAGGTGGTCTGGTATTCCCATCTCTTTCAGAATTTTCCACAGTTCATTGTGATCCACACAGTCAAAGGCTTTGGCATAGTCAATAAAGCAGAAATAGATGTTTTTCTGGAACTCTCTTGCCTTTTCCATGATCCAGCAGATGTTGGCAATTTGATCTGTGGTTCCTCTGCCTTTTCTAAAACCAGCTTGAACATCTGGAAGTTCACGGTTCATGTATTGCTGAAGCCTGGCTTGGAGAATTTTGAGCATTACTTTGCTAGCATGTGAAATGAGTGCAGTTGTGTGGTAGTTTGGGCATTCTTTGACATTGCTTTTCTTTGGGATTGGAATGAAAACCAGGATCCTGCCTCAAGGCTGTACCACCATTTGATTGCTCCTTCTCGGTTTTTGTATCCCCTCCCTTCCCTGATCAGCAACTGTTTGAATCTGCCTTTTGGGACTCAGGGAAGGTCAGGGATGCTGAATGAAGCCTAGATCCTACAAAAAAGAAATGGAGAACACAGAACAGATCTGTACTCTACAGCCCCACAGAATCCTGCTTAGTTTTAATTCAGGGAAGTGTGAAACTATGACTGATAACTTCCTGTCAAAATGGGGCATAAGACTGCCTCAGTTTGGAGAACAGACACTGAACTGGAACTATTTCTGAGTGCCAAGTCCTAGATTTGAGTTTTGTATGATTAAAATGTCAATCTCTTGGTCTCCCATTTTGGTGTAACAGACCCAACTAGAAGTAATTGGAGGAGAGACAACTGGAATTTTAATAGACAGAATAAATCTCATTTCTTTTCAGAAGAATAAGCATGAAGCCAGGTCTGGACCTGGCACTTTGTGGACACTTGTAGCCAGGTAGCCAGTTGCCTAGTTTTATAAAAAGTAAGGTTACAGTTATTTGCTTCCTTCAGACATTGTTCTGAGAATGTCTGGTGGCCTCTAAGTCTGACACAGCTCAGAAAACTCAAGTTCTTAGCAATATAAGGACTAGTCTGAAATTACACCCATACTGTGACCTACTCATTTCCATGGATATCTGAACCATAGCTACTCTATTTTGATTTTTAATTGTGATATTCTCCTTAATAGCCAAAGCAGATACTACAATTAACAATGTTAGTGTTTCTCTAGGTATAAGAAGATGCAAGGATTGGGATTCATAAAATCTTTTCCTGAAAATATCTATCTGAAGGACTGTTCTTCCAGTTTTTCCCAGAGCGCTTCATTTTTTTATCTCCACCCTGAACTCCTTTCAAGGGTGTGAAAGGTCAGCAACTGCAGTGGCCATTATTTGATCTTTGTAGAGGTAGATGACAAGTGCCAATTTTCAGTTGATAGGGCCCCTTCATGGTCATAAGTTTGACTGTGATTTTGGGGGCACATCTCCTGACCATTTTCTCCCACGGTACTGAGAATGCTGACAATTCCCAGGTCTGGCAAATATTTCTCTGATAGGCCGTTCAATGTGCTATTACTGTACTAGGCCATAAAACAGTATCCAAAATTCTCTGGACCACCTGTCTTACTAGCCTCTTGGTCCAGGAAAACATTCTCTCTTGTTGCTTCTTCCCATATCTAAAGTTACACTGTTATCATCAATCTCATATGAAACTATATACTATCAGAGGCTCAGTCACACACTTGGTAATGTAAGAAACAGCAATTTTGTAAAACAGGCGAAATACAAATAACATAGCCAGCAGTATTAGTAAAGTTATAAGTAAAAAGTAAGCTAAGAGCTTCCATTAGATGCAGCCCAGTATATCCCAGGTCATCTGACTTAGTCTATTCCATACGAATCCTCATCTTCCAGGGAAATTATATATTGGCACTGTCTATAAGGTACATAGCCCAGTTTCCTAGTGTTACTAGACTGATTATCCTTCAGTTCAGTTCAGTCACTCAGTCGTGTCCGACTCTTTGCGACCCCATGAATTGCAGCACGCCAGGCCTCCCTGTCCATCACCAACTCCCAGAGTTCACCCAAACTCATGTCCATCGAGTCAGTGATGCCATCCAGCTATCTCATCCTCTGTCATCCCCTTCTCTTCCTGCCCCCAGTCCCTCCCAGCATCAGAGTCTTTTCTAATAAGTCAACTCTTTGCGTGAGGTGGCCAAAGTATTGGAGTTTCAGCTTTAGCATCAGTCCTTCCAAAGAACACCCAAGACTGATCTCCTTTAGAATGGACTGGTTGGATCTCCTTGCAGTCCAAGGGACTCTCAAGAGTCGTCTCTAACACCACAGTTCAAAAGCATCAATTCTTTGGTGCTCAGCTTTCTTCACAGTCCACCTTTCACATCCTTAGTAGACTTAATTGTTCCCAACATAGAGACTTTAAACCTAAATCATCATAGCCTGGTGTTATCTATATTAATCCATCCAGGAATTGTGGGAGATTTTTTTCCTTTGCTGAAACTTTGCTTGTTGCTCTGATTGAGTTTGAGTAATAGAAGAGAATTCAAATTTATTACCAGGGTCAAAGCAGGCATTATTAATTGGCCAAGTGAGGAGATCCTATCCAGTAGTATCAGTAGTGACCTGAACATGACTACAATTTTCCTTTTAAAGTAAATTTTCTCAGTGCCAACAATTTGAGCCTTAGAGTGAAGAAATTCACCAAGGTAACCCAGAACTGGACACAGGTAATTGGCCAACAATTGGATTGATTTCTAATACTAGCATAGGATCAGGCCTATGATTTAAAAGCATTTGATTTATACACAAAAGTCCCAGAAGTCGAGAAAACATTATAAATGATCGTATGAATCAGGTGCAGCATCTTAGGCAAACTGTCTATCTCTGATGTTGTCTTCTTCTCATCCTGGTGTAGTGCAGTTTCTCCTCTGGGTGTCATTTTAAGGTGAGATCAGGTCAGCTGTCCTCTCTATAGACTAGTGCAGTGTAAGGGCCTTTGGAAGTGGGAATTAATCTAAGAGTCAATTTACCTTCAATTTCACTGTGAGCAAGCTAGTTAAGAGTACCTGATAAAAAGGTCCTTCCATCCAGGTTGGAGACAGTCCCTTAAATTATGTCCTTTTCCAGTTCTGGTTGTAGATCGCGAGGCATCTGATCTTTGTCCAAAGATAGATTACTGAGATAAGCTTCAGAAACAAACTTAGGGTGTCTCTTAATAATTCAAGTGAATTTTGCATTAATATACCATAACAGCAAAGAACTATTCAGGAAATGGGTCTTAGTAGATACAGACCTTCATTAACAAACTGGGATTTAACATTTATTGAAACATCTTTTTTTCCCTAAAATCACCCTCGTTTTTACCAAATGTAACCAAATTAAGACTAGTTTGTTTGCAAAATAGTTCTGGTGTGAATAAACCTGACCTGATTATTTATATAACCATAATTGATCATAGACTTTTTGCTTTGCTGAAACTTTTATAGAGTCTCAGACAAAACTTTTAAAATAAAATCTTTCAGGGGTAGGAAAGTCATGCCAAAGGCTTATCACAGATTTTGCCTAACAAATCTGGGTGAAGTCTTCACTTTTCAAGGTCTCAAAAATTCCTTGAGATTTCTGTACTTGCTAGTGACATAACCTTCCTAACTTGTCTGATAAAGTTATTGGAAACCTAAGAGTTTCCAATCTCTGAAGGGGTCTGATAGAAAAGATAATTGTTTCCATTTGTTTATAATTTTACCAAATGTCATAATTAGCTTGAGGGGAATATTTACCCTACTCCTGGGAAACACTGATTCAAACCCATAAATTTTTTTCAGATAGAAACCATAAAAGTTATAAGCATGTTCACCAGTTCAGTCCTTTTGTTAACCTTTGTAAAGTCATCAGGTTTCCCATTAGAATACCAGAACATGACAGAATTTTAGGAACTCCATATAAGTTCTAGGATACCTATATTAGTAACATTTATCATACAATATAACCCGAGAGGATTTATTACTCATTTGATAATAATTCCCATGTAATTTAACCAATCAAATAAACACAATTAGCTTAATATATCTCTCTTTGGGATGTTTCAGGGGCCCTCTGAAGCATCCCAAAGTTAACTAGAGGTCAAAAGAACTTGGATAGAATTTGATTTAGAAAATTTTGTCCCCCCCAAAATCAAAAGGGCTTAGAACAGTCAGTCAGATTCAGCCCCCGCTATCGGGTGCGTCACTTAGCTTGCACGTGTCACAGGGGGTGTGCACACCAAGGCTCAAGGTCTAGTGAAAGTGGATTCTGCCATCTTGGGCCTCGTTGGTTCCAACCAGTTTTCCTGTGGCTAAGTCATTCCTAACAAAATCTACTTCCCCAACTAATTGTAATCCAGTCTTAGAAAATCCTGATCATGCGTAACTCACTCATTTCACTACTTTTTCATTTCTCACACCTTTTCTTACTGAAAACGCTTCCCTGAAAGGTTTTTTTTCCACATTGTGTTTGTTTCTTTTCTTGTTAACAAATTTGTAACAAATAGAATACAGTCTTATTTGACCTCTAGTAAATCTAGGTACAACAGAAGTATTATACTTATTGATGGTTCTAAAGGCATGTCTATATCACCAAGTATTAATTTAATATTGAATATTTCCTAGTTCACATGAACCTGAAATTCATTTAGCTTAATTTGGAATTGTTTGATTTGTAAGCACTTACATTTCTTTAAGACGTTTAAATAGAGCTCATTTACAAATTAATCTCAACAATATTATCCAGAGACAAAGACACATACTGAGACACATACATATCCAGAGAGCCACAACACAAGATTTGGCTTCATTTTCTAAACTTAGTCATTAATCAGATATTACAATATAAAATTCACTAGTTTATAAATAACAGTTGGGATAAATAATATTTTTTATAAGCTTCTTCCCATTTGCCCTTCAGTCTTAAGAATTAGAGGTGGTCTAGATTAGTGTTCTAAGAGCCACCTCATGCTAAGAGTTGATTCATTGGAAAAGACTCTGATGCTGGGAGGGATTGGGGGCAGGAGGAGAAGGGGATGACAGAGGATGAGATGGCTGGATGGCATCACTGACTCGATGGACATGAGTTTGAGTGAACTCCGGGAGATGGTGATGGACAGGGAGGCCTGGCGTGCTGCGATTCATGGGGTCACCAAGACTTGGACACGACTGAGTGACTGAACTGAACTGAAGAGCCCTGATCTCAAGGCAAGGAAGAGAAAATCAAGCTCTAACAAAACAGCATCAGGTCTAAACAAAATGGCAGCCACACAAAGCAAAATGGCCATCACAAATAACAACACAGAACACATACACATACCCAACCATCCTAATCAAACACTCCCTTAAATACAAGATTACGTTGTCTCAGAAAACCTCCTATAGAGACACAGAACTTCAGATCCAAATTCTACCAGAGTGAATGAACGTAATCTCAAGTCTTCAAAGATTTCAAAGGGAGGAAAGGAAATCAGGCTGCAAGAAAAGGGGGAAGGAGGCGGGATGGGGGAGCAAAAGGGGTGACCTTACAGACATCTCTTGCCACCTGCAGATACCCAGGTGTTATGGGACTACTGGGCTTCCAGAGAAGGGAGGACTAGAAATTGGCCCTACCAGAGACCAGGCCAGACCAGAACAGAACCAGAATTCAAACCAGAAACCAGAGCAGGGCCAGAATTCAAATTCTCTGCCAAGCAAAGGTGATTGGCCTCTGATCCTCAGCTCAGTCTGAGGCCCTTTGACCAGACTCCTGTGTCTAAGACTGGGGGACTAGAAAAAAGGGTAGGATAGGAAGGGTTAAGGAGAGGAAAGAGAAAGGGAAGGTGAGAGAGGTCAGTAAAGTCTCTTGTTCCTTATCCTGTCGGGGCACCCTGGCCAGTTGTCTGCGTCAGGAGGAGACCAAGGACAAAAGGGTCCCAGTTGGAGCTACTGGGTTTGGTCCATTGGTGGGCAAGCTGGTCCCCAAGCACTCTGAGTGGTCAGAAGGTCATTTGAGTTCCCCAAGTAGTCATGATGTCAGTGGTAGTGAAGAAGAGTCCACACCAGAGTCACCATTTGTTGCAGGAATGGGGACCCCTTCCAGGGCCCAGAAATGGGCTCTTGTCTAACACTCAGAAACCAATTGTCTGAGGAGACACATGTGCTAACAGAGCAAGAGGTTTTGTTGGGAAAGGGCGCCTAGGTGGAGAGCAGTCATGAAAGAGAACCCAGGAGGACTGCTCTGCCCCATGGCTTGCAGTCTCAGGTTTTATGGTGATGGGATTAGTTTCTGGGTTGTCTCTGACCAATCATCCTGACTCACAGTCCTTCCTGGTGGTGCCTACATTGCTCTGCCAAGATGGATGCCAGTGACAAGGATTCTGGGAAGTGGTCAGACACGTGGTGTCTCTTCTGGTTGGTGGTGGCTTACTAGCTCCGTGTTCTTTACCAGGACCTCCTGTCGTAAAACAGCTCATGCAGATGGTGACTGTGGTGCCTGGCCAGGGTTGGTGGATTCAGTCAGTGTGCTTCCCCTAACACACCAAATTGTTCTAACAGTGTAAACTTTTTTTTTTTTTAAGAACATTAAGTGGGAGTTTATTTAAGTAAGGATACGCTCTCAGGGAGATTGAGCAGGTAGGTGAGGAGCTGCCACACTGGATTTCTTTGGTAAACTGGTTATGATGGGCAAACTGATGAAGGGGCAGGATATTCACTAAGGAGTAATTTGGAGGGGCATCTTCCCCAATTTTCATGCCAGCTCTATTTTCCTGAGAGGAAGATGGATTTTTGTCCTTATTTAGCTTAAATCAGAAGTGTCAGTGCATGATGGGTACTTCTTATCTACAAGGCTAATTTTATTTTTAATAAGATCATAATGAGCAAAAGGTTACATTTGAACACAGGAGATTGCCACCTTTCCCCACCTTTCTTTGTCTTCTATTCAGACCCTTATCACCCAATTTCCTATCAGTCTGAAAGTTTCTACTTTGCTTTGTCTGTCTATGGACCCCTGCTATTTACAAGATGTGTGATTTCCTGCTACCTTTTCTCTGCTCATATCTAGCTACCTGCATGCTGTAAGATTTCCGCCTCAAGGAGTCTGGACTCTTAAAACTTTGTAAGTGGCAGAGGGGCCGATGGTCCATCTTCTGTAACTGCTTCAGGCTGACCGTGGGCATTGTCCCTACCTGTGGATCCAGATCTCCTTGCTATTTGTCAGAAATAAGGTTCTAGGGATTGTGTGTAAACTGTTTTGATTTAAAGCTAAATGAAACTGAATGTAAGATTCCATGAGTGATACTTTTACTAGAGTGACAAAGTCTCTACAGAATAATAATAAGTGCTGCTGAAGATGAGCAGCAGCTGGCATTCTCATTCTTTGCTGATTAGGATGCAAAATAGTTATTCTGGAAAACAAGTTTTCAGTTTCTTGTAAAGTTAAGTGTATACTTGGCAGTGTAATACCCAACAGCCCCACCTGTATGTATTTACTCTTAAAAAATGAAAACTCGTGTGTACAAAAAAAACATATATATTACATAAATATTTATAGCAGTCTGTCCACAACTGTCAAAAACTGGAAACAATGCAAATGGTCACTAATGGGTATACCCACACAATAGAATACCACTCACTAGTTTAAAAAATCACGCTATTGATACCCACACAGCTTACATGAATCTCAGAGGCTCTGTGCTGAGTGAAAGAAGGCAATCTCAAAAGCTGACACACTGTATGATTCCATTTATATGGCCTTCTTGACAAGACAAAGGGATGGGGAATAGATAAGGGGTTGCCAAGTGTTAGGTCTGGGGATATGACTATAAAGGGACAGCACCAGGATTTGGGGGTTGATGGAACCACTCTGTCTCTATATTGTGGTGGTGGTTACACAGATCTATGCTTTTATTGTAATTTGTAGAACTGCACACCCCCAAATAGTCAATTTTACTATCAGTCCCGTTCAGTTCAGTCGCTCAGTCGTGTCCGACTCTTTGCAACCCCATGAATTGCAGCACAACAGGCCTCCCTGTCCATCACCATCTCCCGGAGTTCACTCAAATTCAGGTCCATCAAGTCGGTGATGCCATCCAGCCATCTCATCCTCTGTCGTCCCCTTCTCCTCCTGCCCCCAATCCTAAATTTAAATATATGTAAGAAAAGTTAGAGAAGAATGCACAAAATTACAGTTTTATTTTTTTTTAATTGTAATTTTATGGGCAGCGTTCTTATTTTTCAATTTTGTATGAAAAAACTATATTTACAAACATGTATAAACAGCAGTGTTTGCAGTTTGGGAAGACAACAGATAGCCTTCATACTGCAATTGTATCTGAAAGCACTGTGCATCCTTCAGTTCACTTTAGAAAGTGGAAGTAAAAGTAATAATAGAATTTTTGCTTCTTTAAAAGTCTGTTTTATCCAGAAAATTTACTCATGTAATATTTCCCATTCACTTTTGATGCCAAATAGATGAGACTGTGTCCAAAAGGCAATAATAACCCTATGCACACATGCATTATCTCATGTTCTCCAGTCCCGGGAAGGTAGGTGGGATAAGGATATACAGTTCTCTTTGCAGAGAGGAAACTGAGGTAGAGGAACATTTGTGACTTTCCAAAAATGATATAAAAGGTGATATTACCATATTGTTTTCTTTTGAGTCTTTCCTGAACATTATTAGAAATGAAATAAATGTTGTATGCCTTGAGAGAAAAAGTACTTGTTTCCTCACTGAAAATTCAGAAGTGCTTTGACGATAACGAAACATTCTCATTTGTTTGGTTTTTCAGGATTTTATATTGCACGCTGATTCTGCCTCTGCACTACCTTCAACCTTTCTTTTCATACATCTTCCTCAACCTGCAGCTCATGGTCCTGCAAGTTCTTAATCTTTACTGGAGTTACTTAATCCTGAAGATGCTCAAAAGAAGTATATTCACGAAGGTAAGGGCCGTTCAGGTTTTATTGCTCTTAGCAAGTAGATTTCATTGCCAGAACAAAGGTGAGGCCCAGATGATGGAACATTCTACTTAATTTATAGTTAACCAGAATTTTTTTTTCTTGATTGATCATCTTGATGAGAATTTCTTCAAAATATTTTTTAAAATATTATAACAGAGATTGAGAATTTGTCTTTTCAAGTTCTTTATGTCTGACAGGCCCCTAATAAGTAATTTTGAACATATAAATGAATAAACAATTTTGGGAAAGAAGTCACAGTATTTTGGATGGCCAGTTACAAAATAATTTATGAATCTGTTTATGGTCATTAAGTAGATTTCCAAGGTGTTCTTAAGAAATTGCTTTTATTAGAGGACAAGGATTTTCTGGAAAATTTTTATTCAAGAATTGATTGCTGCTTCTTGAAGAAAGTCCTAACGAGTCTAAATTTGCTCCAGTTTGGAGCAGGCTTTATGGTGAGAGTTAAGTGCCGTTTCAGATCCCTAGTTCACCTTTGCTGATTGTCCAGTTTGTACATAAGGCTCTCCCACTGAGCTTTCTTCTCCTCTCTGAAATTTTGGCCATTATTTGCCAATACTCTTTTTCTGAAAATATCTTTTTCCCTAAGAAATAAATAATACATTTTAGACAATGAAAGGGAATTTTTTTGTTTGTTTCATTTAGAATTCTAGTTTTTAATTTCAGAACAGGGGAAGAGATGGCTTAAAGAAATGAATAAGACACAATTGTTCCTTTTGGGGAAACAGCCCAGAATCTAGTTGGGGAATATTCATCTACTAGCAACTATATTTGTTGTATAGAATGTCCTGTGCCAAAGAGAGGTCCCAGAAACTTGCTGTGAAAAACGAAAGAGGAATTGACTCAAGGTGACCAGGGAAAGTTTGGTTATATAGATGGAATTTGACTGGAATTTTTAAGGCAAGTTTAAAAAAAATCAAGTCATAACTCCTTCCTTGCCTAGAAGTCATACATATAAGGGAATTTTAATTAAGAATCTTTCAAGGTGAAAGTTACAGCTGGCCCACTTTTGGGTGTTACCTAATCCCTGTATAACATAGCACTGTATCATGATCAGAATGAGTGACATATGTAACAGATGTGTTTGTAGTTTATCTGATAAGCTCATCTTTTAAATCGAATCTCTGATTAACTTATTTCCCTACTTTAGCATTTGTGTCTCAAAGATCATTGAAAAGTTGACAAATGAAGTTGAGGTTGCCATAAATGACCTCTAGGTCTTCTAAATCTAGACAAAGGTATTGGAAATTAGTCTACATCTGGATTAATCCCAAATCAAATCCTGAATATTTTTTAAACTAAATTGATGATTCGAACTTGTTTTCCTGAGAAAAAATTCTTGTCTTTAGCTGGCTGCTGCTGCTAAGTCGCTTCAGTCATGTCCGACTCTGCAATCCCACAGACGGCAGCCCACCAGGCTCCCCCGTTCCTGGGATTTTCCAGGCAAGAATACTGGAGTGGGTTGCCATTTCCTTCTCCAAGGCATAAAAGTGAATGAAAGTGAAGTCACTCAGTTTTGTTCAACTCCTAGCGACCCCATGGACTGCAGCCTACTAGGCTCCTCCGTTCATGGGATTTTCTAGGCAAGAGTACTGGAGTGGGTTGCCATTGAGTGGCTTAGAAAATAAACCTTTCATTGAATGATTCTAGTTTATTAAAGTTCTCAATAGTTTTTCTATGATCTCTGCAAAAATTACTTTATCTCTCTAAGTGACAGGTACAGATGAAGTAACTGAATTTGAGCAGTTAAGACAATCTATATATCCAGGTATTGGAAGGAAGGCAGGTCACTGAACTGAGCCTGCCCTGCCTTCAGGTCCAGCCTTCCTAGAGCTCCTGTCCCAGTCAGAAGAAGTTCCCTTTTTAACTGGTCATTGTTGTTGTTCAGGCCCTAAGTCATGTCAGACTCTTTGCAACATTATGGACTGTAGCCTGCCAGGCTCCTCTGTCCATGGGATTCTCCACGCAAGAACACTGGAGTGGGTTGCCATTCCCATCTCTAGGGGATCTTCCTGACCCAGGGATCAAACCCACATCTCGTAGTGAGTGACAATAATTACAGGCTTGGGAGAGATCCAGGCAGAACAAAACTTGGAAACCTAGAAAATACTCTTGTTTGGTTTCATCATGATTTTCATATTTCTGATCTCTAATGGGTAATACCAAGCCTGATTAAAAACCCTGTGGATTGGGGAGCTGTGGACAGGAATTCCTGATTTCTCATGCTGTACTTTGGAAAAGCTGTTTCCAATTGCAGTTTGACAGCAGCAGTGGAGGCCCCCGCGGCCCTAATCCTTGCAGCCCTTATGACTTCAGCTGGCTTGCATGTGCACTCTGTTTTCCACAGCAGTGGCAAATCTGGCTGTGAAATCAGCTTCTTCCTCCAAAGCCATAAAGCCGCCTTTTAAAGAATGCTGTTTGAAGGCGTAGTTGCATTGCAAAGGGGAGGAGAGGGATAGAGGCAGGAGCTGAAATTTTTAGAGGACAACTAACGAGTCAGTTTTCAATTCTGTTTAATAAATATTTAGCATTTAACACGCAACACAATTGTTACTAAGGTGACTAATTCTTGATATTTATAAAATGGAATTGCAGAGGTCTGTAGGACTCCAAAATAGGAGGATTTTTTAAAATCCTATAACAGAGATTGAGAGTTTGTCTTTTCAAGTTCTTTATGTCTGACAGGCCCCTAATAAGTAATTTTGAACATGCAAATGAATAAATAATTTTGGTAAAAAAGTCACGGTATTTTGGATGGCAAGTTACAAAATAATTTATGAATCTGTTTATGGTCTCTAAGAATTTGCATGGTAGACTGAAAAGATAAAAGTGATTATTCTTTTAAAAAATTGTGATTTTTTTAAGAATAAGAAAAACTTACTTTCCCTAAGCAATGGGATTGCTGCATGCTTATGATAAATTTGCTACTTTAACAATATTGTTGTAATTTCAGACCACTAACATATACATACCATGGTTAGCAGGCAGCTTGCTTTTGAGAACAAGAATTGGCATTGAAACTTAACTGGTTCCTATAAAATGGAGGATTTTGTGATGAACTACCAGCCCACACATCACATTGGGAATTATGATGGGCTGACATATTAAGCTTACTCTCTTTGCAAACATGAGAAGTGCTTTCAGAGGAAATTAGAAGCATAGCATGCTTTTGTTTGATATTACTTAGAACTTGATCATTCTTAAGTTTTTATTTTCTTTCCTCTAAATATCATACTGAGTGCTAGCCAACTCAAGCATGTTTCTGTGACATCTTAGACTGGTACATCGCCAGAACATGGAGGTGGGACTGTAGCCTGCAGCTGTTACAGCCAGGCTGGAGAAGCCATTGCCTTGGCAACTGGCCCTAGCCATCTGCTCTTGACAAGCAGTGTCTCTTAAGTTCACAGAATGACACTTCAACACATGCAGAACTATTTTAGTTAGAGAAAGGAACACTCTAATAAGGGAAACTGAGAAAACTGAGGCTCAACCAAATTCACACAGTAATTGCATGGTAAGGTCAAGACTAGAAGACCCTGAGTCAAAAATTTATAATTGTTGTTGTTCAGTTGCTAAGTCATGAACGATTCTTTGCAACCCCAAGTACTGCAGCATGCCAGGCTTCCTTGTCCTTCACCATTTTCCAGAGCTTGCTCAAATTCATGTCCGTTAGGCTGATGATGCCATCCAACCATCTCATCCTCTGTTGTCCCCTTCTCCTGCCTTCAATCTTTCCCAGCATCAGGGGCTTTTCCAGTGAGTCAGTTCTTCACATCAGGTGGCCAAAGTATTGGAGCTTCAGCTTTAGCATCAGTCCTTCCAATGAATATTCAGGACTGATTTCCTTTGGGGTTGACTGGTTTGATCTCCTTGCAGTCCAAGGGACTCTCAAGAGTCTTCTCCAACACCACAGTTCAAAAGCATCAATTCTTCGGCGCTCAGCTTTCTTTATGGTCCAACTTTCACATCACTTCATGACCACTGGAAACATCATACTTTTGACTATACGGACTTTTGTTGGCAAAGGGATGTCTCTGCTTTTTAATATGCTGTTGGTCATAGCTTTTCTTCCAAGGAGCAAGTGTCTTTTAATTTCATGGCTTCAGTCACCATCTGCAGTGATTTTGAAGCCCAAGAAAATAAAGTCTGTCACTGTTTGCATTTTTTCCCCCATCTATTTGCCATGAAGTGATGGGACTGGATGCTATGATCTTTTTGAATGTTGAGATATTTTTAAAAATTTGTTTAGTTTTTATTGAAAGATAATTGCTTTACAGAATTTTGCTGCTTTCTGTCAGACATCAATATGAACCAGCCATAAGTATACATATGTCCCCTCTCTCTTGAACCTCTGGAGCAGGACCAGATTAGAGTCTGAGCTGCCTCCACAGCAGGTCCAGAGACCAGTGCAGTGTTGCAGGGCATATTAGGGAGGTGAGGTGGACTGACTCCCAGCGTGGGAAAGGACGCTGACAGCAGAGACTCAAGAAAAACATTATTATTTTTATATTTTGAATGTTGAGTTTTAAGCCAGCTTTTTCACTCTTCTTTCACCTTCATTAAGAGGCCATTTAGTTCCTATTCACTCTCTGCCAAAAGGGTGGTGTCATCTGCATATCTAAGGTTATTGATATTTTTCCCAGCAGTCTTGACTCCAGCTTGTGCTTCATCCAGCTCGGCATTTCGCATGATGTACTCTGTGTATAAGTTAAATAAGCAAGGTGACAATATACAGCCTTGAGGTACTCCTTTCCCAGTTTTGAACCAGTAGATTGTTTCATGTCCATTTCTAACTCTTGCTTCTTGACCTGCATACAGATTTGTCAGGAGGCAGGTCAGGTGGTCTGGTATTCCCATCTCTTTAAGAATCTTCCAGTTTGTTATGACCCACACCGTCAAAGGCTTTAGCATAGTAAATGAAGCAGATGTTTTTCTGGAATTCCCTTACTTTTTCTATGATCCAAAGGATGTTGACAGTTTGATCTCTGGTTCCTCTGCCTTTTCTAAACTCAACTTTTACATCTGGAATTTCTCGGTTCACGTACTGTTGAAGCCTAGCTCGAAAAATTTTTGAGCATTACCTTGCTAACATGTGAAATGAGCACAGTTGCAGTAGTTTGAACATTCTTTGGCATTGCTCTTATTTGGATTGGAATGAAAACTGATCTTTTCCAGTTCTGTGGCCGCTGCTGAATTTTCCAAATTTGCTGACATATTGAGTGCTTCATTTTAACAGCATCATCTTTTAGGATTTGAAATAGCTCAGCTGAAATTCCATTACCTCACTAGCTGTGTCAGTAGTGATGCTTCCTAAGGCCCATTTGACTTCACATTCGAGGATGTCTGGCTCTAGATGAATGACCACACCATCATGGTTATCTGGGTCATTAAGACTTGCCACCTGGGAAGCCCTATAATACTTAACCTTTCCTAATTTTTCAGTAAGATTAATAACCAGAAAATTAATTTAAAATAGTTGTATGGAGTAAAAAATAGTGAGTACAGAAACAAACTGAGTAATCAAAATAGTAGATTAAAACATAGATCCTTCAATTTATTTTTGAACTTTTAAAAAGCATAAAACAGTTTTCTGATTATTTTTTAAATGATTTTTAATCTTTCCTTTTTTACCTCCTAGTAAAGCATCAGTTCTTTGGTGCTCAGCTTTCTTCACAGTCCAACTCTCACAACCATACATGACCACTGGAAAAACCATAGCCTTTACTAGACAGACCTTTGTTGGCAAAGTAATGTCTCTGCTTTTGAATATGCTATCTAGGTTGGTCATAACTTTCCTTCCAAGGAGTAAGCGTCTTTTAATTGCATGACTGCAGTCACCATCTGCAGTGATTTTGGAGCCCCCCAAAATAAAGTCTGACACTGTTTCCACTGTTTCCCCATCTATTTCCCATGAAGTGATGGGACCGGATGCCATGATCTTAGTTTTCTGAATGTTGAGCTTTAAGCCAACTTTTTCACTCTTCTCTTTTACTTTCACTGAAGAATTGATGCTTTTGAACTATGGTGCTGGAGAAGACTCTTGTGAGTCCCTTAGACTGCAAGGAGATCCAACCAGTCCATCCTAAAGGAAACCAGTCCTTGGTGTTCATTGGAAGGCCTGATGCTGAGGCTGAAACTCCAGTACTTTGGCCACCTCATGTGAAGAGCCTACTCATTGGAAAAGACCCTGATGGTGGGAGGGATTGAGGGCAGGAGGAAAAGGGGACGACAGAGGATGAGATGGCTGGATGGCATCACCGACTCGATGCATGTGAGTTTGGGTGGACTCCGGGAGTTGGTGATGGACAGGGAGACCTGGCGTGCTGCTATTCATGGGGTTGCAGAGAGTCAGACACGACTGAGCAACTGAACTGAACTGAACTGAACTGAAAGCATTTAGGGTAATAGCTAAGACTAATGGCTCTAAGTAGATTCATATCTTGAGCATTATTATTTCTCTTCATTGCCTCAGTTTCCTCACCTATAAAATGAGGCTGATAATATTAGTGCGTGCCTTGTAGGAGCAAGCCCTTAGTAGAGTGTCTGGCACCCAGTGCCCACATGATAAATGTTAGTTGCCATCATCACTCTCACTGTTATAAAGCAGCACTATTCCTTGTGCTGAATCCCAGAGACCCTGTGAGTTTCAAGTGACCTGGCAGTTTACTTGCAGTCAAGCTCTGTCTTCCATTTGCTTTCTGCCAGTGGCTCCAGTGACAGTTTCCAAAGCTGTCTTCTGCCAGTTGACTTTCACAACTCACATTCTAAATGGTACTTTGGACACATTCACTCAGATATCAGCATTTTAGGGAAGAAACATAAAATCTGTAACTTCCAAGAAGACGTCAGTTCTCTTTTGTTAGTCAGTGATAGTGGATGTAAAAACAGCTGAACAAGACATCATAAAAATATCACAAAGACTGACCATTGAAGTGCAGTGTTATAAAAATGCTATCAGTTTGTATTTCCATATGTCTGGGTATTATGTAGATTAATTAGTTTAACAATCTATTCAAGAAACAACAGTGGAATCTAGAAAATTTGATAACAAAAATAATTTTCAAAGTTACTGGACTCAAAGAATTTCAAATTTGAATGTTCTTCTATACTTTATGTTCAGTCCAACCACAAATTGAGAATCGCGTAGAATTTTGGAGCTAGCAGAGACCACTAAGTGTCTGGCAGGAAGCCAGGGTCCCCTCACGGTGCTGCTACTGCTGCCTACCCCTGACGTCCACGTGGATGGTGGTTTCTGTTGTCTGGAGGAGGGGAGAGCTGAGTGAGGAACGCATGTACCTTACCCAGGGTCACCCAGGACTGGGGCTTCTTGAGGTTAATGCTGTTCTCTGCCTCCCCAGGAACAGTGTACGTGTGTGTGTGTGTGTGTGTGTGTGTGTGTGTGTGTGTGTGTTTAGTGTGGCTTATGGTCACTTCCCACAGACTTCATGATCTTGTCATTGACTTTGCTTGGTTACCTTGGCAAATAATCAGTTAATTCCAGCTCTTCATAGAGGCTGCTCTTCAGAAAATCTCAATGAGGGCAAATTCCCATTGGGAGATTTTCTGGTGTAAATCAATCATACATTTATTTTACACCTGAGTATAGAGTTGTTTAAAGAAGTCAAAGATAATAAAAGAGATAACATATCTTGAGTGAGGGCCAAGCCCACAAGTAGACTGGCCTCTTCTAAGCCCCATGCCCCCATCGGAACCCTTGCTGCTTTGCCCTCTACTGAGAGGCTTCTGCAGTAGGCCCACATGTACAGCCAGGGCCCTGAGGTGGTTGCTTGGGAGAAGCCTCAACCTCACATTCACAGTGGAGGTGGAAGTGGCACAGAACTGGAAGGAGAGGATCACCTGCCCAAAGGGGAATTGGAGGCGTGGACGGAGGAAGGGACTTCCTAAGGCCATGCAAACCCGGACTGGAACCACCAGCATCCTTCTCAGGGAATACCTCTTTTTCACACTAGGATAGCATTATGCAGGCATTTTCTTACACTGGCATGGGTCAATATGTTTTCTAAGCTACTTGGCAACTCTTCTGTTGGTTTTTTCCTAAACTGTGTCTTGTTTCTGTCAAAACAGTCACTGGGAGGCGTATACCAAGATGCACACACCAGTCACTGGGAGGCAACCCCTCTTCCTGTGGCTGACAACAGCAGTGTATCTTTTCAGCTCTTAATTCCAAGCACACTGACCTCTGAGGGAGAAAGATTATATTAGGATTTTTAAATAAGTAAAAACAAGATTTTATTTCAGTTTTCTTCAGCTATCCTCTGTTCCTTTGGAATCAGGCATAAAAAGCAGCTGGGTGCTGGTAGCTGAGTGGGGCCTGTTCCCTCTAGGAAGTTTCAGCTGCTGGGTATCTGTTTAAAAATAACAAACCTCCCTTTCCTGCAGTTGCCCATGAAACTATGTAATTATATGGTGATTTTCCGTACTTAATCAGGTATTGGCTCCCTATGCATGTACCCTTAAGTTTCTTGTCTTATCTGTTTTCTAACAATGGTTATCAAGATGCTGTTCTTGGAGGTACTGGACCACATAAGTTATTTGATGGACAAGCGGTTAACTGAAGCTGTTGTAGAAGGAGGGCTCGGGTTCTGGTGAGAGCTGTCCCATGAAGTATTTTTGAGGACAGCAATGGGTGTTTAAATCCTGCCTTTAGTTCCTCTGTCCCAAATGTTGACCTGATGTTCCCCTCATAGTGTATTGCTGAAGTTGAAAAGGAAGGGGGGCTATGGGGGAAGATCGAAGTGAAAATAGATAAAAGCAACTCCGACGTCTCTTGTACTCATATTTTAAAAAAATAATTTCACAAAATGGAATGGCTTTTTATATACTTCTAAAAGGAATAGATACTCTTTATTTTGTTAGTAGAGAAACAGGTGCATGAGTACATGCACATAAACACACATACACACACAAATATTTTTTTTTTAGATTTTTATTTTTTTAATTTTAAAATCTTTAATTCTTACATGTGTTCCCAAACATGAACCCCCCTCCCACCTCCCTCCCCATAACATCTCTGTGGGTCATCCCCATGCACCAGCCCCAAGTATGCTGTATCCTGCGTCAGACATAGACTGGCGATTCAATTCTTACATGTTAGAATGCCATTCTCCCAAATCATCCCACCCTCTCCCTCTCCCTCTGAGTCCAAAAGTCCGTTATACACAGCTGTGTCTTTTTTCCTGTCTTGCACACAGGGTCGTCATTGCCATCTTTCTAAATTCCATATATATGTGTTAGTATACTGTATTGGTGTTTTTCTTTCTGGCTTACTTCACTCTGTATAATCGGCTCCAGTTTCATCCATCTCATCAGAACTGATTCAAATGAATTCTTTTTAACGGCTGAGTAATACTCCATTGTGTATATGTACCACAGCTTTCTTATCCATTCATCTGCTGATGGACATCTAGGTTGCTTCCATGTCCTGGCTATTATAAACAGTGCTGCGATGAACATTGGGGTACATGTGTCTCTTTCACTTCTGGTTTCCTCGGTGTGTATGCCCAGCAGTGGGATTGCTGGGTCATACGGTAGTTCTATTTACAATTTTTTAAGGAATCTCCACACTGTTCTTCATAATGGCTGTACTAGTTTGCATTCCCACCAACAGTGTAGGAGGGTTCCCTTTTCTCCACACCCTCTCCAGCATTTATTGCTTGCAGATTTTTGGATCGCAGCCATTCTGACTGGTGTGAAGTGGTACCTCATTGTGGTTTTGATTTGCATTTCTCTGATAATGAGTGATGTTGAGCATCTTTTCATGTGTTTGTTAGCCATCTGTATGTCGTCTTTGGAGAAATGTCTATTTAGTTCTTTGGCCCATTTTTTGATTGGGTCGTTTATTTTTCTGGAATTGAGCTGCATAAGTTGCTTGTATATTTTTGAGATTAGTTGTTTGTCAGTTGCTTCATTTGCTATTATTTTCTCCCATTCAGAAGGCTGTCTTTTCAGCTTGCTTATATTTTCCTTTGTTGTGCAGAAGCTTTTAATTTTAATTAGATCCCATTTGTTTATTTTTGCTTTTATTTCCAGAATTCTGGGAGGTGGATCATAGAGGATCCTGCTGTGATTTATGTCGGACAGTGTTTTGCCTATGTTCTCCTCTAGGAGTTTTATAGTTTCTGGTCTTACATTTAGATCTTTAATCCATTTTGAGTTTATTTTTGTGTGCGGTGTTAGAAAGTGATCTAGTTTCATTCTTTTACAAGTGGTTGACCAGTTTTCCCAGCACCACTTGTTAAAGAGATTATCTTTTCTCCATTGTATATTCTTGCCTCCTTTGTCAAAGATAAGGTGTCCATATGTGTGTGGATTTATCTCTGGGCTTTCTATTTTGTTCCATTGATCTATATGTCTGTCTTTGTGCCAGTACCATACTGTTTTGATGACTGTGGCTTTGTAGTAGAGCCTGAAGTCACGCAAGTTGATTCCTCCAGTTCCATTCTTCTTTCTCAAGATTGCTTTGGCAATTCGAGGTCTTTTGTATTTCCATACAAATCTTGAAATTATTTGTTCTAGTTCTGTGAAAAATATGGCTGGTAGCTTGATAGGGATTGCATTGAATTTGTAAATTGCTTTGGGTAGTAAACTCATTTTCACTATATTGATTCTTCCAATCAATGAACATGGTATATTTCTCCATCTATTAGTGTCCTCTTTGATTTCTTTCATCAGTGTTTTATAGTTTTCTATATATAGGTCTTTAGTTTCTTTAGGTAGATATATTCCTAAGTATTTTATTCTTTTCGTTGCAATGGTAAATGGAATTGTTTCCTTAATTTCTTTTTCTACTTTCTCATTGTTAGTGTATAGGAATGCAAGGGATTTCTGTGTGTTGATTTTATATCCTGCAACTTTACTATATTCATTGATTAGCTCTAGTAATTTTCTGGTGGAGTCTTTAGGGTTTTCCATGTAGAGGATCATGTCATCTGCAAACAGTGAGAGTTTTACTTCTTCTTTTCCAATTTGGATTCCTTTTATTTCTTTTTCTGCTCTGATTGCTGTGGCCAAAACTTCCAGAACTATGTTGAATAGTAGTGGTGAAAGTGGACACCCTTGTCTTGTTCCTGACTTTAGGGGAAATGCTTTCAATTTTTCATCATTGAGGATAATGTTTGCTGTGGGTTTGTCATAGATAGCTTTTATTATGTTGAGGTATGTTCCTTCTATTCCTGCTTTCTGGAGAGTTTTTATCATAGATGGATGTTGAATTTTGTCAAAGGCCTTCTCTGCATCTATTGAGATAATCATATGGCTTTTATTTTTCAATTTGTTAATGTGGTGAATTACATTGATTGATTTGCGGATATTGAAGAATCCTTGCATCCCTGGGATAAAGCCCACTTAGTCATGGTGTATGATCTTTTTAATGTGTTGTTGGATTCTGATTGCTAGAATTTTGTTGAGGATTTTTGCATCTATGTTCATCAGTGATATTGGCCTGTAGTTTTCTTTTTTTGTGACATCTTTGTCAGGTTTTGGTATTAGGGTGATGGTGGCCTCATAGAATGAGTTTGGAAGTTTACCTTCCTCTGCAATTTTCTGGAAGAGTTTGAGGAGGATAGGTGTTAGCTCTTCTCGAAATTTTTGGTAGAATTCAGCTGTGAAGCCGTCTGGACCTGGGCTTTTGTTTGCTGGAAGATTTCAGATTACAGTTTCAATTTCCATGCTTGTGATGGGTCTGTTAAGACTTTCTATTTCTTCCTGGTTCAGTTTTGGAAAATTGTACTTTTCTAAGAATTTGTCCATTTCTTCCACGTTATCCATTTTATTGGCATATAATTGCTGATAGTAGTCTCTTATGATCCTTTGTATTTCTGTGTTGTCTGTTGTGATCTCTCCATTTTCATTTCTAATTTTATTGATTTGATTTTTCTCTCTTTGCTTCTTGATGAGTCTGGCTAATGGTTTGTCAATTTTATTTATCCTTTCAAAGAACCAGCTTTTGGCTTTGTTGATTTTTGCTATGGAACCTGAGTTTTGGTTTCTGTATCGGCCTAGACAAGGGGACAAGCACAATTCATGGCTTTTAATAAATCTACACATTCACACCAGAATGTGAAAGTTTTATTAATGGGCTCTTGGGCCAGAGAGATTGTTCATAGCACATGGGAGGAAGAGTGTGCCTGACCAGTCCTGTGCCTGTTACTCTCCCGCAGTTTTCTGTGGCCGTAACCCCTCCGTGCCCCTACTGCATAAGACTCAGGAGAGGCTTTACATAACACAAAAGGAACCCTATTCCTGAAAATTCATTTTGCTGTAGATATGGATAAAACTCGTTCATTTTTAAAACATTTTCATTTTGATTTATCATATGGGCTTTAGCACTTGAATGATTTATGATGCAGTTGGCTTTATCTGAGTTCTGTTTAGGGAATAGCAAGCAGGCCATCTGTGGAACTCTGACTTTCAGGGGAGCTATTTTCTGTTTTCTGCAATTAGTATCTCCTCGCCACATGTGTCAGGCTCAGGAAATCTTAAAAGCGAGCAGCGCCAGGTACATGCTCCCTTCCTGTGGCTCTGAAGCGTATCTTGCAGGCCTGCCCTGAGACCTGTCATCTCCTCAACATTGCCGTGAGCAGCTCAGGCCTGTAGGTGTGCTTCTGTAATGTTTTTGGTGTGAACCTGGAAACGGTGGTCAGGTCTTCTAAGGAAATGGGATTGGCTGTTCTTCCTTGTTGGCTGGGTTGGGACCTCCAATCCCATCACTGGAGCACTGCGTTGAGGCCTGACCACAATGAGGTTGCAGGCTAAGGTGAATACTGGTCCTACTCAGTAGCTTCACTAGGTGACTGCTTACATCATGATTTGATAGAAGCCAGTCAACCTTTCTGCACTCCCAACAATCAATTTATCCACTTCTCTGGGTGCAAGATGATGTGAAGAGTGTGGAGAAAGTCCAGCCTTTGGGAGGCCCCAAGATCTCAGCTATCCAGAAAAAGAATAATGATGGGGAGGTAAACTCAGTGAAGGCATAGAAGAGACCCAATCAGACTTTGTCTCCTTTCTGTAGCCATTGTTTCTTCCCCATATCATGTGTGAGGATGAGTGTGTATGTGTATGGATGCATATACAGAAGGCTTTAGGGGTTCTCTGGAATTCCACACCTGTGAGGGAGAGAAGGAAGCTGAACCGGGCAGAGGGAGAAATTAAAATGTGGTGCAGTTGCTACAAAGGCCTCAGCCCACCCTCTAGAGCATGCTAGAGCTGAGTGGCCCTTCAGAGATATTTCAGTAAAGCAGTGGGACCAGACCTCTGTGCCCCAGCAATAACCTGTCACTGGATGTGGGCTGCCCTCTCTGTACCCCAGCACTAACCTGTCACTGGATGTGGGCTGCCCTCTGGAGAGGGGTATGACTCTGGTCAAAGGAGCTCCCTTTAGCAAGGGTAATACCAGAGAAGAACACAGCTAGACGCTCTCACAGCTGGGAAATCAGAGCTGTGGTCCTGAATGGGCTTCTGGGCTGTGCATCGTGGGGTCGACATGGCCTCCAATTTCTGCCTGCCCTGCCCCAAACCTAACACCAGCCCCCACAAAGAGAACTACGTCTACCCTCTGTAGGAAGGCAGACTAGAGATCAGAGGGTATGGGTTCCCAAACACTTAGATGTGAGGCCCCAAAGAAGTTATTTATTTTTCATCCTCTGTATTCTTTCTTTTTTAATTGAAGTGTAGTTGATTACAATATTATATTAGTTTCAAATGTACAAGAGAGTGATTCAACATTTTATAGATTATATTCCATTTAAGGCTGTAACCAAATAATGACTATATTTATTTCCCCACATTGTATAGTACGTCCTTGTTGCTTATTTATTTTCTACATAGTAGTTTGTGTGTCTTAATCCCATTTCCCTATATTGTCCCTTCCCACTTCCTTCTCCCCACTGGTAACCACTAGTTTTATCTCTGTGTCTATGAGACCTTTTCTGTTTTATTGTATACATTCATTTGTTTCATCTTTTGGATTCCACTTACAAGCGATAATGTAGAGTATTTGTCTTTCTCCATCTGACTTACTTCACTAAGGTCTGTTTATGTTGTTGTGAGTAGCAGAATTTCATTCTTTTTATGGCTGAGTAATATTCCATTGAGTATATATACATATACCACATTCTTTTTTATCCATTCTTCTGTTGATAAGCACTTAGGTTGCTTCCATGTCTTGGCTATTGTAAATAATGCTGCTGTGAGCATTAGGGTGAATATATCTTTTCAAATTAGTGTGTTTGTTTTCTTCTGATATATCCCCAGTATGAAATTTCTGAATCATATGGTAATTCTGTTTTTAGTTTTTTTTAGCAAACTTCACACTGTTTTCCATAGTGGCTGCATAAATCTACAGTCCCACAAACACTCGGTGTGTGTGTGTGTGTGTGTACATGCACTCTGTTACTCAGTCGTGTCTGACTCTTTGCAACCCTGTGGACTGTTGCCAGCCAGGCTCCTCTGTCCTTGGGATTCTCCAGGCAAGAATATTGCAGTGGCTTGCCATTTCCTCCCCCAGGGGATCTTCCTGACCCAGCAGTCGAACCTATGTCTCCTGAGTCTCCTACATTGGCAGGTGGGTTCTTTACCACTGAGCCACCCAGGAAGCCCCACAAAATTGTGCTAGGATTCTAAATGATAACCTTGCTGGGTAGAATATCCTGGGTTGCAGGGTTTCCCTTTCAACACTCTTAGTATATCATGCTACTCCCTTCTAGCTTGCTAAGTTACCACAGAAAACTCAGCTGTTATCCTTATCATATACAGAGGGTTCCCTTGTATCTCTTTGTTTTTCTCCTGTTGGCTTTAGAATTGGCTCTTTGACTTTTGCCGTTGTAATTATGGTCTGTCTTGGTGTGTGTCTGTTTGGGTTCATTTTATTTGGGACCCTCTGTGCTTCCTGTACCTGGATATTTGTTTTCTTCTTCAGGTTTCAGACATTTTCAGCCATCATTTCATTAAATACATGTTCAATCCCCTTCTCTCTCTCTTCTCCTGGGATACTTGATGTTATCCCAACGATCCCTTAAACTATTCCCATTAAGAAAAATGGTTTTTTCTTTTTGCTGTTCTGACTGTGTGCTTTCCATTATTCTGTCTTCTAGTTCACTTATGTGTTCCTCTGTATCATCTAGTCTGCTGTTCATTCCTTTCAGTGTTTTGTTTTTTCATTTAAATTATTGTATTCTTCAGTTCTGACTGGATCTTTTTTATACTTTCTAGTTCCTTGTTAATATTTTCACTGTGTTCATCTGTTCTTTTCCCTAGTTCAGTTTGCATTGTTATTAATAATACTTTGAATTCTTTATCTAGTAAATTGTTTATTACTGTTTCATTAGTGTTGTTTTTCAGGGGGGTTCTCTTGCTCCTTCAGTTGAGACAAATTCCTCTGTCTTATTTTGCTTGTCTTCTTCTCTCTATGAAATGAGGTAAAATAATTACCTATCACAGTCTCGAAGGAATGTCCTTATGTGGGAGCAGCCCTATGCAGTCTGCGTGTACCCAGTGGCCTTGCTGGGAGAGCTGGATTTGGCGTGAACATGAGTCATGCCTTTCTTCAGGGTGAACTGGCAGCTACCACCTTGGAAGGAAGGGCCTGGAGAAGGAGGAGCTAGAAGCAAAGCCGTGTGTGAGGTTGTGCTTCTACCTCTGCCCAGTGGGTGTCACCCCTTTGTTGGTGCTTTTGCTATTACTGTAAAAAAGCCACAGATTTCCCAAGCACAGAGTTTAGTTAAAGCATTTCAAAAGCACAGCTCTGCAATTTTATTGAAGCTGTGGTTGCAGATGTCATTCCCAGAGTGTATGGAAGAGCTGTGGCAGAGATTATTCATAATTTTACCTTCTTAGCATATTTTTATCATTGTCGAAGTTAATTTTGTTAAGTAATCCTTGCAGTAATTTTTGAGGCCTGTGCACCAGGGCCAGCTGCTTACTTTCGCTAATGGGTAAATCATGATTAATTCATTATTTATGATTCATGTCTTCAGTTGTTGGAGCAGAAGCTCTGTCTAAGTGTGTACTCTGTCCCGGCCCTGGCACCCTTAGCTCATAAGGGTAGCAGAGTTGGAGTAGGAGGGGCTGGGTACTCAGGGAGGGTCAGGACAGGGGTTGTGGCAGCCTGGCTACCATCAGAGATGAGATCTGCCTCTGAGGCACTGTGTCTGCAATCGCCAGGACTGGCTGCCTGCTCCCTGCTCAGTTGCCACTTGGATTTGAGCTGCTACAGCATCTCACGGTTGAGATTTTCCTTGGTTGTAGTTGCCTATGCTCCCGTGTGGCATTGCCACACAAGGCAAACAGTGCTGGGGTATTGGCTCAGCTTGGGCTGAGGGGCACACTAGGGTAGTCACAGAAAACCAGTCAGACAGCCATGTGGTCTCAATCCAGTCTTGCTACCCTGCCTTGGGAGCAAGCAAGTGTTCCCACGCTTCTCATGAGCAGAGTCTAGCTTTCGCTCAGACCTTCTGTTTGTGTTACCAGTCCCTCTACTAGCCAAGGGGTCTCAGCTTCCCTTTGTTGCGCCCCAGGGCTGAGATGGCCAATATGTGCGCCGAACCACTCACTCCCTAGGAAGCATCTCCATCCATGTCATCTCCTTTATCTCTGAGTCCCCTCCAGGGCCCAGGTCCAAATGCAATTGCTTCTCTTTCCTTCCTGCGTGTGTCTTCCTTACAGTCTTGGTTGTATAGGAGGTTTACTGCCAGTTTTCAGTTAGATTTCAGTGAGAATTTTTCCACATGTAGGTGTGTTTTTGATGTGTTCATGGGGAAAGGCGAGTTCTGTGTCCTCTTTCTCCGCCATCTTGATTTGCGTCTCCACCTTCCATTCTCTAATTCAAGTTGATAACTGCCTACCTGCCTTACAGGGTTGTGGTAGGGATAAAATGCTGTGATGTAAATGAAATTTTCCCTCATAGATCACAACCTTGTTGTGGTAAAGGGGCTTGTGTAAGTCAATGAAGCTATGGACAATGCTGTACAGGGCCACCCACGGGTCATAGTGAAGAGTTATGACAAAACGTGGTCCACTGGAAGAGGGACTGACAAACCACTCCAGCATTCTTCCTGTAAGAACCCCATAAACAGTATGAAAAGGCAAAAAGATTTGACACCAGAAGGTGATCTCCCCAGATTGGATAGTGTCTAATATGCTACTGGGGAAGAGCAGAGGGAAATTACAAATAGCTCCAGAAGAATGGAGCGGCTGGGCCAAAGCAGAAATGATGCTCAGTTATGGATGTGTTTGGTGATGAAAGTTAAGTCTGATGCTATAAAAAACAATATTGCATAGAAACCTGGAATGTTAAGTCTATAAATCAAGGTAAATCAGATGTGATCAAGCAGGACGTGGCAAGAGTGAATGTCAATATCTTAGGAATCAGTGAATATCATCATCTTAGGAAATAAAATGGACAGGAGTGGGAGAATTTAATTCAGATGACCATTATATCTACTACTATGGGCAACAATCCCTTAGAAGAAATGGAGTAGCCCTCTTAGTTAACAAAAAGTCTGAAATGTGGTATTACTTGCAGTCTCAAAAACAACAGAATGATCTCAGTTCATTTCCAAGGCAAAGTATTCAATATCACAGTAATCCAAGTCTATGCCCCAACCACTGGCGCTGAAGAATCTAAAGTTGACTGGTTATATGAATTCCTACAAGACTTTTTAGAAGTAACACCAAAAAAAAAAAAAGATGTCCTTTTCATCATAGGAGATTGGAATGCAAAAGTAGAAAGTCAAAAGATACTTGGAATAACAGGCAAGTTTGGCCTTGAAGTACATAATGAAGCAGGGCAACAGATAACAAGAGTTTTGTCAAGAGAACAAACAGGTCATAGCAAACAACCTTTTCCAACAACCCAAGAGACAACTCTACACATTGACATCACCAGATGGTCAATACTGAAATCTGATTGACTATTTTCTTTTCAGCCAAAAATGGAGAAGCTCTTCACAGTCAGCAAAAACAAGACCAGGAGCTGACTGTGGCTGAGATCACAAACTCATTATTGCAAAATTCAAGCTTAAATTGAAGAAAGTAGGGAAAACCAATCGGAGAAGGCAATGGCACCCTACTCCAGTACTCTTGCCTGGAAAATCCCATGGACGGAGGAGCCTGGTGGGCTGCAGTCCATGGAGTCGCTGGGAGTCAGACATGACTGAGCGACTTCACTTTCACTTTTTACTTTCATGCATTGGAGAAGGAAATGGCAACCCACTCCAGTGTTCTTGCCTGGAGAATCCCAGGGATGGGGAGCCTGGTGGGCTGCTGTCTATGGGGTTGCACTGAGTCAGACACGACTGAAGCGACTTAGAAGCAGCAGCAGCAGCAGGGTAAACCAATAGGCCACTCAGGTATGACCTAAGTCAAATCACTTATGATTATACAGTGGAAGTGACAAATAGATTCAAGGGATTAGATCTGATAGAGTGCCTGAAGAACTATGGATGGAGGTTTATAACATTGCAGAAGAGGTGGTAACCAAAACCATCCCCAAGAAAAAGAAATGAAAAAAGGCAAAGTCGTTATCTGAGGAGGCTTTGCAAACAGCTGAGAAAAGAACAGAAGCAAAAGGCAAAAGATAAAGAGGAAGATATACCCATGTGAATGCAGAATCCCAGAGAATAGAAAGGAAAGATAAGAAAGCCTTCTTAAGTGAACACAATGAAATAGCAGAAAGCAGTAGAATGGGATAAACTAGAGATCTCTTGAAGAAAAGTGGAGATATCAAGGAAACGTTTCATGTAAGGATGGGCATGATAAAGGACATAAGCAGAAGAGATTAAGAAGAGGAGGCAAGAATATACATCACTATACAAAAAAGGTCTTAATGACCTGGACAACCATGATAGTGTGATCACTGACCTCGAACAAGACATCCTGGAGTGTGAAGTCAAGTGGGCCTTAGAAAGCATTGCTATGAACAATCAATGGAATTCAAACTGAGCTATTTCAAATCCTAAAAGATGATGCTGTTAAAGTGCTGCACTCAACATGTCAGAACTCAGCAGTGGCCACAGGACTGGAAAAGGTCGGTTTTCATTCCAATCCCAAAGAAGGGCAATGTCAAAGAATGTTCAAAGTACCACACAATTGTACTCATTTCACATGCTAGCAAGGTAATGCTTAAAATCCTTCAAGCTAGTTGTCAATAATATGTGAACCGAGAAATTCTAGGTATACAAGCTGAGTTAATTGCCAACATCCATTGGATCATATAAAAAGCAAGGGAATTCCAGAAAAACATAAACTTCATTTACTATGCTAAAGCCTTTGTGTGGATCACAACAAACTGTGGAAAATTCTTAAAGATATGGGAATACCAGACCATCTTACCTGCCTCCTGAGAAACCTGTATGCAAGTCAGAAGTAATAGTTAGAACTTTACATGGTAAAGCAGTCTAGTGCAAAATTTGGAAAGGAGTATGACACGGCTGTATATTGTCACCCTGTATTTAACTTACATACATCATGCGAAATTCTGGGCTGAATGAAGCACAAGCTGCAATCAAGATTGCTGGGAGAAATATCAACAACCTCATATATGCAGATGATACCACTCTAATGGCAGAAAGTGAAGAGGAACCAAAGAGCCTCTTGATGAAGGTGAAAGAGGAGAGTGAAAAAGCTGGCTTAAAACTCAGCATTCAGTAACTAAGGTCATGGCATCTGGTCCCATCACTTCATGGCAAATAAAAGGGGGAAAAGTGGATTTTATTTTCTTGGGCTCTAAAATTACTGTGGATGGTGACCTGCCATGGAAATGAAAGACACTTGCTCCTTGAAAAGTGATGACAAACATAGACGGAGTATTAAAAAGCAGAGACTTCACTTTGCTGGCAAAGATCGGTATAAAAGCTATGGTTTTTCTAGTAGTCATGTATGGATGTGAGAGCTCTGAGCCCTGAAGAATTTATGCTTTTGAATTGTGGTGCTGGAGAATACTCTCAAGAGTCCCTTGGACTGCAAGGAGATCACACCAGTCAATCCTAAAGGAAATCAACCCTGAATATTCACTGGAAGGACTGATGATGAAGCTGAAGCTCCAGTACTTTGGCCAGCTGATGCAAAGAGCTGACTTGTTGGAAAAGACCCTCATGCTAGGAAAGATTGAAGGCAGAAGGAGAAGGGGGCACAGAGTATGAGATGGTTAGATAGATGCTCATGAATCTGACCTAACTCCAGGAGAAGTGAAGGACAGGGAAGCCTGGTGTGCTACAGTCCATGGGGTCACAGAGTTGGACACAACTTAGCAACAACAAAAGTAAATGAAATTACTCTCCACACTGTGAGATGTGGAGAAATATGTGGTAGTGTCATGATCATGGAACCAAACGTTGCAATGATTCCAAGTCAGTCTCAACCCCAGTATATTTTCCTGCTCCCCGCTCACTCCTAAGACACTTGTTTCTCTCATGTTGTATATACTTTTTGAGCTGTGAAAAATAGATTACAGAGCCCTGGCCCACCCAGGGCCAGGAAGCATTGAAACACTTTGCTGAGGTGTCCAGTGAGAAAACCTGCCACATGAGGGTTTTTGGAGTGAGAACGGGTGAGTAGGCATAGCCTGAGCCCCTGGACACTGCCCTGTAAAGGGGTCGGGGTCAGACTGAGCCTTCCCAAGAAGTTTCATAAAGCTGTTGGGAGGCAAGTGCTGGAGTCTGGTAGATCTGGTCCCTCATCTGCTCACTCTCATCACCTGTAAAGAAGGCGGCCCTCCTGCTCCCAGTCTTCACAGAAGGTCCTATAAGTGCTGACTGCCTCTCTTCCCCGTGTGTTCCAGAGGCATCCTTGAAGTTAGCAGGTCTGTCTCTGGCTCGGAGCTTCTCAGCAGTGAAGACACTAGAGACATCCTGGGCCAGGCGATTGTTGTAGGGGCTGTCCTGTGCACTGTAGGATGTTTTAGCAGCACCCCTGGCCTCTGCTTACCAGATGTTAGTGATACCCTCACCCGCAGTTATGACAACCAAGAACGTCTCCAGGTGTTCTCAAATGTTCCCAGGTAAAAATCTCCATGATTGGGAATCACCTCCTATCTGTACATATATCCTTTTCCCCTTTCTGTAGAGGTAGATCATGTTTTCTTCCTCAAGCACAGAAACAGTTTTATTTACTTACTCACTCCTGTTTTTTGTGTTACTGTTGTCAAGCATTTTAATTGTATATAATAATTATATGAATTCTATATAGTTTTAATTATGTAATGTTTATATAAAAACAAGTATATGTAAATACTAGTTATATCTATTATAAATAACATCTTATATTGCTTTTATGCTTTGAACAGTTAATTAATTGAAAAATTAAAAAGCTTAACGTATTTTATATTTTCCTCCATATGTGTCATTTCTGGCTCTCTTCATTCCTTTCTGTAAAAATAAGTATCCATTTGGTAGCAGTTTTGTTTTGTTTTGTTTTTCCTGTTCTTTTTTCCACATGAAGACACTCATTTCTTGTAATACAGGTCTGCTGGTAATTAATTATGTCAGTTTTTGTCTGAAAAAATCTTCAATTTTTTCTTTTTTATTTACTTTTTCTTTTTTCCCCTTTCTTTCACTACTGTGAAGATGCTGCTTCATTGTCTTCTGGCTTACATACTTTCTGGTGAGATATTGCTATCCTGTTAGCTTTGTTACTCTAAATAATGTATCTTCTGGCTGATTTTAAGATTTTCTTTTTAGCACTAATTTTCATGATTAGGACATGTCTTGATATGTTTTTATGCATGAGGTTTGTTGAGCTTCTTGAATCTGTGGGGTTTATAATTTTCATCAAATTTCAACAACATTTTCAAAATTTCTTCTGTCATTCTTTTTCTGTGTTCTTTTGGGACTTCAGTTACCACTTTACTGGCCCACAAATCATTGCTCTTCTGTTCATTTTCAGCCTTTTTATTTTTGATCAGTTTTATTTTGAGAATTTTCTGTCGCTACATCTTCAATTTTTAATCTTTTCTTTTACTGTGTCTAACCACAGTTAAGCCTCTCCTGTGTTTTTAAATTTCAGATGTTCTATTTTTCATCTCTATAAATTGCAATTTGATCTTTTTTATATCTTCCATTTCTTTCATTAATGTTTTTCTCTACCTCCTTGAATATGAGGCATAATTTATAATAATTATCTTAGCATCTTTGTGTGCTAATTATGTCATCTCTAATAGTTCTGGGTCTGATTCTATTAACTGAATTTTCTCTGAGTTATGTGACATTTTCCAACTTCTTTGCAAACCTGGTAGTTTTTGATTGGATTCCAGACATTTTGAATTTACTGTGTTAGATGTTAGATATTGTATTATTTCAAATAGTGGGTTTTTTTTTTTTTGCTAGTGTGTTTTAGTTTTGCATTAAGCCAAGTTACTTGTAATAAGTTTGATCCTTTTAAAGCCTGCTTTTAGCTTTATGAAGATGACAGTAGAACAGCCTTTAATCTATGACTATTAAGTGGAGTCCTTCATAGTATTATCCTTACTGCCTGTATACAGAGTTCTTTCCACTCTGGGTGGTGAGAAGACAACAAATGGCCAGTTCAGCGTGGGCTCCAGAGGTTGTTTTGCCAGCTCCCTTCTGATGGTCCTTGGCCTGGTCTCCAGTAGTTTCCTAATACACATGCACCGATCAGTATTCAGCCAAAGGCTGAAGGGGACCCCACTGAAGATTTGTGGAGCACACTGTCTGTGTAACTCCTTTCTTACCAGCATTCTGCCCCATGAATTCTAGCGCCCTTGGCTTTGGTGAATGCCAGTCTCTGCTTCCTCTCCTCAGTGGCACCAGTGGGCTCCCTTTGGCATCCTTGATATGCTTCAGCTTTTGGAAGCTTCCTCCAGGTGGTGACTGGGGCAGCTGAGGGGCTCCCCTGCTTCATTTCCCTTTTCTCAGGAATCACAGTTCCAAGCAGCTTATTGACCAATGTCTAAAAACTGCTATTTTGCATATTTTATCCAGTTTTTTATTTGTTTAACATGCTAGAATAATCTAGTCCCAATTTTTCCATAATAGCCAAAAGCAGAAGTCATAGTATTTTATTTTCTAAATAGCTATACCTAATATGCTTCCTGAGATGTACTATTTTACCTTTCAAATAAGTACAACTATTTGGTGATTCCTTCTTTTTTCCTGATTTTCCCCTCAAGGCCAGTGCTGTCCAATTAAAGTATGGTGTGAGACACATACATAATGTTAAGTTACCTAGTCATGTAATTGTAAAAATAGTTAAAAATATATTCTATTTAACATTATACAAGCAAACTATTATCGTTTCAATTTTGCCTAAAGTATATTTTGTTTGGTATGTATTTTAATCAGGGGAAGATTATAATTCTTATCTAAAGCTAATATAGTCATTCAGCAATCAGTACAGAAAAATCATTAATGATATATTTTTCATCCTTTTTCATAGTAAGTCCTTGAAATTCAGTGTATTTTACACATATAACATCTCTGAGTTTGGACTGACCACACTTCAGAAAGCACACGTGAATGGCTGGCTGCTGCGTTGGGTGTTATATCTTCTGGCTTTAGACTAGCAATTATGCTTCTTGACCACTGCATATGCAACAGGTGGTGGGATATGTCCTCATGGGGTCCTTGGTGTTATATTCAGTTGTAACATGCTGGCTGTACCTCTTTCTTTGCACTCAAAAAAACTTTCCAGTTTGTGAGCAGGGAAGGAAGATGGATACTATTCTCAGGATCATTATTTTTAAAGCAATGCTTTGTCTTATTTTTCTTTCTTTTCTGCAGGAGCCTTACTTTACTTCTTCTAGTTCCTTCTTTCCCCTCATTGCTCATCTCCAGGCACTACCACTCTTATCTCTATACCCAGTTCTCCCTCTCAAGTTCTGCTACTCTGAGGCTAACATTTCCTATCTTGTGTACTTTGGGACCTCCTTCTCTTTAGCAAAGGTTATGAACTTCCAGGTCGTTAATGGTTTCACTTTTTCTTTCTGGGGGTAATTTTGTCTGTGCTTCTTCTAAGTCCTGTACTCCCATGCTGCTTGTTTTTCCAACCTCCTCTTCCTGCTCTCTTCCTAGAAACAAGCTAGAGGACTTTGAGAGCTAACTGTCATTTGTAATTTTTTTCTTTTTTATCCAGATTCTTTTTTTTTTTTTAGCATTTGGAGCCTATTTATTATTTATTATGATGCAGATTGACACTTAGTTGAGTTGGAATTTTGGGATTGTAACATCAATAATGGTTAATCTCCTCAGTAATAAATTACACTTACGACTCTGATCACTGCCATAAGCTGATTGGCTGTGGTTAAGATTATAGACCTAGTGATTTAGCTCTTCTTAAGTATAGTTGATCTACAGATTCTTCTTTAAATGAGCACTGGTTTCTTCTAGGTATGGTCTGACTAATACAAGGTCAAGAAGGTCTGATGTCTCTTTCTGTGAAAACTGTAGTGCATTAATGCATAGTATTTCACTTTGAGTTGCTGGTAGTTCACATTAGCTATTAATTCACATTGAGCTTGAAATTGATTAAAACCTCTAAGTGTTTTTTACATAAGCCAAGCCACATTTCCTCTCAGGATTGTCTGGTGATGATAGTAACCTTTGTGAAAGTTATATTCCTTCTTGTTAAACTTCATTTTGCTTGACCAACTTATCATTTGAGCCTTTTGTTTAAGAATGGGAAAGCATGACATTTGGTGACAGGTGCTTAAATGTTTCAGAAGACCTTTTGTCCAAAAGGGGTATTAAAAGAATTCAGAACTATCCTATGTAATCTAGTTCATGGGGGGAAAAGTTATTTTTTGGCTCAGGAGAAGACTGTAATCAAATTTAAGATAATTGAAAAATAAAGTATCATTCTGGACCTCACTCTAAAAGATCTCCCAGGATTTCTACTTTTTGTTTCAGTTCAGCTTATTTCATGCTGACTATGAAGTTGTAGTTACAACTTCACCAAACTGACCTGTGGAGCCTTAAGAAAAATATTCATGGCCAGGTCCTAATTTAGACCAACTAAACTAGAATCTACAAGGACTGGACTCAGACACTGGGGACTCTGATAGTCCTCTTCTTCCCTCATCGTAAGTGATTCTACTCTGTCTCTCAGGTTGAGAGCCACTAGATCAAGTGGGGAAGCGCAGCTGTATGTGTGTCCTTTCCATTCTGCACCAGTGTCCCTCGACATTTCTCCAATTGCAGAATCTGTTTTCTAAAAAACAAAGGTAGCTGCCATCTTCCCCATGTCCTCAGCAAATACTCCCATTGTGCAAAAAATTGACAAGAGTGGTAGACTTCGTGTTACATAGATCTTCTGTGCTGAAAAATCCTTACAAATAAAAAGCTGAAACAAGGCACCAAGCACTTTGAGATTCTTTCCTTTGTAGAAAACCAGAGTTCTCTAAATAGTATATGTCTCTGGAGAATTAAAGACATGAGTCATTTTATAAGGTGACTTACTAATTTTTTAAACAACCATCTATTACATAAAATGAGACATACTGGTAATTTTATATTGCCTTTCTGGACTAAAAAGACTAATGACATACAGAGTTAAGGAAATCAAAATTGTTTGCAATCTTGGGATTTTAAAATGTGAAAGACCCTTAGGCAACTCTCTACTTCAACTTTTTCTTTCTACAAAGAGCAGCAATCTAGGGAGGGTCTTTGACCTCAGCAACCACCTGCTAACTACACTGTGGTCCCTGACTGTCAGCCACAGCATCACCCAGAGCTGATGAGACATGCAGCCCCACTAGGTACTTTCTGTACTTCATAAAGAACCTTAGGTGATTCATATGCACATTAAAGTTTGAGAAGCACTGGTCTAGAAATTTCATATTCCAGATAACTGACAAGAAATGTCCATGTATAGCCAAGTTTCAGAGAATCTAATTTAAATTTAATGCAACTCCTTTGAAGAGAAAAAAAGAAAAAGGAAAAACTCAATTGTTTTTTTTTCTGTAACCTTGTCAACTTGGATAATAAGAACTAATATAACAGAAAGGAATGTATTTTGATAGTAGTTTAGAAAATTAAACTCTTTTATTGAGTACACTTCTTTTTCATTCAGTTAAAGCTAAAAGTTTCTTTCAAAACAGCATAAAGTGCTTATTATAGAGTTCTTTGTTTCACTGCCAACTGTGGATTTTGATGTGGAACCATTCAAAAAGCAGTGGGACATTATGAGTCATTCATGACCTCCTGGGCTTTTGACATTATTGTAAAGCTACAGGTTCCCGAGCACAGAGTTTAGTTAAGGCATTTCAGAAGCACAGCTCTGCAATTTTACTGAAGCCATGGTTGCAGATGTCATTCCCAGAGTGTATGGAAGTGCTGTGGAAGAGATTATTCATAATTTTATCCTCTTAGCATATGTTTTCTCATTTTCAAAGTTTATTTTGTTCAGTAATCCTTGCAATAATTTTTGAGGCCTGCACACCAGGGCCAGCTACTTACTTTCATTAATAGACAAATCATGATTAATTCCTAAAGGTGTATATATTCTGGAATCTTAAGATAGAAACAAAATTACACAAAAATAAAGCTAACAGTATAGACATCATCAGGGCTTGACTTTAAATTTGTACTCACTTTTTTTTGGGTGAATACGAAAGTGATAAGTTGTGTATTAATTGAGTGGTGTTGTCTGTTACACATAGACAGTCAAGAGTAAGGTGGTGGCCGTGGATGGGAATAGGTACTTGTAAAATATGCAGAGTAGTGAAGGGTTTGGTGCCGTGTCACATGAGGGTAAACTGAAGAAAGTGAGAATATTTGGCTTGAAGAGGGGTTAACTTCAATGTCTGAAGGAAGCACATAGACCCCTTTTCGATAGAGGCAGATTTTAGCACCATATGAAAAAGAAACAGGTAATGAATTACTGAAAATGCACAAGCAGGAGAATGTACATCTTCTGCTCTGGTTGTTAAAAAAAAAAAAAAACGGCATATCAACATCATGTAAAAATTAGATTGTATGTGTGTGTGCTCTGCTACTGCTGCTAAGTCGCTTCAGTTGTGTCCGACTCTGTGCGACCCCATAGACGGAAGCCCACCAGGCTTCCCCCATCCCTGGGATTCTCCAGGCAAGAACACTGGAGTGGGTTGCCATTTCCTTCTCCAATGCAAGAAAGTGAAAAGTGAAAGTGAAGTCGCTCAGTTGTGTCCGACTCTTAGCGACCCCATGGACTGCAGCCCACCAGGCTCCTCCGTCCATGGGATTTTCCAGGCAAGAGTACTGGAGTGGGGTGCCATTGCCTTCTCCAGTGTGTGTGCTCAGTCGTGTCCAACTCTTTTTTTTTTTTTTTTTTTTTTTACTTTACAATATTGTATTGGTTCTGCCACACATCAACATGAATCTGCCATGGGCATACACGTGTTCCCCATCCTGAACCCTCTCCCACATCCCTCCCCATACTATCCCACTGGGTCATCCCAGTGCACCAGCCCCAAGCATCCTGTATCAAACCTGGACTGGTGATCCATTTCACATATGATATTATACATGTTTCCATGCCATTCCCCCAAATCATCCCACCCTCTCCCTCTCCCACAGAGTCCAAAAGACTGTTCTACACATCTGTGTCTCTTTTGCTGTCTCGCATACAGGGCTTTCATTACCATCTTTCTAAATTCCATATATATGCATTAGCATACTGTATTGGTATTTTTCTTTCTGGCTTCCTTCACTCTGTATAATAGGCTCCAGTTTCATCCACCTCATTAGAACTAATTCAGAATTCTGGGAGGTGGATCATAGAGGATCCTGCTGTGATTTATGTCTGAGAGTGTTTTGCCTATGTTCTCCTCTAGGAGTTTTATAGTTTCTGATCTTACATTTAGATCTTTAATCCATTTTGAGTTTATTTTTGTGTACGGTGATAGAAAGTGATCTAGTTTCATTCTTTTACAAGTGGTTGACCAGTTTTCCCAGCACCACTTGTTAAAGAGATTGTCTTTACTCCATTGTATATTCTTGCCTCCTTTGTCAAAGATAAGGTGTCCATAGAACTACCTTATGACCCAGCAATCCCACTTCTGGGCATACACACCGAGGAAACCAGAATTGAAAGAGACACATGTACCCCAATGTTCATCGCAGCACTGTTTACAATAGCCAGGACATGGAAACAACCTAGATGTCCATCAGCAGATGAATGGATAAGAAAGCTGTGGTACATATACACAATGGAGTATTACTCAGCCGTTAAAAAGAATTCATTTGAATCAGTTCTGATGAGATGGGTGAAACTGGAGCCAATTATACAGAGTGAAGTAAGCCAGAAAGAAAAACACCAATACAGTATACTAACACATATATATGGAATTTAGGAAGATGGCAATGACGACCTTGTATGCAAGACAGGAAAAAAGACACAGATGTGTATACCAGACTTTTGGACTCAGAGGGAGAGGGAGAGGGTGGGATGATTTGGGAGAATGGGAATTATAACATGTATACTGTCATGTAAGAATTGAATCGCCAGTCCATGTCTGACATAGGGTGCAGCTTGCTTGGGGCTGGTGCATGGGGATGACCCAGAGAGATGTTGTGGGGAGGGAGGTGGGAGGGGGGTTCATGTTTGGGAACGCATGTAAGAATTAAAGATTTTAAAATTTAAAAAAAAATAAAAAATTAAAATTAAAAAAAAAAAAAGAACTAATTCAGATGTATTCTTTTTAATGGCTTAGTAATACTCCATTGTGTATATGTACCACAGCTTTCTTATCCATTCATCTGCTGATGGACATCTAGGTTGCTTCCATGTCCTGGCTATTGTAAACAGTGCTGTGATGAACATTGGGGTACACGTGTCTCTTTCAATTCTGGTTTCCTCAGTGTGTATGCCCAGCAGTCGGATTGCTGGGTCATAAGGCAGTTCTATTTCCAGTTTATTAAGGAATCTCCACACTGTTCTCCATAATGGCTGTACTAGTTTACATTCCCACCAACAGTGTAAGAGGGTTCCCTTTTCTCCACACCCTCTCCAGCGTTTGTTGTTTGTAGACTTTGATAGCAGCCATTCTGACTGGCGTGAGATGGTTCCTTATTGTGGTTTTGATTTGCCTTTCTCTGATAATGAGTGATGTTGAGCATCTTTTCATGTGTTTGTTAGCCATCTATATGTCTTCTTTGGAGAAATGTCTATTTAGTTCTTTGGCCCATTTTTTGATTGGGTTGTTTATTTTTCTGGAATTGAGCTGTAGGAGTTGCGTGTATATTTTTGAGATTAGTTGTTTGTCAGTTGCTTCATTTGCTATTATTTTCTCCCATTCTGAAGGCTGTCTTTTCACCTTGCTTATAGTTTCCTTTGTTGTGCAGGAGCTTTTAATTTTAATTAGATCCCATTTGTTTATTTTTGCTTTTATTTCCAGTATTCTGGGAGGTGAGTCTTAGAGGATTCTGCTGTGATTTATGTCGGAGAGTGTCTTGCCTATGTTCTCCTCTAAGAGTTTTATAGTTTCTCGTCTTACGTTAGAGATCTAAACATGTCCGACTCTTTGCAGCCCCATAGACTGCAGCTTGCCAGGCTCCTCTGTCCATGGGGTTTTCCAGGCAAGAATACTGGAGTGGGTTGCCATTTCCTCCTCCAGGGGATCTTCCCGACCCAGGGATCGAACCCACATCTTCTGCGTCTCTTGCATTAGCAGGTGGATTCTTTACCACTGAGCCACTTGGGAAGCCCCAGAAATTAGATGAGCTTAAAAGTCCCTCCAAATCTGGAGGCCTCTGGGCACCATTCTTTCTAATGCAATTGCCCCTCTACACCTCAAATGCTGCCACTCCAGTCCAAGCCACTGACATTTCTCTCCTGATCTATGACCACAGCCTCCTAAGTGTTCCACCTGTGGCCACCCTGGATTTTTTTCCAACTGTTTTCACACAGCAACAGAGAATACTGTTATGTATAAACCAGTTTCCACAGAAAGCAGATTTCTGAGGATACAGACCTTGTCTTTTGTATCATATATGTTCCTAATACTTCAAACAGTGCTACACAGCAGCTTCCACTTGGACATAGAAGTAACTTGGAACTTTTGAACATGACCTGTTAAATCCATAATCTGGCCCCTGCATACTCCCTGATTTCGTCTTAGGTCATGCACCATCTTCCTTACCACGTTTTAGCTGTACTGCCTTTCTGATCTCTGAGCATGCCGATCATCTCAGGGCCTTTGTACATACTATGTCTTCTTCATGAAATGCCTACCCCATCTTCCCTGACTACTCCTCCTTAACCTTCCAGTTACAGCCTCTGAGTTCCATTTCCTTAGCAAGATCTTCCTTCCCAACTAAGTGAGGTCCCCAATTTACATTGTGGTATGTACTCTCTACTTCATAATACTTACAAATGTGTGGTTACATATTAATATGTGTTTGATACCTTAGGGTTTGGCTCACTGAACATAGTGTAAGTTATTTGAAGACAGACTGTTATATCCCCAAAGTCTTACATAGTGCACAGGGGCTCAAGTTACATCTTTTGAATCAGCGGTTCTCACTTGGAGTGATTTTGCCCCCACCAGCACCTGCGGGGACATTCCCGGGTGGCTCAGTGGTAGAGAATCTGCCTGCCAGTGCAGGAGCCACAGGAGACACGGGAGACATAGATTCAGTTCCTGGGTCGGGAAGACCCCTGGAGGAGAAAGTCACAACCCACTCCAGTGTTCCTGCCTAGATCATCCCTTGGACAGAGAAGCCTGGTGGGCTGCAGTCCATGGGTTTGCAAAGTGTTGGATGCGACTGAGCACGCATGGAGACAGTTTTGGTGGTCACAACCAGCATCTAGTGCAGAGAGACCAGAAATACCTACTATTAACCCTCCTACAATGGGCAGAACAATCCCTATAGAATTAACTGGCTGACAATGTCAAGAGTACCCAGGCTGAAATCCCTGCAATGAATAGGTAAACTCCTCTCTCCTTTTGTTGATTTCATTTTGTAGTTGCTGTTAATCCCAAATTGTCTTGCTTTCCAACCTGACAGTGTCATCCTATACAAAGAAAAGTTAGGTTTTTGTAAGAACTGTCAAACACACTGTTTCTCGAGTGCCTAGCTATCCATAATTAACTATACAGAATTTCTTCAAGTTGGGGAATTTAAGATTACTCAAGTTATAATCACAGATGGCGGCCAACCATTTCCTTTAGAAATAAGACAACTTCATTTGGAAAGTTCTGATGGATTGAGAGAATGAGATTGCCACTAATTGTTTAGGTGTGAGTGGAAGTCGCTCAGTCGTGTCTGACTCTTTACGACCTCATGGACTATACAGTCCATGGAATTCTCCAGGCAAGAGTACTGGAGTGGATAGCCTTTCCCTTCTCCAGGGGATCTTCCCAACCCAGGAATCAAACCCAGGTCTACCGCATTGCAAAGAATCGGGAGAGCTGAGCTGCCAGGGCAGCTCAATTGTTCAGGTGTAACTGGGAGGAAAATGATGGTTTTGAAGGGGCCACACCTTTCTGTTCCCCACTGGCTTTGTGCGGGGTGCGCTGGGAAGGGCACTCTGGGTGAGGCAGGTGGGCGTGGCGGACGTGCGTTCCTCATCCGTTCTCATTCACCTAGTGACCAGTCCTCTCTCCTTACTGTTCTCCTCTTGACCTTGCTGAATGCTCGGTCTACCCCAGCAGAATCATTCATGTTCTGGAGGCAGCCAGTTCTCACCTCCTGCCCTGGGAACACACCTTTCTCTCCTAGGAGCTACATGGGTTCTCATCTTTAATTCAAGCCTCTGCATTTATGAGGGAGTCTTCCAAGGCTGCTACTTCAGAAAACATTTCATTCAGCTCTTTAGTCAGTCTAGGACACTGCTTCCCAGCTTTCTCACCTCAGGCACCAGAGAAATTAACATTTGTACAACAGGGCGGGGGTGGGGGTGGGGGTGGGGGACTGACAGGACTACCCAAAGCAGGAGGAGACTGGGGCTTTGCTAGCTGCCCCAAGGCCTGAGAGGGTCAGTATCTCAGCATATCTTTTAACCCTTTCCTGGAACATCACTAGGGAAACACTAGTGTATTGATAGAAAAACCCCCATTGCACTATGACTGCTCAGCTATGAGCCACTTATGTATTTCCTTTTGAAGTTTGGCTGGTGGGTGGGAGTTATCTAAAAGTAAATCATATTTTTCTATCCATAGAGAAAGGCGGGCTAGATATTTTACATTTTTCCTTATTCAGGAATCTTGCCAGCAACAGCAGTCTGGTTCCTCTGAGCCATAGAAGCAGCACTGTCCAGTGGGAGGTGTCTGCAGTGACCATCTTGCAGGGTAGCGCTGCAGAACACTGTGGGTCAGCAGGGGTCTTTCAGGACCCAAACCTGTGCAGCTGCATCTCAGAGGGTCAGCTGCACTGCCCGACTTGGCTGACTGTTCTGCCTTCCAATTTTGAGGTCCTAGGCCAGGACCCACCAATAGAACAGTTCAGCTCAGCATCTGGATGTGACCACAGAGATTAGATGTAACTTGTAAACCACTAAGACAGGAGCTCAAGGATCTGTGTCAAAGAGCCTCTCTACATGTGATAAGCTGGGAAATAAGGTCTCCCATAAAGGCCTGCCTGAGGATGACCTGACAGTTTTGCCTGGAGCAGCTGTTTGGATGGGAGTGCCATGTGCTGAAACATGAAAGGCAGAGAAAAAAGGTGGTGAAGGGACTTCCCTGGTGGTCCAGTGGTTAAGAGTCCACCTTTCCACTGCAGGGGGCATGAGTTTAATGCCTGGTTAGGTAACTAAAATCCCATGTGGTGCAGCCAAAAAAAATAAAAGAAAGGTACTGTAAATGGAGCCTAGAGTATTACAAGGCCTTAGGCAGCTGAGAGGAAATGGTCTGAAGCCTAAAAGGAGGTCCATGCTGGGATACAAATTTGGGATTACCTGCATTCAGATGGTATTTAAGATTCCCATCTTGTGGGACTAGATTCATTCATCCACTCTATACACCAGGTGCTTGCTGAGTGCTGGATGGCATCACTTCGGAAAATCTAGAGGAGGAAGATGGCACAACCCAGTATATTTCACCCCCTCCTCTCTCCCTTCTTCCTCTGCAGAGGGAGCCACGGAAGCTGATGTCCTTCCACTCATGTTTTTAAATGCTTCTTGTGTTTGGATATAGCCAAAATTAAACTATTGCTTTCTTTGTTGTTAAACTTTACATATATGGTATGATTTAGTTTATATAGTTCTACAACTTTTTTCTTCACTCATTATGACATGATTCATACTGACAAATGTTACTGTGAAAGTGAAAGCCACTCAGTCGTGACTGACTCTTTGTGACTCCGTGGACTGTGCAGTCCATGGAATTCTCCAGGCCAGAATACCGGAGTGGGTAGCCTATCCCTTCTCCAGCAGATCTTCCCAACCCAGGAATCACACCGGGGTCTCTTGCATTGCAGGCACATTCTTTACCAGCTGAGCTACCAGGGAAGCCAGTGTTACAGTGGATCAGTGCGTTTGTCTCCTGTAGAGCATCCATCATGGAATAATCTAAAGTCTGCATATCCTCCTGTTAGCATTCTTCCATCTGTCTCCTGGTGAAATGTGCGGGAGTTTCTCTATAAGTAGAATACCTGAGTCAAGTTTACCAGATGCTGCCAAACAATTTGCCAAACTAACTGTATGAGAGTCTCTCTCTTTTTTTATTTTTTTATTGAAGGATAATTGCTTACCAGAATTCTGTTGTTTTCTGTCAAACCTCATATGAATCAGCCAAGGTATACATATATCCCCTCCTTTTGAACCTCCTTCCCATCTCCCTTCCCATCCCACCTCTCTAGGCTGATACAGAGCCCCTGTTTGAGATTCCTGAGCCATACAGCACATATCCATTGGCAGTCTATTTTACATATGGTAACGTGTTTCCATATGTTACAAAGAGATTTATGTTACTCTTTCCATACATCTCATGCTCTCCTCCCCTTTCCCCATGTCCATAAGTCTGTTTTCTATGTCTGTTTCTCCATTGTTGCCCTGTAAGTAAATTCTTCAGTACCATTTTTCTAGATTCTGTACATATGCATTAGAATATGGTGTTTATCTTTCTCTTTCTGACTCACTTCACTCTGTATAATAGGTTCTAGGTTCATCCACCTCATTAGAACTGACCCAAATGCATTCCTCTTTATGGCTGAGTAATATTCCATTGTGTGTATATACCACAACTTCTTTATCCGTTCATCTGTCGATGGACATCTAGGTTGCTTTCATTTTCTAGCTATTGTAAATAGTGCTGCAGTGAACAATGGGATGCATGTGTCTATTTCAATTTTGGTTTCCTCAGGGTATATGCTTAGGAGTGGGATTGCTGGGTCATATGGTGGTTTTATTCTTAGTTTTTTTAAGGATTCTCCATACCATCTTCCTTAGTAGCTGTATCAACTTACATTCCCACCAACAGTGGAAGAGCATTCCCTTTTCTCCACACCCTCTCCAACATTTATTGTTTGTAGACTTTTTGAAGATGGCCATTATGACTGGTATGAGGTGATATCTCATTGTAGTTTTGATTTGCATTTCTCTAATAATGAGCGATGTTGAGCATCTTTTCATGTGTTTATTAGCCATCTGTATGTCTTCTTTGGAGAAATGTCTGTTTAGGTCTTTTTCCCACTTTTTGATTGGGATGTTTGTTTTCTGGTATTGAGCTGTATGAGCTGCTTGTATATTTTGGAAATTAATCCTTTGTCTGTTGTTTCATTTGCGATTATTTTCTCCCATTCTGAGGGTTGTCTTTTCACCTTCTTTATAATTTCTTTTGCTGTGCAAAAGCTTTTAAATTTAATCAGGTCCCAATTGCTTAGTTTTATTTTTATTTCCACTGCTCTAGGAGGTGGGTCATAGATGATCTTGCTTTGATTTATGTCATCAAGTGTTCTGCCTATGTTTTCCTCTAAGAGTTTTATAGTTTCTAGTCTTACGTTTAGATCTTTAATCCATTTTGAGCTTATCTTTGTGTATGGTGTTCAGTTCAGTTCAGTCACTCACTCATGTCCAACTCTTTGCGGCCCCATGGACTGCAGCACGCCAGGCCTTGCTGCCCATCACCAACTCCCGGAGTTTCCTAAAACTCATGTCCATAAAGTTGGTGATGCTATCCTACCAACTTATCCTCTGTCATCCCCTTCTCCTCCTGCCTTCAATCTTTGCCAGCATCAGGGTCTTTTCCAGTGAGTCAGCTCTTTGCATCAGGTGGCCAAAGTATTGGAGTTTTCAGCTTCAGCATCACTCCTTCCAATGAATATTCAGGACTGATTTTCTTTAGGATGGACTGGTTGGATCTCCTTGTAGTCCAAGGGACTCTCAAGAGTCTTCTCCAACACCACAGTTAAAAAGCATCAATTCTTCAGCACTCAGCTTTCTTTATAGTCCAACTCTCACATCCATACGTGACTACTGGAAAAACATAGCTTTGACTAGATGGACCTTTATTGGCAAAGTAATGTCTCTGCTTTTTAATATGCTGTCTAGCTTTGTCATAACTTTTCTTAAAAGGAACAAGTGTCTTTTAATTTCATGGCTACAGTCACCATCTGCAGTGATTTTGGAGGCCCGCAAAATAAGGTCTGCCACTGTTCCCATTGTTTCCCCATCTATTTGCCATGAAGTGATGGGACTAGATGCTATGATCTTAGTTTTCTTAATGATGAGTTTTAAGCAAGCTATTCCACTCTCCTCTTTCACTTTCATCAAGAGGCTCTTTAGTTCTTCTTCACTTTCTGCCATAAGGGTGGTGTCATCTGCATATCTGAAGTTATTGATATTTCTCCTGGCAATCTTGATTCCAGCTTGTGCTTCCTCCAGCCCAGCATTTCTCATGATGTACTCTGCATAGAAGTTAAATAAGCAAGGTGACAATATGCAGTCTTGACGTACTCCTTTTCCTATTTGGAACCAGTCAGTTGTTCCATGTCCAGTTCTAACTGTTGCTTCCAGACCTGCATACAGATTTCTCAAGAGGCAGGTCAGGTGGTCTGGTATTCCCATCTCTTTAACAATTTTTCAGGGTTGCTTGTTATCCACACAGTCAAAGGCTTTGGCATAATAAAGCAGAAATAGATCTTTTTCTGGAACTCTCTGGCTTTTTCAATGATCCAGCGGATGTTGGCAATTTGATCTCTGGTTCCTCTGCCTTTTCTAAATCCAGCTTGAACATCTGGAAGTTCATAGTTCATGTACTGTTGAAGCCTGGCTTGGAGAATTTGCGGCATTAATTTACTGGTGTGTGAGATGCATGGGATTGTATGGTAGTTTGAACATTCTTTGGCATTGCCTTTCTTTGGGATTGAAATGAAAACTGACCTTTTCCAGTCCTTTGGCCTTTGCTGAGTTTTCCAAATTTGCTGGCATCTTGAGTGCAGCACTTTCACAGCATCATCTTTTAGGATTTGAAATAGATCCGCTGGTTTTCCATCACCTCCACTAGCTTTGTTCATAGTGATGCTTTCTAAGGCCCACTTGACTTCATATTCCAAGATGTCTACCTCTAGGTGAGTGATCACACCATCGTGATTATCTGGGTCATGAAGGTCTTTTTTGTACACTTCTTCTGTGTATTCTTGCCACCTCTTCTTAATATCTTCTGCTTCTGTTAGGTCCCTACTATTTCTGTCCTTTATTGTGCTCATCTTTGCATGAAATGTTCCCTTAGTATGTCTAATTTTCTTGAAGAGATCTCTAGTCTTTCCCATTCTATTGTTTTCCTCTATTTCTTTGCATTGATCGCTGAGGAAGGCTTTTTTTAAAAATCTCTCCTTGCTGTTCTTTGGAACTCTACATTCAAATGGGTATGTCTTTGCTTTTCTCCTTTGCCTTTTGCTTCTCTTTTCTCAGCTATTTGTAAGGACTCTTCAGACAACCATTTGCCTTTTTTGCATTTTTTTTCCTTAGGGATGGTCTTGATCCCTGCCTCCTGTACAATGTCACAAACCTCCATCCATAGTTCTTCAGGCACTCTGTCTATCAGATCTAATCCCTTGAATCTATTTGTCACTTCCACTGTATGATCATAAGAGATTTGATTTAGGTCATACCTGAATGGTCTATATGGTGTTAGGAAGTGGTGTATGGTGTTAGGAAGTGTTCTAATTTCATTCTTTTATATGTAGTTGTTCAGTTTTCCCAGCAGCATTTATTGAAGAGGCTATCTTTGCCCCATTATATGTTCTTAGCTCCTTTGTCAAAAATAAGGTACCCGTAGGTGCATGGGTTTATTTCTGGACTTTCTGTCTTGTTCCATTGTTCTATATTTCTGTTTTTGTCCCAGTACCATACTGCCTTGATGACTGTAGCTTTGTAATATAATCTGAAGTCAGGAAGGTTGATTCCTCCAGCTCCATTCTTTTTCAAGACTGCTTTGGCTTTTTGGGGTCTTTTGTGTTTCTGTATAAATTGTGAAGTTTTTTCTTCTATTCTGTGAAAAATGCCATTGGTAGTTTGATAAGGGTCATATTGAATCTGTAGATTGCATTTGGTAGTAGAGTCATTTTTACACTATTGATTCTTCCTATCCAGGAACATGGAATATTTCTCCACCTGTTTATGTCATCTTTGATTTCTTTTATTAGTGTCTTATAATTTTCTCTATACAGTTCTTTTGTCTTCTTAGGTAGGTTTATTCCTAGATATATAATTTTTTTTGTTGCAATCATGAATGGGATTGACTCCTTGATTCCTCTGGTTTTTTATCATTAGTATATAGAAATGCAAGTGATTTCTGTGTATTGATTTTATATACTGCAACTTTGCTAAATTCACTGATTAGCTCTAGCAATTTTCTGATACTATCTTTAGGGTTTTCTGTGTACAGTATCATGTCATCTGCAAATATCAAGAGCTTTACTTCTTCTTTTCCAATCTGGATCCCTTTTTCTTCTCTGATTGCTGTAGCTAGGACTTCCAGAACTATGTTGAATAATAGTGGTGAAAGTGGACACCTTTGTCTTGTTACTGATCTTAGGGGAAATGCTTTCAGGTTTTTGCCATTGAGAATAATGTTTGCTGTAGGCTTATCATAAATGGCCTTTACTATGTTGAGGTATGTTTTTTCTATGCCCATTTTTTGAAGAGTTTTAATCATAAATGGATGCTGAATTTTATCTAAGGCTTTTTCTGCATCTATTGAGATTATCATATGGTTTATCTTTCAATTTGTTAATATGGTGTATCACATTAACTGATTTGCATATACTGAAGAATCCTTGTGTCCCTGGAATAAACCCAAGTTGATCATGGTGTATGAGCTTTTGATGTGTTGCTGAATTCTGTTTGCTAAAATTTTGTTGAGGATTTTTATATCCATGTTCATCAGTGATATTGGCCTGTAATTTTCTTTTTTTGTGTTGTCTTTGTCTGGTTTTGGTGTCAGGGTGATGGTGGCCTCCCAGAAATGAAGTGTTCCTTCTTCTGCAATTTTTTGAAAGAGTTTTAGAAGGATAGGCATTTGCTCTTCTCTAAATGTTTGATAGAATTCTCCTGTTAAGCCATCTGGTCCTGGGCTTTTATTTTGGGGAGATTTTTTTTAATCACAGCTTCAGTTTCTGTGCTTGTACTTGGGTTTTTCATAATTTCTATTTCTTCCTCGTTCAGTCTTGAGAGATTGAACTTTTCTAAGAATCTGTCCATTTCTTCCAGGTTATCTATTTTATTGCCATATAGTTGTTCATAATAGTCTCTTATAATCCTTTGTATTTCTGCATTGTCTGTTGTAACCTCTACTTTTTCATTTCTAATTTTGTTGATTTGATTCTTTTCTCTTTTTTTCTTGATGAGTCTGGCTAAAGGTTTGTCAGTTTTGTTTATCTTCTCAAAGAACCAGCTTTTAGTTTTATTAATCTTTACTTTTGTTTCTTTCATTTGTTTTTCATTTATTTCTGCTTGGATCTTTATGATTTCTTTCCTTCTACTAATTTTGGTGTGTTTTTTTGGTTCTTCTTTTTCCAATTGTTTTAGATGTAAAGTTAGGTTGTCTATTCGATGTTTTTCTTGTTTCTTAAGGTAGGAGTGTATTGCTATAAACTTCCCTCTTAGGACTGCTTTTGCTGCATCCCATAGGTTTTGAGTTGTTTTGTTTTCATTATCATTTGTTTCTAGAAATTTTTTTATTTCTCTTTTGCTTTATTTAGTAATCTGTTGGTCATTTAGAAACATTGTTTAATCTCCATGTGTTTGTGTTTCTTACAGTTTTTTTCTTGTAATTGATAATCTAATCTCATAGTGTTGTGATCAGAGAAGAGGCTTGAAATGATTTCAGTTTTCTTAAATTTACTGAAATATCATTTGTGACCCAAGATGTGGTCTATCCTGGAGAATGTGCACTTGAGAAGAAATTATATTCTTCTTCATTTGGATGGAATGTCCTGAAGATATCAATGAGATCCATCTCATCTAATGTATCATTTAAGGCTTGTGTTTCCTAATTAATTTTCTGTTTTGATGATCTGTCCGTTGGTGTGAGTGGGGTGCTAAAGTCTCCTACTGTTGTTGTGTTACTGTCAGTTTCTCCTTTTGTGTCTGTTAGTGTTTGTCTTATGTATTGAGGTGCTCCTATGTTGGGTACATAGATATTCACAGTAGTTTTGTCTTCCTCTCGGATTGATCGCTTGATCATTATGTAGTGTCCTTCCTTATCTCTTCTAATCTTCTTTATTTTAAGACCTATTCTGTCTGATATGAGGATTGCTACTCCAGCTTTCTTTTGCTTCCTATTTGCATGGAATATATTTTTCCACCCTCTCACTTTCAGTCTATATGTGTCTTTAGGTCTGAATTGGGTTTCTTGTAGACAGCATATATATGGGTCTTGTTTTCATATCCATTCAGCCAGTCTGTGTCTTTTGGTTGGAGCATTCAATCCATTTATATTTAAAGTAATTATTGATATATATGTTCCTATTGCCATTTTCTTAATTGTTTGGAGTTGATTTTGTAGAGCTTTTCTTGTATTTCTTGACCGTATAAGTCCCTTTGACATTTATCATAAAACTGTGTGGTGGTACTGAATTCTCTTAACTTTTGCTTGTCTGGAAAGTTTTTTATTTCTCTCTCAATTTTGAATGAGATCCTTGCCAGGTACAGTAATCTTGGTTGTAGATTTTTCTCTTTCAGTACTTTAAATATACCCTGCCATTCCCTTCTAGCCTTCAGAGTTCCTACTGAAAGATCAGGTGTTAAGCATATGGGGTTTCCCTTGTATGTTACTTGTTGCTTCTCCCTTGCTGCTTTTAATATTCTTTCTTTGTGTTTAGTCTTTGTTAGTTTGATGAGTGTATGTCTTAACATGTTTCTCCTCAGGTTTATCCTGTATGGGACTCTTTGTGCCTCTTGAACTTGATTGACTATTTCCTTTTCCATGCTGGGGAAATTTTCAACTATAATCTCTTCAAAAAATTTTGCATACCCTTTCTTTTTCTCGTCTTCTCCTGGGACCCCTATAATTTGAATGTTGGTGTGTTTGATATTGTCCCAGAGGTCTCGGAGACTCTCCTCAGTTCTTTTAATACTTTTTACTTTATTCTGCTCTTCAGAAGTTATTGCTACCATTTTATCTTCCAACTCACTTATTTGTTCTTCTGCTTCAGATGTTCTGCTATTGATTCCTTCTAGAGTATTTTTAATTTCAGTAATTGTGTTGTTTGTCTCTGTATATTTATTCTTTAATTCTTCTAGATCTTTGTTAATTGTTTCTTGCATTTTCTCCATTTTGTTTTCAAGGTTTTCGATCATCTTTACTGTCATTATTCTGAATTCTTTTTCAGGTAGTTTGCCTATTTCTGCTTCATTTATTTGGACTTCTGTGTTTCTAGATTGTTCCTTCATTTGTGTAGTATTTCTCTGCCTTTTCATTTTTTTTTTTTTAACTTATTGTGCTTGAGGTCTCCTTTTCCCAGGCTTCAAGGAAAGTTGAATTTTTTCTTGAAGGAGGTTGAATTCTTTCTTCCTTTTGGTTTCTGCCCTTCTTAGGTCATGTCCCTGGTGGCTCAGATGGTAAAGTGTCTGCCTACAATGCGGGAGGCCTGGGTTCAATCCCTGGGTTGGGAAGATCTCCTGGAGAAGGAAATGGCAACCCACTCCAGTACTCTTGCCTGGAGAATCCCATGGACAGAGGAGCCTGGTGGGCTACAGTGCATGGGGTTGCAAAAGAGTCAGACATGACTGACGGCTTCACTTTCACTTTCTTTCACTTTAGATTGGTCCAGTGGTTTGTGTGAGCTTTGTATAGGGTGAGATTTGTGCTGACTTGTTTGTTTATTTGTTTTTCCTCTGATGGGCAAGGCTGAGTGAGGTGGTAATCCTGTCTGCTGATGATTGAGTTTATATTTTTATCTTGTTTGTTGTTTAGATGAGGCATCCTGCACAGGGTGCTACTGGTAGTTGGGTGATGCTGGGTCTTGTATTCAGGTGGTTTCCTTTGTGTGGGTTCTCACTATTTGATACCCCCTCAATGGCACCCCGCTCGAGTACTTTTGCCTGGAAAATCCCATCGATGGAGGAGCCTGGTGGGCTACAGTCCATGGGGTCACTAAGAGTTGGACACGACTGAGCGATTTCACTCTCACTTTTCACTTTCATGCATTGGAGGAGGAAATGGCAACCCACTCCAGTGTTCTTGCCTAGAGAATCCCAGGGACGGGGGAGCCTGGTGGCCTGCTGTCTGTGGGGTTGCACAGAGTCAGACATGACTGAAGCGACTTAGCAGAGGGTTAGTTCTCTGGTAGTCTAGGGTCTTGGACTCAGTGCCCCCACTCCAAAGGCTCAGGGCTTAATCTCTGGTCAGGAACGAAGATTCCACAAATGGTTTGTTATAGCATTAAGTGAGATTAAAACAAATATCCAAAAATGAGAAACAAAAGATTATCCCCAGACAAATGGCAGTTAAAAAATCAGGAAAATAATAATTAAAATAATGGAATATAAATGTATACATATACACCCATGAGCAAAGTCAAAACAGTCCAACAAAAATAAAGTACATAGATTGAACCGGTGAACAAAGGAAATAAAAAATTCTATTTACTAGTTAAGAACAAAACAAATTAAAGCACAAACTGGAAAACAAAACTAAAGCAAGGTGCCAAGTGGGGAATAAAGCCTTGAAAACAAAACTAACAAATATGTTGAGAGGAAAAGAAAGAATTAAAAAATAGATATGCAAAGTTAAATCAGGGTAGATGAAGAAGATTTATATACAGTAAAGATTAACTGCAAGGGGAAAAGAACAGTAGGAAAGGCAAACAAAGGAATAAATGTAAAAAAAAAGAATAGGCTTAAAAAAATTAAAATTATAAAAAAGAGAAAAGAAAAAAACAGAAGAAGAAAGGAAAAAAGGGAAACTCCATAGAACTGCAAAAGCCCAGTGTAGAGCAGAGGTTTATAACAACAATAACAAGTGTGACTGAATATACACACATAAGCAAAATCAAAACAGTCCAGTGAAAATAAAGTATAGTAGATTGACCTGGTGAACATAGGAAACCAAAAGTTATATCTACTGGAACAAAACTAACTAAAGTACAAACTGGCAAACAAAACTAAAGGTGCCAACTGGGGAATAAAGCAATGAGAATAAATCTAACAAATATGTTGAGTGGAAAGGAGAGAAAGGAAAGAGGAAGCAGAGATGCAAAATTAAATAGAGGTAGATAAAGAAGATTTATATATGTTTAAGATTAACTGCAAGGGGAAAAGAACAGTAGGAAAAGCGAACGAATAAATGTAGACAAAACAATAATAGGTTTAAAAAATTAAAAGAAGAGGGAAAAAAAAAGAAAAAGGAAAACTCCACAGAACTGCAAAAGCCCAATGCAGAGGCAGAGGTTTATAACAATTAAAAAATGTGACTGAAAAAAAAAGAAAAAGCTTAATTGGATTTCATAGTGCCAATAAAATCAACAACTACAACAGAGGGGAATAAAAACAAAATTCCGAAAGATTCTACAGAACAAGTCAAAACATAAGAATAATAAATGTTTTTCTTGAGTCACTGCTGTCAGAGTCCCTTCCGTCGCTGGGAGTCATAGTCCACCTCACCTCCCTAGGATGCCCTCCAACACTGTGCTGATCTCTGGACTTGTGGGGCAGCTCAGATTCCAATCTGGTCCTACTCCTGTGTGTTCTTGCCTCCAAGGTCCACAGCTATCAGAACTAGTGAGTGAGTTTTCTTTTGTGGCAGCTCTCAATGACTTTTTATGTATTCCATAAACACAGAGTCTTCCTAGTTGATTTTGTGGATTTAATCTGCAGCTTATACAGTCGGTGGGAGGGATTTGGGTCTTTTTCCTTAGCCACACCGCCCCTGGGTTTCAACTGTGGTTTTATTTCCACCTCTACATGTGGGTTGTCCACTGGAGTTTGCTCCTGAGGTGGCCCTGGAGGACTTGGGTTTGGCCCTGTGAGGGCCAGGTGTGGAGGAGGTGCAGCTGCTTGGGTCGCAGGGGTTCTGGCAGCACCAGGTACTCAGGGGGGGTTGGCAGCTAGGGCAGCAGGAAATATAGTGCTCTAGAAGGGTATGGCGACCAGTATTGGCCAATATGCTCCAGTATTCTTGCCTGTAGAACCTTCCTCTCTGACAGAGAAGCCTGGCAGGACACAGAGTCGCAGAGGGCCACAAAGAGTCGCAGAGGGCCACAAACAGTCGACACGACAGAAGCGACCCTGCACGCATAGACGCAAGACATTTTTTGCCTGTGGCAGCTCTGCCCCAGTGAGGATTGAGCATGAAGGTGGCACAGCTGCTTGACTTGCAGGGGCCTTGGCAGCACCAAGTGTGCAGGGACACGGACTGCCTCCGCGGCAGGAGTCATGGCCCTATCGGAGTCTCTATTCAAGCCTTTTGTAGCTGGCGATCAGAAGGCCTCTGTGGCCAGTCTTTCTCCATAGCTCTGCTCCTTCAGGCACTTAGAGGGCTCCCTTGTCTAGGGTCCTTCTCTGTTGTTCAGTGTGTCAGGAACATAGAGGGCACCCCTGATTGGGGTCCTGCTCCGCAGATCCATGCATCAGGCACTTAAAGGGGCACCCTGGGTGGGGTCCTACTCTGTAGTTCAGTGCCTCCGTAGTTTGATGGGCCAGCCTCTCTGTTGTTCAGCTGCCCTTACTGGCCTGTCAGGGGAGAGAGGCTATGGCGATGGCTCCACCCCCTACACGTGACTGAGCAGTATCGTCTTGCTTCCGTGGCTGCCTGGCTTTCCTCCACAGGCATTTCCCTCCACAATCTCCTCCCTCATATCCCCTCAGTCTGTCTCTCCACAGTCAACAGCAGCCCTCGCCCTGGGATTGCACCACAATCCCTAAACTCCAGCTCCCAGTCGCTGTCCATTCCACATTCCTGCCCGGCATAGGTATGGCTGCAGCAAGGACTGTCTGATTCTAATTCAGTTTGCACTGCCATAGATCAGCTGTTTCACTCTCAGCCTTAAATGTTTCTCCTCTGACTCAGACAATTGCCCCGATGTGGGGATCAGACCCCTGCTTCAGTTCCCCCACCCACCGAGGGCTGGTCCAATTCTACCGTGTGTGTGTGTGTGTGTGTGTGTGTGTGTGTGTGTGCGTGCGTGCGTGCGTGCGTGCGTGTGTGTGTGTGTGTGTGTGTGTGTGTGTCTGACTCTTTGTGACCCCATGGAAATTAGCCACCAGGCTCCTCTGTCCGTGGAATTCTCCAGGCAAGAATACTGGAGTGGGTTGCCATTTCTTTTTCCACCAGTCCTCCTAATACAGTTTTTCCCCCAGTTCCTTTGTCCTACCGAGTTTTGCATGGTTCTGTATATTCTGTTCTGCTGGTCAGGTCCTCCTGTCAGCTCTCAGCTGGTGTTCTGCACGCGCTTCTGTGTCTGAAAATGTATTCCTGATGTATTCCACGTCCACTGACTCCTCCGCCATCTTTAAGAGTCTCTCTTGCCCGACATCCTCGCCATTAGACATTTCAGTAGTTACCAGTTTGATGAACATGAGATTTTTGTCTTATTTTAGTTTGAATTTTTCTTATTACTAAGCTTGAGCATTTTGTATAATTGTCAATAGCTATCTCTCTGTGAATCATCTGTTTATATCTTTTGTCTGCTTTTCTGTCATGTTGGATTTTTTCCCTTAATGGTGCGTATGAATTATTTGTTTGATGCTAACATTTGAAACAAACTTTAACATTTAGATTTTAGTACTCATTTTCTGGGCTGTATACTTAACCCTCTGTCTTTTCATGGTTATTTCCTAAATAAATCCTGAATAAGTTTTTTCAAAATGGTTTTGTATATTTTTGCCCAGTTAGAGTTGTGGAACTTTCAAGCTATTGAATTTAAAATTGTGTTGAAAGGATGCAGAATGTATAGAAAATACACTAATTTTAATGGTTTTAATCCCCAAAGCAAAGTATGTTTATGATATCAAATCATTTTCTACATCACAACTTGATGATTACCACAGTCTTTTAAATTTATTTTCAGGTAATATAGAGAATATGAAAGAAATCCATGCACTTTTATCAAGAGCCACATTTTACAATCTGAGTTCTTCTCCACTAAACCGAGTCACTGAGCTGGCTGGGATCAACTACTGTAGCTTTAATCTTTTCTGGAAAATAAGTGTGACTGACCAGATGTTCTCCAGAATCCACCTATTGCTAAAACTTACTTTTTCTCTTAGAAGTTCATTTTTAAAAGCCTATAAGCCTTAGAAAAGTGAAATAATTTCTTAAGGAAATTAGATATAGCAGCAAATGTAATGAAAATAAACACCCTCTGTGGAAAATAGAATATATTTCATACTGGTGAGTTCACTTCACTTCACTTCAGTTGCTCAGTTGTGTCCGACTCTTTGCAACCCCATGAATCGCAGCACTCCAGGCCTCCCTGTCCATCACCAACTCCCGGAGTTCACTCAGACTCACATCCATTGAGTCAGTGATGCCATCCAGCCATCTCATCCTCTGTCGACCCCTTCTCCTCCTGCCCCCAATCCCTCCCAGCATCAGAGTCTTTTCCAGTGAGTCAGCTCTTCGCATCAGGTGGCCAAAGCACTGGAGTTTCAGCTTTAGCATCATTCCTTCCAAAGAAATCCCAGGGTTGATCTCCTTCAGAATGGACTGGTTGGATCTCCTTGCAGTCCAAGGGACTCTCAAGAGTCTTCTCCAACACCACAGTTCAAACGCATCAGTTCTTCAGTGCTCAGCCTTCTTCACAGTCCAACTCTCACATCCATACATGACCACAGGAAAAACCATAGCCTTGACTAGACGGACCTTAGTCGGCAAAGTAATGTCTCTGCTTTTGAATATACTATCTAGGTTGGTCATAACTTTTCTTCCAAGGAGTAAGTGTCTTTTAATTTCATGGCTGCAGTCACCATACGCAGTGATTTTGGAGCCCCCAAAAATAAAGTCAGCCACTGTTTCCACTGTTTCCCATCTATTTCCCATGAAGTGATGGGACCGGGTGCCATAATCTTCATTTTCTGAATGTTGAGCTTTAGGCCAACTTTTTCACTCTCCTCTTTCACTTTCATCAAGAGGCTCTTTAGTTCCTCTTCACTTTCTGCCATAAGGGTGGTGTCATCTGCATATCTGAGGTTATTGATATTTCTCCCGGCAATCTTGATTCCAGCTTGTGTTTCTTCCAGTCCAGCGTTTCTCATGATGTACTCTGCATAGAAGTTAAATAAGCAGGGTGACAATATACAGCCTTGACGTACTCCTTTTCCTATTTGGAACCAGTCTGTTGTTCCATGTCCAGTTCTAACTGTTGCTTCCTGACCTGCATACAGATTTCTCAAGAGGCAGGTCAGGCGGTCTGGTACTCCCATCTCTTGAAGAATTGTCCACAGTTTATTGTGATCCACACAGTCAGAGGCTTTGGCATAGTCAATAAAGCAGAAATAGATGTTTTTCTGGAACTCTCTTGCTTTTTCCATGATCCAGCGGATGTTGGCAATTTGATCTCTGGTTCTTCTGCCTTTTCTAAAACCAGCTTGAACATCAGGAAGTTCGCGGTTCACGTATTGCTGAAGCCTGGCTTGGAGAATTTTGAGCATTACTTTACTAGCGTGTGAGATGAGTGCAATTGTGCGGTAGTTTGAGCATTCTTTGGCATTGCCTTTCTTTGGGATTGGAATGAAAACTGACCTTTTCCAGTCCTGTGGCCACTGCTGAGTTTTCCAAACTTGCTGGCATATTGAGTGCAGCACTTTCACAGCATCATCTTTCAGGATTTGAAATAGCACAACTGGAATTTGGAAAAAATTTGGAAAACTGGTGAGTTGGGACTGTTTAAAAAGCTAAGCAACCTTTGAGCCTAGTTCTGAAGATCAAGAAGAGGCACTCTTATGTATACAGACCAGTCACCAAAAATTGGGAGCCATGAATGAGCCAGCTATAGGGTATGTTTTCAGTACTGCTTTGACTCCCACTCAGGACTAAGGAAGCTGAGACATGGCCTTGGTCCTGTACTCTGTGTCTGAGACATTTGACACCAGCCAGAGCAAATTACCATGTGATGTTATAGGTTCAACCATTTTTTCATGAGCCCCCCTCCCAAAGAAAAAGGATAACTAGGAAAAGTTGGAAGTGTGTCCATTGCTTTAGGATTCTCCCATGCTTGGGTGAATGAGTCTTTGAACATGGTTCAGTTAAGCTCTGTGCCCCTGCTCCTAGAACATGCCTTTCAAAGGGGAAAGTTGACTTCATTTGCCTTTAATCTAGGGGAGATCATTTCTGTCCCAGTTGTAGAGTTTCTGTTTCTCTCAGGGTGTGGGATGCTCTCAGACAGACTAATTGCATGCCTTCCTTCACAGTGACTGTGACTTCAACACCATCCTCTGAATGCAAGTCTTCTCTGCCCTTTTGGAGTGCCAGGCTAATGATATTTGCCAGTACTGGTGCCACTGTTGATGTGGGGGTTCCAAAGCCCTTATTAACACCAGTAACGAGTTCTCTTTTTTACAACTAACTTGTTCTTCATTCTTTTCACCATCACTTTGTAAAAGTGAAGGGAGTTGCTGAGGAGAGGAAGGAGGTACTTTTAAAAGATCTTGCAGAAATTATACTCATGAAGTTCCAATTGTGGAATGAATAACATTGTTAATATGTATTCTAGAGGACCAACATCATTTTTGGAAAACAACCAGTTAAATATTAGATATCTTTGCTAATTCCATAAAGTTATCTAACGTTATCAGAGTAGTAATATGTCTGTAATGACACAACTAACCCTTAAACAAGGGCAGCTGGCAGCAGGTAATAAGGAGCCTGTGTGCTGCAACATGCCTAGCACATGTGAGAGTTGTGCACCCAGTGACTACAGTCCTTTAGTTGCTGAAGCCCAGATTCACTCTTTGCTCTTCAAAGGAGATCCTTGGATATTTTTGGATCCTTCTTTTTGCATGGATTTTCTTGGGTCCTTAATGACTTGTGGGATGGGTTAGAGCCAACGAGTTACAGTAGACCAGTTCTACAAGCTCAGGGACAACTAAGAAATAGGGAAGTAAGGGGTACTGGTATGCAGAGAGCAGGCAAAGAGAAGGGCAATACCAGAAAAGAAGCTGGCTGACTCCAAGAGAAGTCTCACTGCTGCTGGTACAAGCAGTCTTTTCATCTCATCAAGGCAGACAGGTAGAGTTCTAGAAAACACTGTGGCTTGACTTTTAGCAAGTATTTATTATTAGATTCCTTGTTCCCCTAGAGCTTGCTTGACTTATTTTTTATTTTTATTAAGTATTGTAATTTCTGGAAAAGATTTACCTTGTGAGAAGGTACTTTGCAGAATATAGATTGTAGTTTATATCTTAAACTTTCCAGATTTCAGCTGATTTAGAAAAGCGTCATTTTTTTCTAGCACACCTTAGTCGAGGTTTTTTAAACTGTGGGTTGAAAATCATTAATAGGTTGCCAAATCAGTTTTGTGTCATTTTTAAATGAAATAGAATGAATAAAGTATGTCAGTGTCTGTCTGACCCCCTGGATGCCCTGTCTCTCCAAGTATTCCAGCAGGGGTTTGTAGAGCACTGTGGTTCAGAGTGTCTAAGTTTAGATCAGGGTTTTCATCCTATCTGCCTCTCATGATTGTGTGACCTTGAAAAAGTTACTCAACCCCTCTAAGCCTCATTTTCCTCCCTATTAAAGTAAAGAGAAGGGTGCTATATCCTAGGGTTGCTGTGAGGAGGAAATGGTATTGTTCATACTAACCGCTTAGTTTGGTGCCTGGCACATGGACATTTATAGTGTGGGTGTCTATAGCACCTTCATTTATAATTACTAACACTTGGAAGCAACTAAGATGTCCTCCAATACATGAGTAGATGCATAACTGTGGTATGTACATCCAGACAATGAAATAGTCTTCAGCAATAAAAAGAAATGAGCTATTAATTGTGAAAAAACTTAATAGCTCATTTCTTTTTATTTAGTAATGTTTGTTACTAAGTGAAAGAAGCTAATTTTAAAAGCTAAATACTGTATTATTCTAACAACAAGGCATTCTGGAGAAGACAAAACTATGGCAAAATAAAAAGATCAGTGATTGCCAGTGATTAGGCAGCAGGGAAGGATGAGCAGGCAGAGCACAGAGGATTTTCAGGGCAGTGGAAAAAAATAACCCTTTAAGGATGCCATTGTTGTTGTTGTATTACAGGTAGTATATACAAGATGAAATTGAATATAATATGAGGTTTTATTAATATTTAGTTCCAATTTACATTACATTCAATTTCTAATTTACATTATTAAAGTTTGTATAACGTGCAACCATTCATCTAACAACTCTTACTAATAGGAAATCCTTTCTGAGCTTCACCACCAAGGGCAGTAGTTCTCCATTCTGTTGGACCCACACTGCCTTCGCTAGCCTGAATTTAAATTCCTAGGTAATAGCACTCACCCAAAAGCATAATTTCAAAAAAGCAATATAGTGCCACAACTGTAATAAAAAAGAAATAAGATGAAAGACATTTCTCATAAAATATGCATTTAATGTGTAACATGTACATGAGAGCACTAGAGAATGTACTGTGTTGACAGGTGCTGTGTTTGCTTATATGGAGACTCACTGTGAGTGGGGCAGTTGCAAATTCAGATGCTGCTGCTGCTGCTAAGTCGCTTCAGTCTTGTCCGACTCTGTGCGACCTCATAGACGGCAGCCCACCAGGCTCCACCGCCCCTGGGATTCTCCAGGCAAGAACGCTGGAGTGGGTTGCCGTTTCCTTCTCCAATGCATGAAAGTGAAAAGTGAAAGGGAAGTCGCTTAGTCGTGCCCGACTCTTAGTGACCCCATGGACTGCAGCCTATCAGGCTCCTTCGTCCATGGGATTTTCCAGGCAAGAGTACCGGAGTGGATGCATTCTTAAATGCCACTGGTAGAGTTGCCATCCGTGACATGGCTTTCTGAAATTGTAAAGTTCTGAACAAAATAAAGTATAGTCTTCCTTTGATTTATGTATGTAGCTTCATTCCTGAATAATTGAGAATATAGTAACAACCATGCAACAATTCCTGTGCCTGAATGTAAAATGGAGTTAGGTTCCAGGCCTGGGTAATTACAAATGCAGGTCTGGCAGGACATTTGGGTGTCATGCACATTATAAGATGTATGGCATCCCTAGCCAATGCTCACTAAAAGTCAGCTGTGCTCAGAAAGTCAGTCTTTCTCACTCTGAGGATGTCATACATTTCCAAAGTCCCTATCTGGTCCAAGCCCTCTTCTTAAAGGTGAGGGTACTGAATGTAGGATGTGGCTTCAGGCTATGGTGAGCATCCTCCAAGATGAATTTATCTCTCAGCTAAAGCAGCTGTTCAAGTCCTGAGAAAGGGGTGGAAATGGACTTCCCTGGTGGTCCAGTGATTAAGAATACACCTGCCAATGCAGGGAACACAGGTTCAATCCCTGGTCCAGGAAGATCCCGCGTGCTGCAGAGCAACTAAGGGCGTGTGCTACAACTCCTGAACCCAAGCTCTGGAGAGTGAGAGCCTCGGCTGCTAAGCCTGCGTGCCACAACTACTGGAGCCTGTGTGCCTGGAGCCCGTGCTCCACAAGAAGTGAAGCCACTGCAATGAGAAGCCTGTGCACCACAGCTAGAGAGCCTCTGCTCTCTGCAGCTAGAGAAAGCCCGAGTGCAGCAAGGAAGACCCAACACAGCCATAAGTAAACAAATAAATACCTTTTAATGGAGTGGAAAGATGCTAGTATGCCTTCTAAGAAGAAATTAGGGGTGGAGTCAGTGGTGACTCAGACGGTGAAGAAACTGCCTGCAGTGCAGGAGACCCAGGATCAATTCTTGGGTCAGGAAGATATCCTGGATAAAGGAATAGTAACCCATTCCACTATTCTTGCCTGGAGAATCCAAGGGACAGAGGAGCTGGTGGGCTACAGTCCATGACGGGGCATGGACAGGACTGAGCGACTAACACTTTACACTTTCACTTTCAGGGAGAAATTTGTTTCTTTGTTCTGATTCAGGTTTCCCCTTGTTCCCTACAAAAATCATTTAAATAATGAGAAGGAGAGCCAAGGGGCATTGTCCACAAAGCAAACGTCAACCAAGCATGGGTCTTCCCTGAAGGACTCTGTCTGCACTCTGATCCTGGCTCCCAGCCAGCGGTGGAAAGTTTGCCTTTCTCTGTTGCATCTGATTTTTTTTCCCCCAATTTTTATTTTTATTTATTTTTAATTAATTATTTATTTTACTCTGCAATATTGTATTGGTTTTGCCATACATTGACTTGAATCTGCCATGAGTGTACATATGTTCCCCATCCTGAACCCCCCTCCCACCTTCCTCCCCATCCCATCCCTCTGGGTCATCCCAGTGCACCAGCCCCAAGCACCCTGGACTGGCGATTCATTTCACATATGATATACATGTTTCAATGCCATTCTCCCATATCATCCTGCCCTCACCCTCTCTGTTGCATCTTAACTGATGTGATGCCAAGTTTATTCCTCAGGGTTTACAGTGAGCTTTGTTTATTTTGGAGACCCTTTCTATGTTGTAGAAAAGAGCAGAATGTACCGAAAAGGGCCTATGGAATTGTATTTCTATTTCTGTGATTAAGACAGCAGAATGTGTACATTGTTGTTGGTGGTGTTGTTTAGGCCTTTGCACAAAGAAATGTTTGGTTACACATACCCCAAGAATCTCCAGACTCCAGAGGTGGTCGATTTTAGTCTTCAGGTCACAAAAGGGGAAACCCTTATGGTTATAGATGTCATTTTGAAAAATGATGTGTGAGGGAACAGTCTCACCTTCCATATTTTTTTCCTGCTCTAGATTAGGATTAATAGATACATTTGTGAACCAGCTTAGAGAGTCAGAGATCATGTCCAACGCTGGCCTTGCACAGAACTTGAGTTCTTGGTATTGTTTTAATAGTTCACACCATCTTTTATCTTTTGTAGTGAAGTCTAATCTGTGACAATTCCATCTGCCTTCCTTGGGAACAATTTTATTCCTCTAGGAGTTTTCCTGGCAAAATTCCTTTCAGAACACTGTGAAGCCAAGGAAAAACATATAACTCTTTATTAAGAACTGTCTTGGAAGGACATTCCTGCATAAAGAAAACAGGAAACATCCTATCCCTCAAAGTAAAAATATCCTGACAACCAAAATGCCCACATGAGTAATACTTTACTTAGCAGATGTTTATTGGGGAAAACTATCATGTTTGCTTTATAACAAGAAATACTTTTGTTTTGTTTTTAAACTTATCATCAGTAAAATATTTTTGTACTGTTGTACAGTTCTATGAATTCAACACAAGTGTAGATTTGTGTAGCCATTGCTGTGATCTGGATATAGAATAATTCTATCACTCCAATAGCTACTCCCTCTACCCCAGCTCATGGCAGCACTTATCTGTTCACCATCCCTACAGTTTAGTCTTTTAAAGAATGTCATAAAAAGTACATTAGTATGTCTTTTGGTAGGTAACCTTTTGAAACAGACTTTTAACTTAAAGCCTTTGAGATTCATCCAGTGTCTTATAAATATCAGAAGTTTGTCTCTATTTATGGATGCACAACTGCTTACTAATTTACTTGTTGAAGAACATTTGGATTGCTTTCAATTTTTGGCAATTATGAATAGAGTTTTTGTAAACATTTGCTTTTGTGTGAACATTAATATTGTACCTGTCTCTAGGATAGATCCTCAGGGGTAGGAATGCTGAGACAAAGTGTCTATGCCATTTTGCATTTCCATCAGCAATGTATAAGAGTTCCTTCCAGTCCCTCTGCATCCTTGTCAGCACTTGGTATTCTCAGAATTTTTAATTTTAATTCTAATTTTAGAATAAAATTCTAATTTTAAATTTTAATTTTAATTACATTTTAATTTAATCATGATTTTAATTTGCATTTTCCTAATGGCTCATGATGTTGAACATCTTTTCATGTGGACAGCCTGTATCCTCATAGAAGTGTCTATTTTTATATATTTTCCCATTAAAAAAATTGTTTTTCACACTGTGATGAGAATTTTTTATTATCCTACAAGTTAAATATGAGATTTGCAAATAATATCTTCCAGTTTGCAACTTGTATTTTTATTCTCTAAACTGTTTCTTTTACAAAGCAAAAGTTTTAATTTTGATGTAGTACAGTTTATCATTTTTTTAATGGAATATGCTTTTTGTATCATGTCAAAAAACTCATTACTCAACCCTAGGTTGTAGGTTTTCTTCTGAAAGTTTTGTAGTTTTATATTTTACATTTAAAGCTATGGTTCATTTTATGTTAACATTTGTATACGGTTAAAATTTACTTTCTAACTATGGATTTCTAATTGCTTCAGCATCAATTGTTGAAAAGACTACCCTTTCTCCATTGAACTGTTTTTGTACCTTTGTCAAAACTCAATTGGCCATATTTGTGTGAGTCTATTTCTAGATTCTCTTTTCTGTTTCATTGATCTATGTGTTAACCCCTTTGCTAATACCATCCAGTCTTTATTACTGTAACTTTATAGTCAAGTCTTAAAATTGGGTAATTCAAGTTTTCCAATTTTATTCTTCTTTTTCATAGTTGCCGTCTCTATTCTAGTTCCTTTGCATCTCCATATAAATTTTAGAATCAGCTTATCTATAAGAAATCTTGCTATGACTTTAATTGGTATTATGTGGAATCTATACATAAATTTGGGGATAATTAACATTTTTACTGTATTAAAACTTCCAAGTCATGAACATCGTATGTCTCTTTAGTTATCTAGATCTTTGATTTCTTTTATCAGAGTTTTACATGAAGATCCTATACAAGTTTTGTTCTACTTGTACCTAAGTGTTTTGTTTTGTAAAACTATTGTAAATGTTCCTCATTTCTAACTTTCTGTTTTAGTTGGAAATTTCTAGTCATGTTGGTTTACTATGGCTGGTGTAACAAACTGCCACAAACTTGATAGCTTAAAACAACAAAACTTTACTTTCTGAAGTTCTGGAGGTCAGAAGTCTATGATCAGTTTTGAGTAGAAATCAAAACTGTGTGGCAGGTCTGTGTTCACACATGAAGGAAATCAGTTTGGCTCTTCTAACTGCTGGTGGCTGCCAGCACTCCTTGGCTTATGGCTATATCACTGCAATCTACCTCTGTCTTCATATTCCTTTCCTCTGTGTCAGATCCCCTCTGCCCCTCTTAGGAAGCCATGATCATCTCTCAATATCCTTAATTTAATCACATGTGCAAAAACCTTCACCATGTAAGTTAGCTGTCACAGATTACAGCAATTAAGACATAATATTTTTGAGGACATTTTCAGCTTACGATGTGAGAAGGAAATGGCAGCCCACTCCAGTATTCTTGCCTGGAAAATCTCACAGTTGGAGGAGCCTGGCAGGCTACAGTCCATGGGGTTGCAAAAAGTTGGACACAACTGAGCGACTTAACTTACTTACATTTACTACATTTATGTTAGTGTTTAGAAATCAAGATTGTGTGTGTGTGAGACAGAGAACAGAGACATAAAGAAACAGAGACACACAGAGGGATAGATTGTGTATGTTGACCTTTTATGCTGTAGCCTTAGTGCTAAACTCATATATTAATTCTAGGAGTTTTGGGGTTGATTCTTTATATTTTCTATGTAAATAATTATGTCATCTGGGGATTTCCTTGGCAGTCCAGCAGTTAAGCCTCCACACTTTCAAAGCAGGGGGTCCAAATTCGACCCCTGGTTGGGGAACTAAGATCCCACATGCCACGTGGCATGAGCAAAGAAGTAAAAAAGTTAAAAAAAAATATGTCTTCTACAGATAAAGATATTTTTATTTATTTTTTTCCTGCCTTATTTCATTGAATCGAATTTCCAATGCAGTGTGAATAGGAATGGTGACAGTGGACATCCAGACTTGTTCCTAGTCTCAGAGGGAAAGCATTCAGTCATTCACCATCAAGTAGTCCTTCTTTGCAGAGAAGTTTTCAAAGTTTTTTGTTTTAAATCATGAATGGATGTTGAATTTTGTCATATGATTTTTCTGCATCAGTTAATGTAATCATTTCCCCTTCTTTATGTTATTAATATGATGGGTTACATTCACTGATTTCCAAATATTGAACCAGCTTTGCGTTACTGGGACAAACCTCATGGTGTACTATTTTTTATACATTGCTAGTTTTGATTTGGAACATTTTATTGAGGATTTTAAAGTCTGTGTTCATGAAAGATATTGGTCTGTAGTTGTATTTTCTTATACTGTCTTTGTCTGGTTTTGGTATCAGGGTAATCTGGCCTCATAAAGTAATTTGGGATGTGTTCCCTCTTCTTTTTTTCTGGAAGAGATTTGGTGTTTTTTCTCCTTTATATGTTTCATGGAATTTGCCAGTGAAACCATCTGTTCCTGATGATACTCTTTTTCAGAAGATTTTAAACTACATATTTAATTTTTTTTTCATGGTTTTAAGACTACTCAGGTAACCTCTGTTTTCAGTTTCGTTGATTTCTCATCTCTGTTATTTCCTCCATTTTGCTCACTTTGGGCTTATTTTTCATTTCTTTTTCCCCCTAGTTTCTTAAGTTGGAAGCTCATATCAATAGAGCCTTTTCTTCTTTTCTAATATAAGCATTTATAAGGTATACACTTCCTTTTAAGCACTATTTTAACTACATTAACAAGTTTAATGTGTTGTATTTTTATTTTAATTAAAAGTATTTTCTAGTATTCCTTGAGACTTACTCTTTTGATCCCTTGATTTATTTATAAGGTGTTGTTTAATTTCCAAATGTTTTTAAATTTTCCTATTATCTTTTGATATCGATTTTTAGTTTGATTCTATTAGGACGTGAAGATACTTTTCATAATTTTGATTAAGTTTGTTAAGGTTTGTTTTATGATTCCTTATATGTTCTGTCTTGGTGAATGTTTGGTTGTGTGAATGAATATGTGTTTTCTCTGAAGGGAGTCATACCTCTGAACTGGCCCCATTTGTTTGCTTATTCACCTAAGAATCTTTCTGTAAAGTTGTCACTCACAGCCCATTGTTTTCTTTGTCCAGAGCATCCGGGATGTGAGAAGTGATACTGAGAGTGAGCATGAAGAGGAAGAAGAGGAGGAAGAGGAGAAGGAAGAAGCCATGGAAGGCAAAGAGACAGACCGTTTGAAGAACAGCCTTGGGGCCAACAGGCACCTCATCCCCAATGGTCAGCATGGCCGTTAGCTTGAAGCCCACGTAGCTCCCAGTGCACAGCACACCGTGAGGGCTGCTGGGAGCGGGACATGCTCCCTCCTCCACTGTTGTGGCCTCAGGACCCAGAGGGACCACAGATTTTGCCCTTCCTTCTTTATCACCACCTTCCCCTCTCCTAAGATGTATTTAACAAAATGTTATTTTTGTGTCAAAATGTTGACTATAAGCATACAAGTGGATTTTACTGGAGTTAGGACTCAGGCTTCAAAGATTTCTCCAGAGAACCTTTCTAGTTCTAATTGTGCCCATTCATGCATTTGAGACACTTGGAGCCAACTTGGTTGTGGGCCTTCCCCTTGCTACCTTGCCTGTGTTTATGATGATTTGAGAAGTGCTAAGGCAACCCACCTTTTCCAGGTATGTTTGGCCACAGAAATAACTCACTTCCCAAAAGTGAGCTAGAGTTACCAAAGAAACAGTGGTGGCAGGACCAAACTAAGGGGCCAGGCTTCAGGGCTCACAAGCTCTCTTCTGCTGTGGAAAGTATTTAAGCCTTCCATGCTGTGTGCTGCGTCTCTCCAATGGGAAGACCCAGACGTGCCCTTTCCCCTCACAGGGATGGAGTAAGGATCAAATGAGATAATAATGGGCATGAGAGTGCATACTGTAGGCTGTGGTGTTCCTATTACTGGACCCTCTCTCCACCGTGACCTCAGCGTTGACCCTCTCTCCACCCTGACCCCAGCCCTGACCCTCTCTCCACTCTGACCCCAGCCCTGACCCTCTCTCCACTCTGACCCCAGCCTTGGCCCTCCTTTCACTGTGATCCCAGCCCTGTTTGGGAGAGCAGCCTGGTGAAACTTGACACTGAATGGGCCTGAACAAAAGGCATAGTCTTGAAGAATTCCTTTTAAATGTGTCTGGAGACACCTAGAAATGCAAGTACCCAGAAAGCTGTTTCCACTTTATTTGGTCACCCGTTTTTTATTTCCCCAAAGGTAATTCTCACGTCCCCCAGGTTCTCGTTCCTCAGACTCCATGGCCAAGAGAACGGAGTTTGGGCCCCACTCCTTGTGTTTTGCTGGTTTCTCGTTTCCTCTCTGAGAGGGATGCATCCCTGTTGTGTTCTGAGCCACCCCCTCATCCAACAGAGCTGCCCAGCAGGCCATGGGGTCCATCAGGGCACTGGACCCAGGTCAGGCTGCTCCCCGAGTCACCAACACTCAAGAAGCCCAGCATCTGGGGTGCAGCATGCACCTGAGCTCCTGAGTGAAGGAAGTCTTGGAAACAGATGGTGATGCTGCACTATAAATCTCTGCAATCCAAGCCAACCAGAGTGCAAAGCAGTAACGCAGAACAAGAGAAAGTCTGGAGAATGCCCCCGAGTCAGCGTCACCTCCTGGGCCACCTACCTCTTTGGAAGGATAGGTAGGGGCTGGTAGGTTAGTAGCCACCTCTCAGCCCCCACAGGGGTGCTTCTCCTAAGGCTCACATGCAGGCACCTCAGGCATTCTCAGGTGGCTGACTGAGGAGAGGCAGAACCTTACAGGGGAAGAGCTGAGCAGAATATGCAACTTTTCCGCACCCAGTCTCTCATATTTTTTGGTCACATTTTGCATCTTCACCCTGTTTTGCTGAGGGTCCATATTACAAAGCCAAGTAAGTGGAAGCTGAGACCATGGGAACTAGTAAAGCCCACACAGGCTCCACCAATGGGGGCCACAGCCCCTGCAGCACAAATGACACTGTATATGGTAAAGGTGTTGGCAGTTTTTTTTTTTTTTTTTCCAGTAAAAGTATTTTTTTTTAACCTTCAGAATTCTTTCCCAACAAAATTTCTTTTTGAGGAATTGTTAGAACAACAGAAAAAATATGTCGGGTTTCTCTGTATAATATCTGCTTTTATGAGTACAATAACACTATATGTATAACATATATTATAAATCTCAAATGCCTCCAGTTACAGCTGTTCAAGCATAGCTGTTGAATTATTATTATGATTTTTTTTTTGGTGAAAGGTCACACTAAGATATTATTTTTATTTTCCAGTTAACAAAAACATTTTCCTTGATTTATTTTGGTCTCTGTACCAAATATCTTCTTGCTTGAAGTAAAAAAGTGTTTAGTTGTTGCATTATCCTCCAGTTCTTTTTTTTCTTATTTGAACATCGAAAGTAAAATTGATAAGCAAACTCCAACTGCCTATGGAAAGCTGGAAGCACCAACCTACCTCTGAAGAGGTAGAGATTCATGTTTTGTAACATCTTTTAGGGCTTTTGTGGTTAATTTTAAGGCTGACCTCTCTTTTTACAGGAAACAAAAGCTCATACTATACACCGAATGGCTTTATAAAAATGTAGTCCACCGTGCCACCAGTATTATTGTAATGGTAATAATTTACAATAAAACAAAGACAGAGCCCTGTGTGTGTGGTGATTGAGTAGATTCAGCTTGGCTTCCTAGAGATTATTTCTGGTCTTATTGAGTGGTGGAAACAAAGACTTGCCAGTCTTCTAGAAACACCCTGCAGGGAATCAGGAGGAACAGTGAGGAGACCAGAGCCAAGTTAGGACCTGAGGGCCACTGGCCTTGGGATACAAACACCAGACAAGGAGACATGCAGATCAGGCCTGACGAGGGTGAGCCTCTCAGCTGTGCACAGTGCAGACAGACAACAACTTGTGGACTGGAGACTAGCCTGAGCCCTGTGACGCAATGCCCTGAGGAAATGCTGAAGAGCGTGGCCCTAAAGGTGTTTTCTCAGCCCCCTTTTCTGTACCTACCCGAAAAAGGTGGAGGAGGAAATAGGGTCTATTGATGGTTCAACTGGCTGTCCATCAGAATTACCTGTTGAGGTTTAAAACACACCTTGCCTGCTCCACATTTTATTTCATACTTTTGGGATGAGAAAAAAAAACTGCATTTTAACCAAGCCCAGGTACTTCTAAAGAGCAATCAGGATTCTGTGTGACCCCCACCTAGTTTTATTCCTGTGTGGACTTTACATGCATGCTGTTGTGTCTTACTAGCAGTTTCATATGCTAATAAATGAGAATAGGCAATGATACAGAATATTTACTCCAAAATAAATCCAAATAAAATATAAAGGAGAAAAGGAAACCTGAGAATAGTCAACACAAATAGAAAACACTACAAGAGTGATACAATGGTTAGTACAATGGCAGTGTTGTTGTTTGTTTAGTCACTAAATTGCATCCAACTCTTTTGCAACTCCATGGACAGCCAGACTCCACTGTCCATGGGATTTCCCAGGCAAGAACACTGGAGTGGGTTTCCATTTCCTATTCCAGGGGATCTTTCCAACTGAGGGAACAAACCCACATCTCCCGCATTAGCAGGCAGATTCTTTACCACAGAGTGACCAGGGAAGCCCAAATTACCAAATCCAAATTTATAAGTAATTACATCCATATGATTATCTCAATAGATGCAGAGAAAGCCTTTGACAAAATTCAACATCCATTTATGATACATACCTCAACATAATAAAAGCCATATATGATAAACCCACAGCAAACATTATCCTCAATGGTGAAAAATTGAAAGCATTTCCCCTAAAGTCAGGAACAAGACAAGGGTGCCTACTCACCACTACTATTCAACATGGTTTTGGAAGTTTTAGCCACAGCAATCAGAGAAGAAAGAGAAATAAAAGAAATCCAGATTGGAAAAGAAGTAAAACTCTCACTGTTTGCAGATGACATGATTGTCTACATAGAAAACCCTAAAGACACTAACAGAAAATTACTAGAGCTAATCAATCAGTATAGTAAAGTTGCAAGATATAAAATTAACACACAGAAATCCCTTGCATTCCTATATGAGAAAACAGAGAAATTAAGGAAACAATTCCATTCACCACTGCAATGAAAAGAATAAAATACTTAGGAAGATATCTACCTAAAGAAAAGACCTATACATAGAAAACTACAAAACAGTGATGAAAGAAATCAGAGATGACACAAATATGAGAACTATACCATGTTCATGGATCGGAAGAATCAATATAGTGAAAATGAGTATACTACCCAAAGCTATCTATAGATTCAATGCAATCCCTATCAAGCTACCAACAGTATTTTTCAGAGAACTAGAACAAATAATTTAACAATTTGTATGGAAATACAGAAAACCTTGAATAGCCAAAGCAATCTTGAGAAAGAAGAATGGAACTGGAGGAATCAACCTGCCTGACTTCAGGCTATACTACAAAGCTACATTCATCAAGACATTCTGGTACTTGCACAAAGACAGAAATATTGATCAATGGAACAAAATAGAAAGCCCAGAGATAAATCCATGTGCCTATGGACACCTTATCTTTGACAAAGGAGGCAAGAATATACAATGGAGAAAAGACAACTTTTAACAAGTGGTGCTGGGAAAACTGGTCAACCACTTGTAAAAGAATGAAACTAGAACACTTTCTAACACCATACACAAAAATAAACTCAAAATGATTAAAGATCTAAATGTAAGACCAGGAACTATAAAACTCCTAGAGGAGAACATAGGCAAAACACTCACTGATATAAATCATAGTAGGATCCTGTATGACCCATCTCCCAGAGTAATGGACCTAATTACACTTAAAAGCATTTGCACAACGAAGGAAACTATAAGCAAGGTGAAAAAACAGCCTTCAGATTGGGAGAAAATAATAGCAAATGAAGCAACTGACAAAGAATTAATCTCAAAAATATACAAGCAGCTCATGCAACTCAATTCCAGAAAAATAAATGACCCAGTCAAAAAATGGGCCAAAGAACTAAATAGACATTTCTCCAAAGAAGACACAGAGATGGCTAACAAACACATGAAAAGATGCTCACCATCACTAATTATCAGAAAAATGCAAATCAAAACCACAATGAGGCACCATCTCACACCAGTCAGAATGGCTGCTATCAAAGTCTACAAACAACAAATGCTGGAGAGGGTGTGGAGAAAAGGGAACCCTCTTACACTGTTAGTGGGAATGTAAACTAGTACAGCCACTATGGAGAACAGTGTGGAAATTCCTTAAAAAACTGGAAATATAACTGCCATATGACCCAGCAATCCGACTGCTGGGCATACACACTGAGGAAACCAGAATTGAAAGAGACACGTGTACCCCAATGTTCATCACAGCACTGTTTACAATAGCCAGGTCAAGGAAGCAACCTAGATGTCCATTGGCAGACGAATGGATAAGAAAGCTGTGATATATATACACAGTGGAATATTACTCAGCTATTGAAAAGAATGCATTTGAATCAGTTCTAATGAGGTGGATGAAACCAGAGCCTATTATAGAGAGTGAAGTAAGTCAAAGGAAAACACCAATACAGTATATTAATGCATATACATGGAATTTAGAAAGATGGTAACGATGACCCTATATGCGAGACAGCGAAAGAGACAGATGGAGAGAACAGTCTTTTGGACTCTGTGGAAGAAGTCGAGGGTGGGATGATTTGAGAGAATAGCACTGAAACGTGTATATTATCATATGTGAAATGGATTGCCAGTCCAGGTTCGATGCATGAGACAGGGTGCTCAGGGCTGGTGCACTGGGATGACCCAGAGGGATGGGATGGGGAGGGAGATTGGGGGGGGGGGGCGGTGGTGGTCAGGATAGGGAACACATGTACACCTGTGGCATTTTCATGTCAATGTATGGCAAAAAAACACTACAATATTGTAAAGTAATTAGCCTCCAATTAAAATAATTAATTAAAAAAATAAATACGTCCATTGTAAAAAGAGTACCAGATTAGATTTTTTAAAACCCAACTATAAGCTGCTTGTAAGAGATATGCTATCTACAGTATTGTAAAGTAAAATAAAGTAAAAATAAAAATTAAAAAAAAAAGATATGCGATCAATATAAGCAAAAAGAAATGTTGAAAGTCAGAGGAGGGAGAAAGGTATACCATGCAAACTCTATCCCCCCAAACTTGACATAGCCATTCTAACATCAGACAAAGGCAAAAAGAACTAGCAGGTTTTAGGAATGTTTCATAACAGTGAAAGGGATCAGTTCGCCAGGAAAATATTTAAAAATTAAATCTGTAGATACTGAATAATATATCTTTAAAATATACAAAGTTTACAGAATTAAAAGGCATAACAAAGTCATAATCATGTTTGGGTGGTTTTAACACACCTTTCAGTATGTGATAAAACCAGCTGACCAAAAAGCAGTAAGAATATAGAAGATGTGAAAAATTAAATGAACAAAATTGACCCAGTTGATATATGCAGAGAGCACTGTACCCAGCAAATGCAGACAGTTATTCTCTTCAAGTGCACGTGAACATTTACCCAGGTTGGCCACATGACAGCCCTTAAAACAAATCACAAAACATTTCAAAGATTTTAAATCTATAGAGTATAATCACTGATCACAGTGAAATTACTAGAAAAAAGCCACATATTTTTAAGTGAAGCAATGTACTTCTACATGTAGCAAAGAAGAAATCACAATGGATATAAAACATTTTAAAATGCATAATAATAAAATGTGGGATTCAACTAGTGACAAAATTAGAGGAAGTTTTATAATATTAAAAGCTTTTATAAATAAAGAAGACTGATGAAAATCAATTATTGAATGTCTCAAAAACAGAAATGAGTAAAATAGGAAACACATGATAGAGAATAACATAAAAGCGAAATTTGTTTCTTTAAAAGAAATGTATAAAATTCTAGCAAGACTGATTAAGACACAAATAACATTAGGAATCAAAAGGATCTGTCATTATATTAAGCAGATATTCAACAAATAATAAGAGAATATCATGAACAACTTTATGTCAATGAACTTCCCTGCAGCTCAGGTGGTAAAGAATCTTTCTGTAATGTAGGAGACCCAGGTTTGATCCCTGGATTGGGAAGATCCCCTGGAAAAGGAAATGACAATCCACTCCAGTATTCTTGCCTGGAGAAGTCCATGGACAGAGAAGCCTGGTGGGCTACAGTCCATGGGGTCACAAAGAGTCAGACACAACTGAGCAACTAACATGATGAAGAACTTTATGTCAAAAGTTTAATTTGTCAAATTAAAAAACTTTAATTTGTCAAAATGAGCACAAGAAGAAATAGATATCCAAATGGTCTTCTATACAAAACAAATCTGAATTTTAAAAATCTACTCCCCCAAATCTTTAGTCCCAGATGGATTTTCCAGTGAATTCTTCCAATATTTAAGAGTCAGCACAAGTATTACAGAAACTTTTCCAGAGAAAAAAGGAAGGAAGGCTTCCACATTTATTTCGCAAGTCCAGCTTAATCTTGATACTAAAGTCTGACAAGATATTAGGAGAAAAAGACCCAACAAACATAAGCTAAGTCATTCAGAATCATAGGTGTAAATTTTCTAAACAAAGTAACTGATAGTACATGACAAACAAGTTTGGTTTATTTCAGGAATATGTGGCTTATTTACTATTTGAAAAACAATGTTGTTAACCATTTAAAAAGAATAAAGGAAAAAGCCAAATTTTCAAAAGCCTTATATAAAATTCACCCCCACTTATTTAAAAAAAAACTTGCAGAAAAGTAGGAAGGATTTTCCTTTATCTGATAAACAGCATCTTCACAAAATGTAAACACAGTATCATATAATCCTATGATAGGGAGATATTGAGATTTACCCTCCCTGAGATTATTATCACTGAGACAAAAATGTCCATTATCTGCAAGGAGTCCCATCATCCTGAATATATTCAACATTACATTTTTCATTTAAGTCAATATAATATTTAATAAATAAAAATTACAAGGATCAAAAGGAAAAAGTAAAAATTATTATTGCAAACATAAATGCAGAAAAAAAAACCCACACATTGTATTGTGTGTAAATTTAAACAAAAATGCCAAAGATTAAGGCTGACACTGAGAGAGGATATCAGAAGGCAGACAGACTGAAACCATAATCACAGACACCTAGCCAATCTGATCATATGGACCACAGCCTTGTCTAACTCAATGAAACTAAGCCATGCTGTGTGGGGCCACCAAAATGGACAGGTCATGGTGGAGAGGTCTGACAGAATGTGGTCCACTGGAGAAGGGAATGGCAAATCACTTCAGTATTCTTGCTTTGAGAACCCCATGAACAGTATGAAAAGGCAAAAAGATAGGACACTGAAAGATGAACTCCCCAGGTTGGTAGGTGCCCAAATGCTACTGGAGATCAGCGGAGAAATAACTCCAGAAAGAATGAAGGGATGGAGCCAAAGCAAAAACAGCACCCAGTTGTGGATGGGATTAGTGATAGAAGCAAGGTTTGATGCTGTAAAGAGCCATATTGCATAGGAACCTGGAATGTCAGGTCCAAGAATCAAGGCAAATTAGATGTGGTCAAACAGGAGATGACAAGAGTGAACATCGACATTCTAGGAATGAGCGAACCAATGGACTGGAATGGGTGAATTTAACTCAGATGACCATTATATCTACTACTGTGGGCAGGGATCCATTAGAAAAAATGGAGTAGCCATTATAGTCAACAAAAGAGTCTGAAATGCAGTACTTGGATGCAATCTCAAAAACGACAGAATGATCTTTGTTCGTTTCCAAGGCAAACCATTCAATATCACGGTAATCCAACTCTATGCCCCAACCAGTAACGCTCAAGAAGCTGAAGTTGAAAAATTCTATGAAGATCTACAAGACCTTTAGAACTAACACCCAAAAAAGAAGTCCTTTTCATTATAGGGGACTGGAATGCAAAAGTAGGAAGTCAAGAAACACCTGGAGTAACAGGCAATTTGGCTTTGGAGTATAGAATGAAGCAGGGCAAAGGCCAATAGAGTTCTGCCAAGAAAACGCACTGGTCATAGCAAACACCCTCTTCCAGCAACACAAGAGAAGACTCTACACATGGACATCACCAAATGGTCAACACCGAAATCAGATTGATTATATTCTTTGCAGCCAAAGATGGAGAAGCTCTATACAGTCAGCAAAAACAAGACCAGGAGCTAACTGTGGCTCAGATCATGAACTTCTTATTGCCAAATTCAGACTGAAAATGAAGAAAATGGAGAAAACCACTAGACCATTCAGGTATGACCTAAATCAAATCCCTTGATTATATAGTGGAAGTGAGAAATAGATTTAAGGGACTAGATCTGATAGACAGAGTGTCTGATGAACTAGGATAGAGGTTTGTGACATTGTACAGGAGACAGGAATCAAGACCTTCCCCAAGAAAAAGAAATGCAAAAAAGCAAAATGGCTGTCTGAGGAGGCCTTACAAATAGATGTGAAAAAAAGAGAAATGAAAAGCAAAGGAGAAAAGGAAAGATATACCCATTTGAATGCAGAGTTCCAAAGAATAGCAAGGAGAGATAAGAAAGCCTTCCTCAGCGATCAGTGCACAGAAATAGAGGAAAACAACAGAATGGGAAAGACTAGAGATCTCTTCAAGAAAATTAGACATGCCAAGGGAATATTTTGTGCAAAGATGGGCTCAATAAAGGACAGAAATAGTAGAGACCTAACAGAAGCAGAAGATATTAAGAAGAGGTGGCAAGAATACACAGAAGAACTGTATAAAAAAGATCTTCATGACCAAGATAATCACGATGGTGTGATCACTCACCTAGAGCCAGACTTCCTGGAATGTGAAGTCAAGTGGGCCTTAGGAAGCATCACTACGAACAAAGTTAGTGGAGGTGATGGAATTCCAGTTGAGCTATTTCAAATCCTGAAAGATGATGCTGTGAAAGTGCTGCACTCAATATGCCATCTAATTTGGAAAACTCAGCAGTGGCCACAGGATTGGAAAAGGTCAGTTTTCATTTCAATCCCAAAGAAATGCAATGCCAAAGAATGCTCAAACTACAGCACAATTGCAGTCATCTCACATGCTGGTAAAGTAATGCTCAAAATCTCCAAGCAAGGCTTTGGCAATACATGTACTGTGAACTTCCAGATGTTCAAGCTGGTTTTAGAAAAGGCAGAGGAACCACAGATCAAATTGCCAACATCTGCTGGATCATGGAAAAAGCAAGAGAGTTCCAGAAAAACATCTATTTCTGCTTTATTGACTATGCCAAAGCCTTTGACTGTGTGGATCACAATAAACTGTGGAAAATTCTGAAAGAGATGGGAATATCAGACCACCTGACCTGCCTCTTGAGAAACCTGTATGCAGATCAGGAAGCAAAAGTTAGAACTGGACATGGAACAACAAACTGGTTCCAAATAGGAAAAGGAGTACGTCAAGGCTGTATATTGTCACCCTACTTATTTAACTTCTATGCAGAGTACATCATGAGAAATGCTTGGCTGGTAGAAGCACAAGCTGGAATCAAGATTGCCAGGAGAAATATCAATCACCTCAGATATGCAGATGACACCACCCTTATGGCAGAAAGTAAAGAGGAACTCAAGAGCCTCTTGATGAAAGTGAAAGAAGAGAGTGAAAAAGTTGGCTTAAAGCTCAACATTCAGAAAACAAAGATCATGGCATCTGGTCCCATCACTTCTTGGGAAATAGATGGGGAAACCATGGAAACAGTGGCTGACTTTATTTTTCTGTGCTCCAGAATCACTCCAGATGGTGACTGCAGCCATGAAATTAAGAGATGCTTACTCCTTGGAAGGAAAGTTATGACCAACCTAGATAGCATATTCAAAAGCAGAGGCATTGCTTTGTCAACACAGGTCCATCTAGTCAAGGCTATGGTTTTTCCAGTGGTCATGTATGGACGTGCAAGTTGGACTATAAAGAAAGCTGAGCACTGAAGAATTGATGCTTTTGAACTGTGATGTTGGAGAAGACTCTTGAGAGTCCCTTGGAATGCAAGGAGATCCAACCAGGCCATCCTAAAGAAGATCAGTCCTGGGTGTTCACTGGAAGGACTGATATTGAAGCAGAAACTCTAATACTTTGGCCACCTGATGCAAAGAGCTGATTGATTTGAAAACTCCCTGATGCTGGGAAAGATTGAAGGCAGGAAGAGAAGGGGACAGCAGAGGATGAGATGGTTGGTTGGCATCACTGACTCAATGGACATGAGTTTGGGTGGACTCTGGAAGTTGGTGATGGACAGGCAGGCTTGGTGTGCTGTGATTCATGGGTTCTCAAAGAGTCGGACACTACTGAGCAACTAAATTGAACTGAAAACAATGTCTCTAAAGGAACATCTTAATGAAGCAGGTTAAATGAAAATAAAGAGCTTCTATTTCTCAAGAAAGCATTAAGAGAGCGAAAAGGCAAGCCATGGAGTGTTAAAACTGACAAAGGGCTCATATCCAATATATGTGAAGAAGTCCTACTCAAACCCAATACTGACAACTTGATTAAAAAATGAGTAAGGCACTCAACAAACACTTTATGAAATGTGGTATCTACATGACCAATAAGCATATGAAAAGGTGCTCAATCTCATTATTAGAAATACTCATAGTACCAGATGGCAAACACATGGAACAATGGAAACTCACATGCTGTTGGAGAAGTGTAAACCATTATAACCGCTTTGAAAAACCATTTGTCATCATTTCCTAAAATTGAACATAGGCACATATAACCGAAGAATTTCATTCCTAGGTACATATCAGAAGGACACACACAAGAGCGCCAAAGGAATGCGCATTAATGTTCACATGAGCAATGTTAATAGTAACTCAAACGGGCATTTCCCAAATGTCCACCAAGAGTAAAGTGGATATTGTGGTCTGTTTACACTAAGGGATGCTGTGTTGCAATGAAAATGAATAAACTTGGTACTTACAACAGTATAGCTTCCTCTTAAAATCTTCATGTTTAGCAAAAAACTCTAATGGAAAATAAATATTTATGTTTCCATTTTTATAACATTCAAAAACAGATAAAACCAATCTATGATGGCAAAACTCAGAGCTGAGGTTAACTCTGGGGAGAAGAGAGGAATGGTGCCTGGATGAGGCCTGAAGAGACTTCGGGTGCTGGTGATGTTCTGCTTCTTGATGCGGGTGGTGCTTCCATGCATGCATTCAGTTTGATCCATCAGCAAACCGTACACTTAGGATTAGTATGATGTTCTGTATATACATTACAACTTCTTGAAAGTGGTTAAAAATGAAAAAGCAGAAACCAGCTACTTTTAAGTCCCTACCTTTCTAAGACAGCTGATGTTTAGAGATGACAGTCTCTTCTTTTGTAATATAAATTTTAATACCACAAGTACCTATCTTAAGATATACATAAAATCCCATAGTCTTACTACCATGTAATCCCCATTAACATCTAAAATAATTGCTTCCCAGGTGATACTAGTGGTAAAGAACCTGCCTGCCAATGCAGGAGGCTTAAGAGACATGGGTTCAATCCCTGGGTCAGGAAGATTCCCTGGAGGAGGACATGGCAACCCACTCCAGTATTGTTGCCTGGAGAATCCCATGGACGGAGGAGTTTAGCAGGCTACAGTCTATAGGGTCGCAAAGAGTCAGACACGACTGAGGCTTAGCATACATGCACGCAATGAGTAATACATGTACATAATTAGAGCATTCAAATAATGCAGGAGTAATATGAAAGTGAAAGTGAAGTTGCTCAGTTGTGTCCAACTCTTTGTGACCCCATGGACTGTAGTCCACCAGGCTCCTCCGTCTATGGGATTTTTCAGGCAAGAATACTGCAGTGGGTTGCCATTTCCTTCTCCAGGAGATCTTCCCAACCCAGGGGTTGAACCCATGTCTCCTACATTGTAGGCAGACGCTTTACCATCTGAGCCACCAGGAAAGTCCCTGTACGTAATTAGAGCATTCAAATAATGCAATAATAATGTAAATATGTATTAATATTAAATGCAAAGTGAAAAGCTCTCTGCAAAAAGGAAGCACTCTTAACATTCATTATGATTCCATTCAGAAACATAAGTATTTAGCCTGAATTTTTTTTGCTATGCCAGCTCCCCAAACATCCCCAATGCGGCCTGTTTTTGAGACAAACCAAGCTGATTGTCCATGGCAGTAAGAGAGAGCACCTAGAGGAGAGTGGCACTGAGCAGTGAGGGAAGGGCAAGGTCGGATTATTTCTGAGAATTTTAAGATTGTTTTATGGGTTCTTTTATGCCAAAACTTAATTAGGATCAGCTAAGGAACACATGTAACAGTTTAGGACTGTCAAAGGCAGCAGAAAAAGGTTTTGGGGTGAGGGGTTCAAAGAGTCATACATTTTTTATGCAGTTTTTTAAACTATCTCAGGATGTTTTCTATTGAGATGGGTCTTGAGAGACTATGAACACCCAGAGGGGGCACCTTTAACTAATTTGCACTAAGGCTCCATATAGGCAGTTGGCCGCATTGTAAAATATACTCTTGAAACACCAAAGTCTGCACTGAAATCCACGCATTGATCTGTCCCTTGCTTTTTTCTCACCGGTGCATTGTAGGGATCTTTCCCTATCAGCACATGTAGATCTCCATTTCTATAACAGTTGCCAGCAATCCTCAGAAATTTATCAAGTGTTTAACCAGTCTTATATTGTTGGTCACTTGAATGGCTTCTAGTTTCTAGCTCTTATAACACTTCCATGAATATCCTTGGGAGGACATATCTAATTCAGGTTTAAAAACCCCCACTCTGTTATTTACTCTGTAACCTGGAGCACGTCTCTTGATGTCTTCACTTTCAGTTTACCTCTCTGTTAAATGTGCAGAGAGCCTTCTTCATTATGTCATTTTGACATATAAGACATTTTTCAGCCCACCTTCACATAATAAGCACTCAGTAAATGTCAACTCTTCCAACTGTTCATAATTCCCATGGGGTAAGTTTCTACTAGTGAGAGATTGCTGGGTCAAGGCACACACAGTTTTCATGTTAATAGTTACAAATTGCCTTCCAAAAAGGTGAACACATTTAAGTTCTACTGACAGTGTTTGAGTAGCCATTTCTCTGAAATGGGAATCATCAACTTTTGACCTTTTCTTGTCTTAAAGTTTTAATATCTTACTGTTGTTTTGACTTACATCTCTTTAATGTGAATGGAATGGAACATTTTTGTTTCTTTTACTTGCTTACCCATTTTTCTAGTGGGTCATTTTCCTTAGGTTTCTATGAGGCCATTATAAAGAAATTGACTTCTCTGTCTTTTTGTTTTCTTTAATTTTCTGTGTTTGAGGTCTCCTTTCTGCAGGCTGGAAAGTTGTAGTTCCTCTTAATTGTGGGGCCTGCCTCCTTTGGCTGAGGTTGGACCAATGCCTTGTGAAGGTATCCTGGTTGGGAGACTTCTGCCTGTGTTCTGGTGGATTGAGTTAGCTCTTGTCTCTCTGAAGGGCAGTGTTGTGTCCAGTAGTGTGTTTCAGGGTGCCTATGGGTTTGGTGTGGCTTTGGGCAGCTAACGTTCAGGGTTGTGCTCCTGTTTTGCTAAGCATTGGTATGGGGCATCCAGCCCCAGACCTCGCTGGCTTTTGGGTGGGATTTGGTTGGAGACCTTTGGGAGGGCTCTTGCCTATTAAAGTCCTATGGGGTTGGGAGTTCTCTAGTGGTCCAAAGTCTTGGAGTTGAGTCTCCCACCCCTGGGGTCCAGGCCCAACCCCTGCCTACAGCATCAAGATTCCATAGGCCACACAGCAAAGAAGACAGAATCCCTAGACTAATGGTGAAGTAACTCTTAACAGTGCAAGACAACTCAAAGAGATTCACACACTTCCATGGAGAAAGAAAAGGAGAAAAGGAAGAAAAAGGAAAAAAAAAAAAAAAGATAAAAAGAAGACTCAAAAGAGAAGAGAGCAATCAAGCCAATAATCAAACCCCAAATGAAAATGATGCTGAAAACTACTAACAGACTTGCAAAGATACGAAGCCAAAAACAAAAGATAGGAAATTGACTTCTATCATTTGTCACATAAAATTCTCTGTTTGCCTTGGTCTTATGATTTTATATGTGGTGATTTGGGGGAGTCCATTCATGATTTTTAATTTTTCCAGTAGTAAAATACATCATTCTTTTGCTTAACAGTCTCTGGAATCTGCTTCCTCCTTAGAAAGTCTCCCCTAAACAAAATTCAGGAATAAATACATAAAAAATATATTAAAATATGCATAAAAATCAATCATATTTCTTTTTACAGCTTCCATGGATTCACTGATTCTCTGTCCCAGCTAGCATTTATTTTGTTGCAAGAAGCAAGATGGAAAGGAATATTTGTTTTAATGGCTTGCTGGTTTTCTTCCAAGGCATTTGCTGAATTGTTTCTTTTTTCTTATGTATAAAATGCCACTCTTAAATTCCCTCATAAATTTTGTGTCTCCTGCCTCTGTGTACTTTCCATTCTGTTTCTGAGGTACTTATCCTATACTCTCTTGTTTTAGTTTGAATAACTTTAAAATTGGTTTTAATATGGTTGGGTCAGTGACCCATCTCTTCTCTTTTACTTCCAAAATTTACTGGCCCATTTTATTTCCAACATTTGTTTTATTATGAGCTAGAAACTGTTGTTATATTCCTCCTCCTCAAATCTTGATGGTATGCTACTTTTAGATTGCTTTAAAGTTATAATTAATCTATGGGAGTTACTGTTTTGAGTCATCCTATCCAGGAGTAATGTGTGTATTCCTATTCAGTAAAATCCTCTTTTGTGTCTTTCAGTAGAATTGAGATGTTGTTCACATCCACCCTGAAATTTCCCTTAAGGTTTATACCAAGGTAATGTATCTTTTTTTATTATTATTAAAAATATGATCTTTACTTCCTTTGTATATAAAGGCATATATATATACATATGTATATATATATACACGCATGTATAATATTTAGAAATTGTACTAATTTTGTATGTTAGTTGTGTAGACTGACGGTCCACTTGTATTCTTAATGGCTTTTCAGTTCAGTTCAGTTCAGTCACTCAGTCGTGTCTGACTCTTTGCAACCCCATGAATCACAGCACACCAGGCTTCCCTGTCCATCACCAACTCCCAGAGTTCACCCAAACTCACGTCCATCGAGTCGGTGATGCCATCCAGCCATCTCTTCCTCTGTCATCCCCTTCTCCTCCTGCCCCCAATCCCTCCCAGCATCAGAGTCTTTTCCAATGAGTCAGCTCTTCGCATCAGGTGGCCAAGTATTGGAGTTTCAGCTTTAGCATCAGTCCTTCCAGTGAACACCCAGGACTGATCTCCTTTAAGATGGACTGGTTGGATCTCCTTGCAGTCCAAGGGACTCTCAAGAGTCTTCTCCAACACCACAGTTCAAAAGCATAAATTTTCAGCACTCAGCTTTCTTCACAGTCCAACTCTCACATCCATTCATGACTACTGGAAAAAACATAGCCTTGACTAGATGGACCTTTGTGGGCAAAGTAATGTTTCTGCTTTTGAATATGCTATCTAGGTTGGTCATAACTTTCCTTCCAAGGGGTAAGTGTCTTTTAATTTCATGGCTGCAATCACCATCTGCAGTGATTTTGGAGCCCCCAAAAACTAAGTCAGACACTGTTTCCACTGTTTCCCCATCTATTTCCTATGAAGTGATGGGACCAGATGCCATGATCTTAGTTTTCTGAATGTTGAGCTTTAAGCCAACTTTTTCACTCTCTTCTTTCACTTTCATCAAGAGGCTTTTTGAATCCACTTCACTTTCTGCCATAAGGGTGGTGTCATCTGAGGTTATTGATATATCTCCCAGCAATCTTGATTCCAGCTTGTGTTTCTTCCAGCCCAGTATTTTTCATGATGTGCTCTGCATATAAGTTAAATAAGTAGGGTGACAATATACAACCTTGACATACTCCTTTTCCTATTTGGAACCAGTCTGTTGTTCCATGTCCAGTTCTAACTTTTGCTTCCTGACCTGCATACAGGTTTCTCAAGAGGCAGGTCAGGTGGTCTGGTATTCCCATCTCTTTCAGAATTTTCCACAGTTTATTGTGATCCACACAGTCAAAGGCTTTGGCATACAATAAAGCAGAAATAGATGTTTTTCTGGAACTCTGTTACTTTTTCCATGATCCAGCAGATGTTGGCAATTTGATCTGTGGTTCCTCTGCCTTTTCTAAAACCAGCTTGAACATCTGGAAGTTCATGGTTCATGTATTGCCAAAGCCTTGCTTGGAGAATTTTGAGCATTACTTTACTAGTCTGTGAGATGAGTGCAATTGTGTGGTAGTTTGAGCATTCTTTGGCATTGCCTTTCTTTGGGATTGGAATGAAATCTGACCTTTTCCAGTCCTGTGGCCACTGCTGAGTTTTCCAAATTAGATGGCATATTGAGTGCAGCACTTTCACAGCATCATCTTTCAGGATTTGAAATAGCTCAACTGGAATTCCATCACCTCCACTAGCTTTGTTCATAGTGATGCTTTCTAAGACCCACTTGACTTCACATTCCAAGATGTCTGGCTCTAGATTAGTGATCACATCATCATGATTATCTGGGTCATGAAGCTTTTTGTACAGTTCTTCTGTGTATTCTTGCCACCTCTTAATATCTTCTGCTTCTGTTCGGTCCATACCATTTCTGTCCTTTATTGAGCCCATCTTTGCATGAAATGTTCCCTTGGTATCTCTAATTTTCCTGAAGAGATCTCCAGTCTTTCCCATTCTGTTGTTTTCCTCTATTTTTTTGCATTGATCACTGAGGAAAGCTCTCTTATCTCTCCTTGTTATTCCTTTGAATTCTGCATTCAGATGTTTATATCTTTCCTTTTCTCCTTTGCTTTTCACTTCTCTTCTTTTCGCATCTATTTATAAGGCCTCCTCAGACAGCCATTTTGCTTTATTACATTTCTTTTCCATGGGGAAGGTCTTGATCCCTGTCTCCTGTACAATGTCATGAACCTCTATCCATACTTCATGAGGCACTCTGTCTGTCAGATCTAGTCCCTTAAATCTATTTCTTACTTCCACTTCTTGCCACCTCTTCTTAATATCTGCTCCTGTTAGTCTATACCATTTCTGTCCTTTATCGAGCCCATCTTTGCATGAAATGTTCCCTTGGTATCTCTAATTTTCTTGAAGGGATCTCTAGTCTTTCCCATTCTGTTGTTTTCCTCTATTTCTTTGCACTGATCATTGAGGAAAGCGATCTTAAGGGATTTGATTTATGTCCTACCTGAATGGTCTAGTGGTTTTACCCACTTTCTTCAATTTCAGTCTGAATTTGGCAATAAGGAATTCATGATCTGAGCCACAGTCAGCTCCTGGTCTTGTTTTTGCTGACTGTATAGAGCTTCTCCATCTTTGGCTGCAAATAATATAATCAATCTGATTTCGGTGTTGACCATTTGGTGATGTCCATGTGTAGAGTCTTCTCTTGTGTTGTTGGAAGAGGGTGTTTGCTATGACCAGTGCATTCTCTTGGCAAAACTCTATTAGCCTTTGCCCTGCTTCATTCCGTATCCAAGGCCAAATTTGCCTGTTTCTCTAGGTGTTTCTTGACTTCCTACTTTTGCATCCAGTCCCCTATAATGAAAAAGACATCTTTTTTGGGTTAGTTCTAAAAGGTCTTGTAGGTCTTCATAGAACCATTCAACTTCAGCTTCTTCAGGGTTACTGGTTAGGGCATAGTCTTGGATTACCATCATATTGAATGGTTTGCCTTGGAAATGAACAGAGATCATTCTGTCGTTTTTGAGATTGCATCCAAGTACTGCATTTCGGACTCTTTTGTTGACCCATGATGGCTACTCCATTTCTTCTAAGGGATTCCTGCCCACAGTAGTAGATATAATGGTCATCTGAGTTAAAGTCACCCATTCCAGTCCATTTTAGTTCGCTAATTCCTAGAATGTCGACATTCACTCTTGCCATCTCGTTTGACCACTTCTAATTTGCCTTGATTCATGGACCTGACATTCCAGGTTCCTATGCAATATGGCTCTTTACAGCTTCGGACCTTGCTTCTATCACCAGTCACATCCACAACTGGGTATTGTTTTTGCTTTGGCTCCATCCCTTCATTCTTTCTGGAGTTATTTCTCCACTGAACTCCATTAGCATATTGGGCACCTACCAACCTGGGGAGTTCCCCTTTCAGTATCCTATCATTTTTGCCTTTTCATACTGTTCATGGGGTTCTCAAGGCAAGAATATGAAGTGGTTTACCATTCCTTTCTCCAGTGGACCACATTCTTTCAGACCTCTCCACCATGACCCTCCCATCTTGGATGACCCCTCACGGCATGGCTTAGTTTCATTGAGTTCGACAAGGCTGTGGTCTGTGTGATCAGATTGGCTAGTTTTGTGTGATTATGGTTTCAGTATGTCTGCCCTCTGATGCCCTCTTGCAACACCCACCATCTTACTTGGGTTTCTCTTACCTTGGGCATGGGGTATCTCTTCACGCCTTCTCCAGCAAAGCGCAGCTGCTGCTCCTTACCTTGCATGAGGGGTATCTCCTCACGGCCACCCGTCCTGACCTTGAACGTGGAGTCGCTCCTCTTGGCCCTCTTGCACCCACACAGCCACCACTCCTTGGACATGGGTTTTCAGCTCTTCCTAAAAATCAGGAATGGATGTGGATATTGAATTACATTTCTTGGGGTGCTGATCTAGTAGTTTTTTACTCTGTTAATGTGATCTCATATTAGTTTCTTACTACTGGCTATCTGCCTGCAATGCAGGATGCCAGGTTCAATTCCTGGGTTGGGAAGCTCTCCTGGAGGAGGAAATGGCAACCCACTCCAGTATTCTGGCCTAGAAGATCCCATGGACAGAGGAGCCTGGCAAGCTACAGTCCATGGGGTCTCAAGAGTCAGACATGACTTAGTGACTAAACCACCACCACTGGGCTAGCCTGGCATTCAGGGAACCAACTCTTGGTCATGATGTATTATTTTAAAATTTACTCAAAATATGTTTTTGCTAATATTCTGTTAAATATTTTAGAATGAATTTTATTAAAGTATTTTTCTACAGTTTTCTACTTTTGTTCTAAATGTTCTTTGTATAAATATTGTGTAGAGCTGATAAAGAAAAATTTGGAAGGTTCTTTTCTTGCTCCTTTGTTACTTTATTCTTTCCCTTATTTTTTTATTGCTTGCTCTGAGTATTGCGTTTTACATACATAACTGATCACTGGTTTTGGCATTTTTACAAGTTCAAGTGACGTGCGAGAATCTTATTTCCTTCTGTCTCTTTACCATCCTCCATTTATAATTGTTTAAATATTTCCTGTATATACTTTGAGAATCACATCAGATAATGTTATAATTTTTGCTCCAATCCTCAAACTTAATTTAGAAAAGTTGAACAAAGAAGGCTACATCTTTGCTTTCACCCATACCCTTTTTGTTGTATTCTCTTCTGTCTTGAAATTCTAAGATTCCTTATTTTATTGTGTTTTTCTGTTTCAAGGACTCTCTTTGAACATTGTTTAGGGTAGGTGCTTATAATATTTCATTTTCTTTACCTGATAATATTTTCATTTTCCCTGCATTTCTGAAGGACAGGTTCACTGAACATAGAATTACAGAATAAATATATATCTAAATAACTATAAAATTATAGTTATTTTCTTTCAGCACTTGGAAACTATTGTGTCAGCTTCCTTCTGGTTTTCATGGTTTCCAATGAGAAATCTGCTGTGATTTGAATGATTTATACCCTATTGATAGTTATTATTTGTGTCTTGCTGCTACAAGAATTTTCCCTTTGTTTTTTGTTTTTAAGTTTGATTATGACATGTACTGATAATGAATTTCTTTGGGTTTATCCTGTATTGTGTTTGCTTAGCTTTTAAAGTCTGTATGCTTATGTCTTTTACTGAATCTGAGAAATTTTCAGTCATTATTTATTTGAATGCTTTTTCAGCCCCGTCTTTTTATTCTTTTCACTTGGAACTCAAATGACACAAACGTCAGCACTTTCATTAGACTCCCGTAGGCCCCTGAGGTTTTGGTTTGCTCATGGTTTTGGTTTTAGTTTTATTCACTCTATTTTCTCTTTGTTGTTTAGACTGGACAATTTTTACTGTATTAATTTCCAGATCATGAATTCTTTACTCTGTCATCTCCATTTTGTTGTTGAGAGAAACAACGTAAAACTCCACTGAGTTTTAAAATTTTGGTTATTGTATTTTTTAATCTAAGATTTCTATTTGGTTTTCCTTTATGTCTTTATTACTTTGCTGAAACTTTTTCACATTTTCATTTATTTCAAGCATGTTTGTAGCTGTCCTTGAGGCATTTTTAAAATTGAGAACTGCTTTAAAATGCTTGTCAAGAAGCAAATAATAAAATGAAAGTAGAAGTGAATAAAAGTGAAAGCAAAAACAATAAAAAAAGGCAATGAAATGAGCTGATTCTCTGAAAAGAGTCAATAAAATGGAAAGACTTAAAAAGATAATATACAATAATCAATATCAAGAATGACATAGGTGCTACAATTATAGACCTTGAATCTTTTAAAAAGACAGTAAGAGAATACTATAAACAACTTAATTTCATAAATTCAATAACTCAGAAGAAATGGACCAATTCCTTGAAAATTGCAACCTACTGCTCCTGCTAAGTTGCTTCAGTCATGTCCGACTCTGTTCAACCCCAGAGACAGCAGCTCACCAGGCTCCCCTGTCCCTGGGATTCTCCAGGCAAGAACACTGGAGTGGGGTGTCATTTCCTTCTCCAATGCATCAAAGTGAAAAGTGAAAGTGAAGTCGCTCAGTCCTGTCCGACTCTCCATGACCCCATGGACTGCAACCTACCAGGCTCCTCTGTCCATGGGATTTTCCAGGCAAGAGTACTGGAGTAGGTTGCCATTGCCTTCTCCAACCTACTACTACTACTTAGCAAAGGTAAAGTAGATAACTTGAGCAGCACTGTACCTATAAAAGAAATAAGAGTTTCTAACTAGAAAGCCCCCCAAAAGGAAATATGCTATCCCATACAGTTTAACTTGTAAGAATTACCAAACATGTTTAAAAGTTAACACCAATTTAACACAATCTCTTCCAGCAAGATAAGAAGGTGAAAACATTTCTGAAACCAGAATTGCCTCAAAAATTACCACAAATACAGTACAAGAAAATACAATCATCTATCAAAATCTCCCATGACTTTGTTGCAAAATTCCTCAATAGAATGCTAACAAATTGAACCCAGCATTGTGTTTTTTTAAAATTACATACCATTACCACATGTGATTATTCCTGCTATGTGAGACTGGATCAATGTTTGAAAATCAATTACCCTAAGCAATGACACCCCACTCCAATACTCTTGCCTGGAAAATCCCATGGACGGAGGAGCCTGGTAGGCTGCAGTCCATGGGGTCACTAACAGTTGGGCATGACTGAGTGACTTCATTTTCACTTTTCACTTCCATGTATTGGAGAAAGAAATGGCAACCCACTCCAGTATTCTTGCCTGGAGAATCCCAGGGACAGGGGGAGCCTGGTGAGCTGCTGTCTATGGGGTTGCACAGAGTTGGACATGACTGAAGTGACTTAGCAGCAGCAGCAGCAGCAGCAGCAACCATATGAACAAGTTAAGAAAAAAAATATATGATTTATCAATCAATGCAGGAAGAGCATTGGACAAAATCTATCAAAGACATTATAAAAACTCATCAATCTAGTAATAGAGGGAAATCCTTAAACTTAATGAAGAGCACCTACAAAGTAACCTAACATCGTAGTTAAAGGAAAGACAATGCTTTCCCCCTAAGACTGATCGAGGCAAGGATGCCTCCTCTTAGCGCTGCTATTCTGACCACCTGGCAACATGGCATTGGAGGCCCTAACTGCTGTAATAAGACAGTAAAAAGAAACAAAAGGCTCACAGACTAAAAAGGAAGGGAAAAACTCCTTATTTCCTGATAACATTATCTATGTAAAAAATACTAATGAATCTACAAAATCCTCACAAAATTTTACCACATATGAATTCATCAGGTCAGAGGACATAAAATCATCATATAAAGAATTAACTGAAATTCTACTTATTAAAAATGAACATGTAGAAACCAATTTAAACCATGATGCCATTTCCAATTTTCCAATAAAATGAAACACTTAGCTATAAGTGTAACACATTCAGGGTCTGTATACTGAAATTTGCAAAATTCCAAGGAAAGAAATAGAGAAAGACTTAAAAAATAGAAGATAAGTCCTATGTTCATGGATTGGAAGACTCAACTTAGTAAAGATGTTGATTCTCTGCAAACTGATCTCTAGTTTTAATAAAGTTTCTCTCAAACCACCACTTAATTTTATTTGTTTTTGTGGACATCAACAAGCTTTTTGTAAAATCTATATGGGAAGGTATGGCAGTAGAGTAGGTAAAACAACCTTGAAAAGAATAAAGTGGGAGGAAAAACTTTACCTGATACTAAAAATAGGAAAAGGAGTACGTCAAGGCTGTATATTGTCATCCTGCTTATTTAACTTATATGCAGAGTACACCATGAGAAATGCTGGAATCAAGATTGCCGGGAAAAATATCAATCACCTCAGATTTGCAGATGACACCACCCTTATGGCAGAAAGTGAAGAGGAACTAAAAAGCCTCTTGATGAAAGTGAAAGAGGAGAGTGAAAAAGTTGGCTTAAAGCTCAACATTCAGAAGACTAAGATCATGGCATCTGGTCCCATCACTTCATGGGAAATAGATGGGGAAACAGTGGAAACAGTGGCTGATTTTTTATTTTATTTTTTGGGGCTCCAAAATCGCTGCAGATGGTGATTGCAGCCATGAAATTAAAAGACACTTACTCCTTGGAAGAAAAGTTATGACCAACCTAGATAGCATAATGAAAAGCAGAGACATTACTTTGCCAACAAAGGTCCGTCTAGTCGAGGCTATGGTTTTTCCTGTGGTCATGTATGGATGTGAGAGTTCGACTGTGAAGAAAGCTGAGCACCAAAGAATTGATGCTTTTGAACTGTGGTGTTGGAGAAGACTCTTGAGAGTCCCTTTGACTGCAAGGAGATCCAACCAGTCCATTCTAAAGGAGATCGGTCCTGGGTGTTCTTTGGAAGGAATGATGCTAAAGCTGAAATTCCAGTACTTTGGACACCTCATGCGAAGAGTTGACTCATTGGAAAAGACTTTGATGCTGGGAGGGATTGGGGGCAGGAGGAGAAGGGGATGACAGAGAATGAGATAGCTGGATGGCATCACCGACTCGATGGACATAAGTTTGAGTGAACTCTGGAAGATGGTGATGGACAGGGAAGCCTGGAGTGCTGTGATTCATGGGGTCACAAAGAGTCAGACACGACTGAGCGACTGAACTGAGCTGAACTAAGCTGAAAGCTTACTATGTAGCTTTACAGTAACCAGGACAGAGTGGTATTGGTAGAGGGATGTCTGTGTGTATGTGTGTGTGTGCTCAGTTGCTCAGTCATGTCTGACTGTTTGTGACCTCATAGACTATAGCCCACCAAACTCTTCTGTCCTTGGAATTATCCAGGCAAGAATACTGGAGTGGGGAGCCATTCCTGATAGCTTTTGGTGAGCGGTGTGGGATTTGTGACCTCTGAAGAAGAGAAATTAGCTTTGGGACCAGAGACAAGGCTTTAGGCACTTAGAGCTTCACATGGCAAAAGTTTTATCACAGTGAAAAAGGGATAGAGAGAGACACAGACATCAGAAGGGGCAGAGAGTGCCCCACTGGCCTGTCTTATCAAGGTTTTTTATATACTTTATCAGTTGGTTACTAACAACAGAAAGGTCTTACCAGACCCAGTCCCACAACATGCATCTTAAGATAACAGGATTAGTCAGAAGGTTCTTAAGAAGGAGAAACTTGTCCTTGAGCAAGATACATTATTGTTATATAACTGTTTGTACAGAGTTTAAGGATAAACATACCCCTCAGTAAGATGAGTTGTTTTATTTTGTAATCATTAGCTCTGGGCTTAAAGAAAGTTAGTCTTAGAAGAAATAGATTGTTGCCATAACAACTCAGAGTTTAAGAAAAAAAATCTTGACTAAGAAGAGGTAAGAGGGTAAGTGAAGTCACTCAGTAGTGTCTGACTCTTTGCAACCCCATGGACGGTAGCCTGCACTAGGCTCCTCCTTCCATAGGATTTTCTAGGCGAGAGTACTGGAGTGGGTTGCCATTTCCTTCTCCAGGGAATCTTCCCGACCCAGGGATCGAACCCAGGTCTCCTGCATTGTAGACAGACGCTTTACTGTCTGAGACACCAGGAAAGTTCGACTGAGAAGGAGAGTAGAAAAAAAAAGTTTGTCCTTTACTCCTCCTCAAGAGCACCAGACTCCTTACCCACCTACCTAAGAATTAGCTCTCTCATTCTCTTCAGATGATGTTCATGACCCAGGGGTTGAACCTGGGTCCCTGCATTGCAGGTGGATTCTTTACCATCTGAGCCACCAGGGAAGCCTGGCGGGGGATAGACACATAGATTAACAGAACCAAAGAGGGATCCCAGAAATTCATCTACACAAATGTCCAACTTATTTTGACAAAGGTGAAAAGCCATTCAAACAAGGAAAGATAGCATTTTCAAGAAAATGTGCTAGAGAAACGAGACATTAAATGAGCCTCAACCCAAATATCATGTCTATATGAATCACAGACTTAAAAGTGTAAAATAAAAACTGTTAGAGGAAAAAAAAAAAAATGGGAGAAAGACTTCAGGTTCTTGTGCTCAGACAAGGAATTCTTACACTTGACACCAAGAACCCAGGTCTCCTGCATTGCAGGCAGACGCTTTAACCTCTGAGCTACCAGGGAAGCTCAAAAGTATGCTCCATAAGAGAAAAATATTGATAAATTTATCTTATCAAAATTAAAATATTTTCTCTGTGAAAGACTTTGTTAAGAGGATGAAAAGGCAAGCATATCCACAGACTAAGAAAAAGTTTTGCAAATCATATATTTGACAAGGGACTTGTATGCAGAATATACAGAGAACTCTCAAAATTCAATATCAAGAAAACAATTGAATTAGAAAATGGGGAAAAGCTATGAACAGATATTTCTATTCATGAAGATATATAGATGGAAAATAAGCACGGGAAAAGATGTTCAATATCAGTAGTCATTTGAATTTACAAATTCAAACCACAATGAGATATTACTACACACCTTCCAAAATAATTAAAATAAAAAATATTGATAACACCAAATGTTAGTGAAGAGGCAGAGAGACTTCATCACTCATTTATTGCTTGTAGGAATGTAAAATAACCATCCATTCTGGAAAACAGTTTAGCAATTAAAAAACAAAAAACAAACTAAAGAGGTAACTACCATATGAATCACGAACTGCACTTGAGAATTTATCCCTGAGAAATCGAAGCTTCAATTCACACAAAAATGTATATATAAGTGTGCACAGTAGATTTATCAATAATAACTCCAACTGGGCCTAAGAAGAGGAAGTTTGTCGCTGATGGCATCTTCAAAGCTGAACTGAATGAGTTTTTCACTGAGGAGCTGGCTGAGGTGAGGTCCATGTTATTCCAACCAGGACAGAAATCATTATCTTGGCCACCAGGACACAGAATGTTCTTGGTGAGAAGGGCCGGTGGATTCTGGGAATTGACTGCTGTGGTTCAGAAGAGATTTGGCTTCCCTGATGGCAGTGTGTAGAGCTTTATGCTGAAAAGGTAGCCACAGAAGGTCCGTGTGCCATTGCCCAGGCAGAGTCTCTGTGTTACAGACTGGTTGGTCCTCCACCCTCCTGTGCGGCGGGCCTGCTGTGGTACGCTGCAGTTCTTCCTGGAGAGTGGGGCCAAAGGCTGCAAGGTGGTAGTGTCTGGGAAACTCTGAGGACAGAGGGCTGAATCCATGCATGGCTAAGTCCATGCAGATGGCCTCATGAGCCACAGTGGGGACCTCTTAGCTACTATGTTGAGCCTGCCACGTGCCCTGTGCTGTTCAGACAGGGTGTGCTGGGCGTCAAGGGAAAGAGCGTGCTGCCTTGAGACCCAATTAGTAAGACTGGCCCTCAGAAGCCTCTTCCACCTTTGTGGAAGCCAAAGGTGAAACACTGCCCGCCACCCTCGTCTCTAAACAGAAGAGTGGGAAGCCTGAGCCGCCTGCATGCCCCAGCTGGTACCCACAGCAAAATAGGTCTCCTTGGCCACTGGATCTGGAGTTTGGATGCTGCTCTATAAAGATGTTTAATAAATAATTTTTTAAAGAAAGAAAAATAATAACTCCAACTGGAAACAATTCCATTCTTCAATGGATGAATGGTTAAACAAATTTGTACATCTGTATCATGGAATTCTATTCAGTAATAAAAGAAATAAATTACACACAACAACCAGGATAGATCTTAAGGAAATTATGCTGAGTGAGAAAAACCAATCTCCAAAAGTTACATACTGAATGATTCCATTTCTATAATATTCTTGAAAGTAAAAGTTGCTTAGTCGTGTCTGACTCTTTGTGACCCCATGGGCGATACAGTCCATGGAATCTCCAGGAATCTCCAGGCCAGAATACTGGAGTGGGTAGGCTTTCCCTTCTCCAGCGGCCCTTCCCAACCCAAGGGATCCAACCCAGGTCTCTTAAACTCATGTGATTATAGACGTGAGAAACAAGTGGGTGGTTTCTAGGAGTTAGGATTTGAGGGAGGGGTGGCTCCAAAAGCGTAGCCCAAGGGAGCCTTGCGGTGACGGAGCAGTTCTGGATCTCAAGATGCTGTGGATCTCAAAACTCCTATGTGACAAATTTCATAGAACCACACACACACACACGCATGCACATGGCTGTTTATACAACTGGCAACACCTTAATAAACTCTGTGGGTTGTACTAATGTCAGTATCATGGATCTGATATTATAGTCACGCAAAATGCTACCTTTGTGGGATTAGGGGTACAGAGTACAGAGGACGTACTATACGTTTTTCCCTACGTATTGTAAATCTTCTTCCAAATTAGTTTCTTAAATTTCCTTGTCACATAATTCCAACTTCTGAATCTTCTCAAAATTGGTGTTTGTCGATTGTATTTTCTCATTCAAGTTGAGATTTTCTGACAATGATTTTCAACTGAATCCTGAACACTGTGAGTACTGTGTTATGAGACACTAGCTTTTATTCAGGTCTTCTGTCTTATTGGTGTCTACTTACTGCTTACTGGAGGTGAAGTCCAGCCACCCTACTTTGCCTGTGCTGACACCCAGGGACAGAAGGTGCCCCATTACTGTAAGAGCTCAGGGTCCCCACTAGATGTTCGCTGACACAAACACCACACTGGTGCTTCCATACTCCCTCTGACACTGCAGAGTGGGATAAGGACTCACTGTTGTTGGGAGGCTATAAAAGTCTCAGCTCCCCAGTCCAGCGTCTCTACACCACCAACCCACTGCGGGTGGGGGTGTATCTTGTCACAACTTGTGAGCGTCTAGGCCCCTCTTATATTTTGGCTACAAGAGTAGGGTGAGGCCCTTGTTTTTGCCACAGTACTTGACTGGAGTAGGGGAGTTATCACCTAGAAGTCATGTTCTAGACAGAGCAGGCTTTTTGGAGGGCTGTCTGTGTCGTCGTTATTTCTGGATTGCTGGCTTCTCCAGCTCCCACTGTTGGACACAGGAGGCGGAAAGGAAACCCGAGGAACCTGCCTCTGTGTTGCTGTTTGGTCCTGCGGTCCCAGCCAGCCTGACCGCTTTTCTCCACCTCTCAGTGTCTTCTTGTGCTTATTTGATGTATAGTATCCAGAGGTTATAACTCTGCTTAGTGGGAAGAACAGGGAGAAGTGCATTTACTCCATCTTTTCCAGAAGACCTTTATTTCATGTTAATTCCTTTTATTTTATTGATATAATATTTATATTTGTTATAAATTCTCTGTAATCTTATTTTCAGTTTTTGAAAATATTTGTATTAGGGTAGAGTTGATTTTAGTTTCTGCTATACAGCAAAGTGAATCAGTTTTATATATCCACTCTTTTTTGGATGTTTTTCCCATATGGGTCATTACAGAGTATTGAGTAGAGTTTCCTATGCTATATAGTAGTTAGCTATTTGGGCTTCCCTGGTTGTTCAGATGGTAAAGAATCCACCTGCAACGCGGGAGATCTGGATTCTATCCCTGGGTTGGGAAGACCCCCCGGAGAAGGGAACGGCTATGCACTCCAGTATCCTGTCCTGCAGAATTCCATGGACAGAGGAGTCTGGTAGGCTACAGTCCAGGGGGTCACAAAGAGCTGGACACGACTGAACAACTTACACTTTCACTTTACTGGGTTGGCCAAAATGTTTGTTTGGGTTTTTGTACGATATTACAAACCTGAATGAATGAACTTTTTGGCCAAGCCACAATATTTTATATATAGTAGTGTGTATATGTGGAGAAGGCAATGGCTCCCCACTCCAGTACTGTTGCCTGGAAAATCCCATGGATGGAGGAGCCTGGTAGGCTGCAGTCCATGAGTCATGAAGAGTCAGACAGGACTAAGCGACTTCACTTTCACTTTTCACTTTGATGCACTGGAGAAGGAAATGGCAACCCACTCCAGCGTTCTTGCCTGGGGAATCCCAGGGACAGGGGAGCCTGATGGGCTTCCATCTATGGGGTCACACAGAGTCAGACATGACTGAAGCAACTTAGCAGCAGCAGCAGTGTGTATATGTCAATCCCAATGCCCCATTGTATCCTTCTCCCCCATTCCCCTCCCTGATAACCACAAAATTGTTTTCTACATCATGACTCTATTTCTGTTCTGGAAATAAGTTACTTTGTACATTTTTTTAGATTCCATATACAAGCAATAGCATATGACATTCCTCTTTCTCTGACTTACTTCACTCAGTATGACGATCTCTAGGTCCATCCATGTTGCTGCAAATGGCCTTATTTTGTTCTTTTTATGCCTGAGTGATATTCCATTGTGTATATGTACCACATCTTTATCCATCCCTCTGTTGATGGACACTTAGGCTGCTTCTGTCTTCTGTCTACTGTAAATGGTGCTTCACTGAACATTTGGGTGCATGTATCTTTATGAATAATGATTTTCTTTAGATTTATCCCTCGTAGTGGGATTGTGAGGTCATATGGTACTTCTGTTTTTAGTTTTTTAAAGGGATCTCTATAATGTCCTCTATTGTGGCTCTACCAATTTACATTCTCACTAGCAGTTTAGGAGGGTTCCCTTTTCTCCACACCCTCTCCAGCGTATATTGTTTGAAGATATTTTGATGGTGGCCACTCTGGTGGCACTAGTGGTAAAGAACCCACCTGCCAATGCAGGAGACTTAACAGATGTGGGTTCGATACTTGGATTGGGAAGATCCCCTGGAGGAGAGAGGGCATGGCAACCCACTCCAGTATTCTTGCCTGGAGAATCCCATGGACAGAGGAGCCTGGTGGGCTTCAATCCATGGAGTCACAAAGAGTCAGACACTGAATCAACTTAGCAGGTAGGTACCCTCTCTGACCAATGTGAGCTGATCACCTCATCGGAGTTTTGATTTGCATTTCGCTACTAATTAGTGATATTGAGCATCTTTGCATGTGCTTCGTGGCTATCTTTGGAAACGCGTCTATTTAGACCTGCCCATTTTTTGATTGTGTTGTTTGTTTTTGTTATTGAGCTGCATGAGCTGTTGTATATTTTGGAGATTAATCCCTTATTGGTCACTTCATTTGCACATATGTGGTTGCCTTTTCACTTTGTTTATGGTTTGCTGAATTCTCCCTCCTTTCCTATCTTCTGTTAAAAAAAAAATTAATAAACAGAAACCTCAATTAAATAGGATAGGAGACCAGAAGGGGGAGCTCTCACATCCTATGATGACAGCAGGGCCCAACAAGAAGAAAGACCTGGTAAGAACTGATCAAATTTTTAAACTGCACAGAAGAAAATGCTAAACTAAAAATCAGTGAAAAAATGGAGAGGACATTCCTGCAGTACCTTAGGGTTGAGATAAAGACCCACCAAGCTCTCAGAGGAAAGGCCAGAAGCAGTTTCCATGTTTACATTCTAGGGCCTGAGGTGAGCCAGATATAGACTGATCCTTAAGCTGCTTACAAGGAATACACTTTAAATATAAGTACATAGAAAGTTTGGACTAGAATCATGGAAAATAATTTACCACAGAAAAATTTTCCAAAACTAAAATGCAGATTCACTGTAGTAGAAGACTAAAACTCACCTCTTTTAATAACAGAAGCAGCAGACCACAAAATATTATAAAAAAGGATTCAGGTACAGATGATCTGAATAAGACAATCAACAAACTTGATCTAATTAACACGCTGAGAACATCTGGTAAAATGTTAACATTCCCATCAAATACACAAATCAAAATCAACTACATGCTGGGCCAGAAAGAAAGCCACAGTCTATTTCTTTGTGACAGGACAGAGTATGTTCTTGTTCATAGAAAACAGTAACTATAGTATATTAGAAAATGTCCAGCTGCCTAGAAATTAAAGGCTACAGTTATAAATAACCCAGGTTGAAAAATTACAAACAAAAATTTGAAAATATTTTTAAATTAACTGGTTGGTTTATTTTTGGCTGCACTGGGCCTTCCTTGCTGCGTGTGGACTCTCTCTGGTTGTGGTAAGTGGGCCTCTCATTGTGGGAGCTTTTCTTATTGCGGCACCTGGGCTCAGTTGCCCCAAGTCATGCAGGATCTTCCTGGACCAGCGATTGAATCCGTGTCCCCTGCATTGGCAGGCGAACTCTCAACCAATGGACCAGCCAGGAAGCCCCTGGAAATATTGTAAAATGGATGATAAAGCAGGGGCTGAAGGACAGACAAAGACAAATTGAACAGAACAGACTCCACGCAATCACCAACACAGATCTAGGGACCTGTGCCACACGGCAATAGGCAGTGATGGTAGTGTATCAGTTAGTGTCCAGTCGGGAACAGAAACCACACGTGATTTAAACAAGGGAAGTTTAATATAAAGCTATACTATTAAGCCATGATAAAAGAGAAAATATAACTTACAACAGAATCCTAGGACTGGGGAAGAGTGCCCAAGGAGGAATAAACTGGAAAGTGTTATCAACCATGGTCCTTGGACTCTAATCAGTAGAAATGAAGAGGTCTGATGAGCAATTCAGGTAAGACTTCACCGTGAGAACATGTTAACAGGCGCCTAACTGGGTCTTGGAGGAGAGTGGGCTGGTTCTTTAAATGGGCTGAGGGTGGAGCATTGGTGGGCCTGGCCAGAGGAATGCTTTAGGTGGTCTTCTCACACCCTCCTGGTGGTGCTGTAAACAGGAATCATGCTCCTGGCACTTAGAAGGGGCAGTTGATTTGTGGCCTTTTCGAATCGTATTGCTCATAATTGCCCCATTCGCTCCTGCAGACAGTTATTTTGAGTCCCTTGTAGCTTCTCGGTTTCCCATTGCTGGAGTATAGATGGAGGAGACATCTGTGTGCAAGCGCAAGCACTCCAGTAAAGGGTCCCAGGTCCCAGCCTAGCTCCCACCCCTGGCAGAGTAGTTCCTGGCCTTGCCTAGAGCAGAGCTGGACCACGGTTGCTGAGCCAGCAGAAAGCAACCCTGGGAGGCAGACGAGCCACAGCTTGAAGCTGGGAGTGAAGCGTGCAGGAGGAGCGGAGGTGCTGACGCAGATGGGAGGCCGGGACTGTGCCGTCTCCAAGAAGGCCACAGGGAGAGGAGAAGCAGGCCGGGCTGGGGTTGCCACGTTGCCAAAGAAAACGCGTCCTGGCCGTGTGGCTTCGGTGAGCATTGCTGGGTGTCCCCCCTCGCAGTGCTGACTCAGTACGCAGCCCCTGGAAGGCACAGGACAGCCCTTTTCCCTGGCGGTCTCCCTCCAGCTGTCTCTCTGCTGAGAAAGGTTACCCCCTCTCTCTCGCTCTTTAGTCGTTCAGCTGTGTGGACTCTTGTGACCCCATAGATTGTAGCCCGCCAGGCTCCTCTGTCCACGGGAGTCTCCAAGAGAGAATACTGGAGTGGATTGCCATTTTTTTCTCCAGGGGATCTTCCCAACCCAGGGATCAAACCCAGGTGTCCTGCATTGCAGGCAGATTCTTTACCGAATTAGCTATGAGGGAAGCTGAAGGTTACCATGCTGCTGCTGCTAAGTCGCGTCAGTCATGCCTGAGTCTGTGGGACCCCATAAACGGAAGCCCCCAGGCTCCTCTGTCCCTGGGATTCTCCAGGCAAGAACATTGGAGTGAGTTGCCATTTCCTTCTCCAATGCATGAAAGTGAAAAGTGAAAGTGAAGTCGCTCAGCTGTGTCCGACTCTTTGCGACCCCATGGACCGAGGCTCCTCCATCCATGGGATTTCCCAGGCAAGTGTACTGGAGTGGGATGCCATTGCCTTCTCCGGAAGGTTACTATGGTGCCCCCTTAACGGAGAGCTGCCTAAAGAGCTCTGTCCGCTGTTGCAGAGAGCACTGCAAGGTGCATTGGGGGCTGAGAGGCGATGAACTGATAACTGGTACAATTACTTTTGGTAAATAGTACCAGTTCAATTGCAGATACATATGGAAAATGTATCTTTGCCCATTCCTGCACTATGTGCAAAATTAATTCTATAGGCAATGAATCTAAATGTTAAAGATAAGAAGGAAACAAATTTTTTAGAAAGATTTCTAGATTTCAGAGCACTTTCTAGCTTTTCAGAATGTTTTCTAGATTTTAAGAAGAAAACATAGGCTATATCATCATTACTTGGTAATAGTCAAGTATTTCTTAAGAGGATATGAAAAGCACTAATAAAAGTGAAATTTCTTAAATTGGACTGTGTTAAGATTTAAAACACCTGTTCTTCAAAACCCTGGTGGCTCCATGGTAAAGAATCCACCTGCCAGTGCAGGAGGCACAGGAGACAAGGGGCTGGATCCCCGACCCTGGAAGATCCCACTTGCGGCCCCGCAAAGCGGCTAAGCCCCTTCACCACAGCTTTTGAGCCTGTCCTCTGGAGCTGGGAGCTGCAGATACGGAGCCCATGTGCTATATCTGCTGACGCCCGAGTGTCCCAGTGCCCACGCTCTGCAGGAGGAGAAATCGCTGCAGTGAGAAGAAGCCCTTGTGCCACAACTGGGGAGCAGCCACCGCTTGCTGCAAGACTCAGCACAGTCAGAAATAAATAAATACAGTGACCCAGTTCCATAGCAGAGCTGGGCTCGGAAATGACCACACTTAGCCTAGGACCTTCCCTATTTCATGTGAAGCTTGTACTAATAGCACCAAAGTCATCCCTATCACCATATATTTTTATTTGAAGATAAATAGAATTTCAAGTTTATTTTCTCAATGTAGGTGAGTTCTATCTGAAGAAAATCCTGCTATTGGGGACTTAACTGAAGGGGAAATCTGGGCAATTTCAAAACTTCACTCTAGAAAAACTTCCCTTGCAGCTTTCCCTTTAAAGGCTCAGAGTCCCACTGTACTTTTTAAAACACAGTTCAGTTAGGAAGAATTCAGTCTACATGCAGATTTTTCAGGAATGTTCGGATGCATCAACTTATGGACACCTTTGTTCTGATCCCTTTTTTTCTCTGTTGAGTATCTTCCATTCTAAAAATAAGCCACATGGTAGTATGAGATTGGTTTGGTCACTGGGCACAGTATTTGAATCACTTATAACAAGATAAGTAGTAGTTACAATCAACTTTATTGTTGTATTTAAAAACTGTCCTTTTATAGAAGACAACATGAGCTCAGCTTATGTATTAATATTGGCTTGAACACAAGTATCTAATTTAATTCCTTCTCAAAAGTCCACTAAAACTAAAATAGCAGATTTCTTTTTTTTATATAAGTGTATTTATTTTAATTGCAGGCTAATTACTTTACAATATTGTATTGGTTTTGCCATACATCAACATGAATCGGCCACAGGTGTACTCATGTTCCCCATCTGGAACGCCCCTCCCACCTCCCTCCCCATACCGTCCCTCTGGCTCATCCCAGTGCACCAGCCCCAAGCACCCTGTATCCTGCATCGAACCTGGACTGGCGATCCATTTCACATATGATATTATACATGTTTCAATGCCATTCTCCCAAATCATCCCACCCTCGCCCTCTCCCACAGAGTCCAAAAGACTATCCTATACATCTGTGTCTCTTTTGCTGTCTCACATAGAGGGTTATTATTACTATCTTTCTAAATTCCATATATATGCATTAGCATACTGTATTGGTGTTTTTCTTTCTGGCTTCCTTCACTCTGTATAATAGGCTCCAGTTTCATCCACCTCATTAGAACTGATTCAAATGTATTCTTTTTAATGGCTGAGTAATATTTCATTGTGTATATGTACCACAGCTTTCTTATTCATTCATCTGCTGATGGACATCTAGGTTGCTTCCATGTCCTGGCTATTATAAACAGTGCTGTGATGAACATTGGGGTACATGTGTCTCTTTCAATTCTGGTTTCCTCAGTGTGTATGCCCAGCAGTGAGATTGCTGGGTCATATGGCAGTTCTATTTCCAGTTTTTTAAGGAATCTCCACACTGTTCTCCATAATGGCTGTACTAGTTTGCATTCCCACCAACAGTGTAAGAGGGTTCCTTTTTCTCCACACCCTCTCCAGTATTTATTGTTTATAGACTTTTGGACTGCAGCCATTCTGACTGGCGTGAAATGGTACCTCATTGTGGTCTTGATTTGCATTTCTCTAATAATGAGTGATGTTGAGCATCTTTTCATGTGTTTGTTAGCCATCTGTATGTCTTCTTTGGAGAAATGTCTGTTTAGTTCTTTGGCCCACTTTTTGATTGGATTGTTTATTTTTCTGGAATTGAGCTGCAGGAGTTGCTTGTATATTTTTGAGATTAATTCTTTGTCAGTTGCTTCATTTGCTATTATTTCCTCCCAATCTGAAGGCTGTCTTTTCACCTTGCTTATAGTTTCCTTTGTTGTGCAGAAGCTTTTAATTTTAATTAGGTCCCATCTGTTTATTTTTGCTTTTATTTCCAATATTCTGGGAGGTGGGTCATAGAGGATTCTGTTGTGATTTATGTCGGAGAGTGTTTTGCCTATGTTCGCCTCTGAGAGTTTTATAGTTTCTGGTCTTATGTTTAGATCTTTAATCCATTTTGATTTGTTTATTTTTGTGTATGGTGTTAGAAAGTGTTCTAGTTTCATTCTTTTACAAGTGGTTGACCAGTTTTCCCAGCACCACTTGTCTTTTCTCCATTGTATATTCTTGCCTCCTTTGTCAAAGATAAGGTGTCCATAGGTGTGTGGATTTATCTCTGGGCTTTCTATTTTGTTCCATTGATCTATATTTCTGTCTTTGTGCCAGGACCATACTGTCTTGGCTGTGGCTTTGTAGTAGAGCCTGAAGTCAGGCAGATTGATTCCTCCAGTTCCATTCTTCTTTCTCAAGATTGCTTTGGCTATTCGAGGTTTTTTGTATTTCCATACAAATTGTGAAATTATTTGTTCTAGCTCTGTGAAAAATACCATTGGTAGCTTGATAGGAGTTGAATTGAATCTATAGATTCCTTTGGTAGTATACTCATTTTCACTACATTGATTCTTCCGATCAATGAACATGGTATATTTCTCCATCTATTAGTGTCCTCTTTGTTTTCTTTCACCAGTGTTTTATAGTTTTCTATATATAGGTCTTTTGTTTCTTTAGGTATATATCTTCCTAAGTATTTTATTCTTTTCATTGCAATGGTGAATGGAATTTTTTCCTTAATTTCTCTGTTTTCTCATTGTTAGTGTATAGGAATGCAAGGGATTTCTGTGTGTTGATATTATGTCCTGCAACTTTACCATATTAATTGATTAGCTCTAGTAATTTTCTGGTGGAGTCTTTGGGGTTTTCTATGTAGAGGATCATGTCATCTGCAAACAGTGAGAGTTTTACTTCTTCTTTTCCAATCTGGATTCCTTTTATTTCTTTTTCTTCTCTGATTGCTCTGGCTAAAACTTCCAAAACTATGTTGAATAGTAGTGGTGAGAGTGGGCACCCTTGTCTTGTTCCTGACTTTAGGGGAAATGCTTTCAATTTTTCACCATTGAGAATAATGTGCTGTGGGTTTTCTTAAAAACAAAACAAAAAAACGTAAACCCATAAGATGGGGAGAGCAAGATAGATGTCCATAGCAGCACCATTTTGGAAGCTGAAAAACAAATGAACAAGTCAAAACTGATTCAATAAGAACAAGAGCACTGAACCCCTAGAAAGCAGTGGGGAAAACTAAGAGTTGATTTGAATTATCCTGCTGAATCTTTAAAATGCACAAGAAACGGCACCATCACATACCTCTGCAGCTGAAAGTGAGAAGTGTGTGTGTTAGTTACTCAGTCGTGTCTGACTGTTTGAGACCCCATTGATGATAGCTGGCCAGGCTCCTCTGCCCATGGAATTCTCCAGGCAAGAATACTGGAGTGGGTTGCCATTCCCATCTCCAGGGTATCTTCCCAACCCAGGGACTGAACCCAGGTCTCCTGCATTGCAGGCATCTTTATCATCTGAGCCACCAGGGAAGCCCAAAAGTGAGAAGGATCTTACCCGAAAATAAGGATAACATGAATGAATGAGAGCAGTTTCATCTCTAGATCCTTCTTCCCGTTCATGTTCCTAAGCAACCGCTGCTCCCCACCCCTATGGAATTCTGCATGTTTATTCTCTGGAGCAGGTAAAACAGAAAATCTAGAAAGGGAGCACCAGACTCGAAACAAGGATTAAGTGACCATATGCATACTGAATGATAAATGTAGAGGCAAACTTTGTTTCTCTCCAGAGTGCAGCAGCCAAACTCTCACCCTCCAGACAGTCTCTTAGAGAATTCTTCTTTGGAGAATCTAACCAGGCCAACAGTTAGATTCAAAAGACTTCAAGATACTGACCTCAGAAATTGCCCCAAAATATTCCTGTAATACCACTGAACAGTGATGTTCAAAGTCAACAAGTTCTGCCTACAGACCCAGAGTTTCAGTGATCATATTAGTTCCTCTTAATTAGGAGCAGATGAGGGAACATTATGAGACATCTGAGAAATACCTCATAGAGAGGTATATTAGTTTCCTAATATACTGCCACAACAAAGCTGTTTAGTCTGAGTGCCTTAAACAACAAAATTTTATCTTGTCACAAATTCAGAAGACTGGAAGTCTAAGATCAAGGTGTCAGTAGGGTTGGTATCTTCTGAGGCTTTTCTCCTTGCTTGGAGATGACCATCTTCTTTCTGTGTCTTCACAGGATCTTCCCTCTGTGTAAGTCTGTAACTTAATCTCTTGTAAGGACACCAGTTGTATTGGATTCAGCTCAGTTCAGTCATTCAGTCGTGTCCAACTCTTTGCAACCGCATGAACTACAGCATGCCAGGCTTCCCTGTCCATCACCAAATGCTAGAGTTTTCTCAAACTCATGTGCATCGAGTCAGTGATGCCATCCAACCATCTTATCCTCTGTCATCCCCTTCTCCTCTTGCCTTCAATCTTTCCCAGCATCAGGGTCCTTTCTAATGAGTCAGCTCTTCACATCAGGTGGCCAAAGTACTGGAGCTTCAGCTTCAAGATCAGTCTGGATTCAGATTCAGCATCAGCTTCAGAATCAGCATCAGCTTCAGCATATTGGATTAGGTCATCCTAAATCCCATGGACAGAAGAGCCTGGTAGGCTGCAGTTCATGGGGTCGCTAAGAGTAGGATACAAATGAAGTGACTTAGCAGCAGCACCAGCAATGACCTCTTTTAAACTGATATCCTCTTTAAAGACTCTATCTCTAAACACAGTCTCATTTTGTGTTAAGACTTCAACACATGAATTTGAGGGGCACAGAATTCAGCCCACAATCAGATGATAGGGACCAAAAGAAACCATGACAAAAATGCAACTGAAGGAAACACTGTGCAAGAACAAGAAACCTATTAATCTTAGAGACAGAAGAGAAGAGATTAAATAAGAACAAGATACCATAGAAAAGAAACATTCAGAGAATGGGGAGGGGTTCTTGAAAGTTAAAAACATAATAGCTGAAATGAAAACATTAATATTGGAAGATAAAGTCAAGGAAATCTTCTAGAAAGCAGAGTAAAAAGAATTGGAAAACAGGATGACATATTTAAGAAAATGCTAAAAACCAATCCAGGAAGTCCAATATCCAAATAGTAGGATTTCCATAAAGAATGTTCGGAATAAACAAAGAGAGGCAATCACCAAGAAAAGAACTCATGAACTACGAGAATTCTCTTCTGGCTAAATTGTAAAGTGTTTCAAAGACCATCACTTCCACCCTAACAATAAGAAGAAGCTAGGTAAGCTACAAAATAATGGTTTAAAACCATGATTTTTAAAAAGCTGATCAAAATGCCTGTGTATACAAACAGAGATGAACAAAATTCTAGAAAGTCGTAAGTCCTTTTTAGGAAAGAAGATACCCACTGCTGATTTCATCTTGGTTAGAGCTGTGGGAGGAAGAAGAGTCTTCCAGACAAATTTAGTATCCACATTTCGTGGTTACTTACATATATGGTTAATTACTTTAAAAAATCAAGGTAAGAGATCAATTCAGTGGGGGAAAGAACTTTTTCTTGCTTTTTAAAAAAATGATTGATGCTGTGAAAATTAACCAGATGGGAAAAAGATAAACCTTTTCACACCAGAGACAAAAATTAACCTGAAATGGACCATAGATTTAAATGTGAATGCTAAAACAATAGAACTACAATAAAACAAAAATATGCTTATAACTCTAGTGCAGACAAAGATTTTTAGGTTGGACATGAAAAACACGAGCCATGAAGTAACATATTAAATTAGAAGTCTCTGCTCATTAGAAAACACCAATACAATAGCTGAACACTGGAAATATCTCCAAGAGAACGGATAAATACAGTAAAGCATAGCTATACAATGGAATCTACTCAAAAATATAAAGGAATAAAACTTGAGATACATGCTATACATGTATGAATCTAAAAAATATTGTATTAGGGAAAAGACATCAGATGAAAGAGATACATTTTGGATTTTCAGAAACCCCCCCCCCAAAAAAAAACTCATAAGTGATTATTACAAGATTATAGGGTATAGGTTTAATACACAAAAGTCAATCAGTTTCCTATATAATAGTAAAGAACAAGTAGAAGTTGAAGTTAAAACTCAATACCATTTATGTTAACATCTCCAAAATGAAATACTTAGGTATAAATCTAACAAAATAGGGATAAGATATTTATGAGAAAAACTGTAAAATTCTGATGAAAGAAATCACAAAGCTAAATGAATGATATTCCATGTTCATACCTCTTAGGATACGAAGGGAGACTCATTATTATCAAAATGTCAGTTCTTCTCAACTTGATCTACAGATTCAGGTAATTTCAGTCAAAATCCCAGCAAGTTATTTTGTCAGTATTGACAAATTGATTTTAAAGTTTATATGGAGAGGCAAAAGACTCAGAATAGCCAATTCAGTATTGAAGGAGAAGAACAATTTTGGAGGGTTGACTCTACCTGACATCAAGATTTACTATAAAGTTATGGTACCAAAGACAGCATGCTATTAGTGAAAGAATAGATAGTGTAACAGAAAAGAGAGCCCAGAAATATATTCACATGAATATAGTTAACTGATCTTTGACAAAGGAGTTAAGTTACTAGGATGAAGAAAAGATAGTCTTTTCAACAAACGATACTGGAAAAACTGTATATACATATGCAAAAGAATGAATCTAGACATAGACCTTATATCTTTCATAAAAACTGACTCAGAATTGTTGATAGACCTAAATGTAAAACAAACAAAAACTATAAACCTTTTAGAAGAAAGTGAAAGTGTTAGTTGCTCAGTTGTGTCCAACTCTTTGTGACCCCATGGACTACAGCCTACCAGGCTCCTCTCTCCATGGAAATCTCCAGGCAAGAATACTGGGGTGGGTTGCCATTTCCTTCTCCAGGGGATTTTCCCAACCCAGGGATCGAACCCAGGTCTCCCACTTTGCAGGCCAATTCTTTCCCATGTGAGCCACCAGGGGACAGGAAGGGGAAACTGTTAGTTGTGGAATGTGGGATTTAGTTCCCTGACCAGGGATTGAACCCAGGCCCCCTGCACTGGGATTACGGAGTCTTAGCGACTATACCACAAGGGAGATCCCTTTGGAAGATAACATAGGAGAAAATCTAAATGATCTTGGGTTTGGTGGTGACCTTTTTAAGACTCAAAACCAAAAGCATGATCCATGAAAGAAATACTTGATAAGCTGGGATTCAGTGAATTGAATACTTCTTATCTGTGAAAGACAATGTTAAGAGAATGAGAATTCAAGCCACATACTGGGAGAAAATATTTGCCAAAAAAACCCACATCTAATAAAGCACTGTTACTCAAAACATATGAAGAACTCTTAAAATTCAACAATAAAGAAAGTAAGCAGCCAGATTTTAAATGGTTAAAATCTTAACAAATCCTCACCAAAGAAGATATTCAGATGTTATGCAAAAATGCTCCATATAATCCACTAGAATGAAGTCATCAGGGAAATGTAAATTAAAACACTGAAATACCTCTACACACCTCTTAGAACAGGCAAAATTCAGAACACTGACAATACCAAAAGCTGTCAAGGATGTGGAACATGAACACTCATTCCCGAATGAGTTGAAAAAGTGTGTACACACAAAAAGCTGCATATGGATGTTTATAGCAGTTTTATTCATAATTGTCAAAACTTGGAAGCAACCAAATTGTCCCTTGGTAGGTGAATAGATAAACTGTGGTACATCAAGATGATGGAATATTAGTCAGCATTAAAAAGAAATGAGCTATCAAGCTATGAAAAGACATGAGAGAATGTTAAATATTTTATTAAGTTAAAGAAGCCAATATTAAAAGGCTACATACTGTGTAATTCCAACTACACAACATTCTTAAAAAGCAAAACTATGGTTGCCAGGAGTTGGCGAAGAGAGAGGGATAAGTAGGCAAAGCGTGGTGTTTTCTAGGGCAGTGAAACCATTCTGCATGACAATAATGGTAGATACGTGTCATTATATATTCGTTCTACTCCAGAAGTAATTCTAATTTTAACTGTGCATTTTGGGTAATAACGGTTTTTCAATGAAAGTTCATCAACTTTAACAAATTTGCCGCTCTGATGTGGGATGCTGATAGTCTGGGGTTGGGGGCAAGGGCCGGGGAGCAGACTCCCAGGTGGCTCACGGGTAAAGAATCTGCCTGCCAATGCAGGAGACACAGGAGATGTGGGTTCAGTCCCTGGGTCAGGAAGTTCCCCTGGAGGAAATGGCAACCCACTCCAGTATTATTGCCTGGAAAATTCCATGGACAAAGGAGCCTGGTGGGCTACAGTCTTTGGGGGTGAAAAGAGTCTGACATGACTGAGCGACTGAGCACACCCACGTTGACAGTGGGAGAGACTGTATGCAGAAGGGAGGGTACTTTCTGTTCAATTTTGATGTGAATTTAAAGCTGCTCTAAAAATATAGTCTGTTAAAAAGGTGTTGAACTAAAAAACAAAATGATTCCAGAAAACTTCTCTGAAGAATAAGTGCTGTATGAGTGAAAGGGCCCAGCAAATGTTTTGCACAACGTGTGAAAACAGACCCACACCAAGGTACAAAATCATGAAATTTCAGAGCACTGTATGGGTCTGGAGATAAAAAGCAGGTAACATACAAAGAATTATGAATCAGAATGATCCTGGACTACTTAACAACACTGGATACAGGATGACAGGGTGACAATGCCTTCAAAGTTCTGAAAGAAAATTATCTTCAACCTCAAATTCTATACCCAAACTGTCAAACAGGAGGAAAAAGCAAAAAAAAAAAAAAAAAAATTTTTTTTTTTGAGATACACAAGGTCTCAGAAACTCTCTCTTATGTCTCTGCACACTTCTTAGGAGACTGTTGGGGATGTGCTTCACCAAAATGAGAGGAGAAAGCAAGACAGAGGAAGACAGGAGTCAGGGAGGAGACTGGTGAAAGGATGCCCAGAGGGGCGTTTACAGATTCAGCTGCCAGAATGAGAGCTGACTGCCAGACGCAGCATGTGACTCAGGAGAGACAGTCATCGCCACAGTAACACCACTGTAGTACCTCCATAACCTGAGCAAGAATACCCCAGAGAGTGGCCCAAGCTCTTACCTGTTCGTCATTTGCTCTGACTGTGTGCTGACTGGGGCTGCCCTGGTGGCTCAGAGACCAAGAAATGTGCCTGCAATGCAGCAGACCCGTGTTCAACCCCTCGGTCAAGAAGATCCTCTGGAGAAGGGAATGGTAACCCACTCCAGTGTTCTTGCCTGGAGAATTCCATGGCCAGAGGAGCCTGGCGGGCTGCTGTCCACGGGGTCCCAAAGAGTGGGGCTTGACTGAGGGGCTACCACTTTCTCATGTGCTGATTAAATTCCTACTCCCCCTCCATGCCCTCCATGCTCTCCTGCCTGGATCTGCTGAAGACACTCATTTCACCCCACAGAAGCATTCTCAATGTACTCCTAAGATTTGGAGATAGATTTGTCAAAAACTGCTAGCCTGCTAAAGTTTCCTGTGAAACTCGGGTCAGGGGCAGAAGATGAGGTAAGATGTCCCAGCTCAAGCTGTGAGGCTGGAAAAAAGGGGCAAATTCCTGCTGCCTCTACCTTTTGTTTTATTCAAGCCTCTGTGGGTTAAACGGTGTCCGCTGATTCAGCTGCTAATCTCATCTGGAATCACCTTCACAGACACCTGGAAACAATTTTTAATCTGAGTGCCCTTACGGCAGTCAAATTTGACACATAAAATGAACAAAGGGTCTGCTAGCAAACTGGCCTGACCTTGGTCCCAGAGGGAGATATCTTTATTATCCTGGTCAGTTCCCAAGATTGTTTGCTGTACAAATATCTTTTAAAAGATAGTTTGTTTGTTTTTTTAACTTTTTGTAAAATTTTATTTATTGTTTTTGAAGGATAATTGCTTTACAGGGTTTTGTTGTTTTCTGTCAAACCTCAACGTGAATCAGCCATAGGTATATATAGGGCGAAAGTGATCAATGACTCTTGACAAGACTTGCAGAAGTGAGAAAGGCCCCTGGAGGAATTCTCTTCCAACAGCTGTGGCAAGCCTAAAAATAAGTCACTAAGTATCCCATTCCATTCTCTGCATATGACAGAAAGAAGACCAACCCTGCCATTGGAGCCATTCTAGGTACACAGATTGTGGGGAGACCTGTGTTTCTAGGAGTTGAGCACAATCTTGCCCTCATACTTTCCCAGAAAATGCCCTTGGGAAACTCTCTGATGAGCTGAAGTCAAACTAAGACTTGGGGACACTGATCAGTTTCTCTTTTCCTGAGAGCCTTTTTCTAGCAGAGGTTCTACTGGTATTCAGTTTCCCCACATTCAACAATGTATTACTTGGGGGTACATATGTTGACTTAAAAAGAAAGTACAACCTGTAAGCTGAGAATTATGTTTTATTCGGCAAACTTTCTGAGAATGTCACATCCTATGTCAATCTTTAAAATTGCTTCATTGGCCTAACTATTGCCCCAAGTAATTGTTGAGCTTTAAGCCAACTTTTTCACTCTCCTCTTTCACTTTCATCAAGAGGCTCTTTAGTTCTTCTTCACTTTCTGCCATAAGGGTGGTGTCATCTGCATATCTGAGGTGATTGATATTTCTCCCGGCAATCTTGATTCCAGCTTGTGTTTCCCCCAGTTCAGCGTTTCTCATGATATACTCTGCATAGAAGTTAAATAAGCAGGGTGACAATATACAGCCTTGATGTACTCCTTGTCCTGTTTGGAACCAGTTTGTTTTTCCATGTCCAGTTCTAACTGTTGCTTCCTGACCTGCATACAAGTTTCTCAAGAGGCAGGTCAGGTGGTCTGGTATTCCCCTCTTTCAGAATTTTCCACAGTTTTGTTGTGATCCACACAGTCAAAGGCTTTGGCATAGTCAATAAAGCAAAAATGGATGTTTTTCTGGAACTCTCTTGCTTTTTTGATGACCCAGCGGACATTGGCAATTTGATCTCTGGTTCCTCTGCCTTTTCTAAAATCAGCTTGAACATCTGGAAGTTCACGGTTCACGTACTGCTGAAGCCTAGCTTGCAGAATTTTGAGCATTACTTTACTAGCGTGTGAGATGAGTGCAATTGTGTGGTACTTTGAGCATTGTTTTGCATTACGTTTCTTTGGGATTGGAGTGAAAACTGACCTTTTCCAGTCCTGTGGCCACTGCTGAGTTTTCCAAATTTGCTGGCATATTGAGTGCAGCACTTTCACAGCATCATCTTCCAGGATTTGAAAAAGCTCAACTGGAATTTCATCACCTCCATTAGCTTTATTCATAGTGATGCTTCCCTAAGGCCCACTTGACTTCACATTCCAGGATGTCTGGCTTTAGGTGAGTGATCACACCATTGTGATTATCTGGCAAATAGATGGGGAAATAGAGGAAACAGTGTCAGACTTTGTTTTTGGGGGCTCCAAAATCATTGCAGATGGTGATTGCAGCCATGAAATTAAAAGATGCTTACTCCTTGGAAGGAAAGTTATGACCAACCTAGATGGCATATTAAAAAGCAGAGACATTACTTTATCAACAAAGGTCCGTCTAGTCAAGGCTATGGTTTTTCCAGTGGTCATGTATGGATGTGAGAGTTGGACTATAATGAAAGCTGAGTGCCGAAGAATTGATGCTTTTGAACTATGGTGTTGGAGAAGACTCTTGAAAGTCCCTTGGACTGCAAGGAGACCCAACCAGTCCATCGTAAAGGAGATCAGTCCTGGGTGTTCATTGGAAGGACTGATTTGAAGCTGAAACTCCAATACTTTGGCCACCTGGTGCAAAGAGCTGACTCATTTGAAAAGACCCTGATGCTTGGAAAGATTAAGGGCAGGAGGAGAAGGGGATGACAGAGGATGAGATGGCTGGATGGCTTCACTGACTCAATGGACGTGAGTCTGAGTGAACTCTGGGTGTTGGTGCTGGACAGGGAGGCCTGTCATGCTGCAGTTCATGGGGTCACCAAGAGTCAGACACGGCTGTGCAAATGAACTGAACTGAACTGAATTGTTGGTCCGGTGTCTGTGTAATTTTCTTCTGACCTATTAAATGTCTGTTTTACTTGTCCCATTTAAAAATAATCATTTAGGGACTTCTTTGGCAGTTCAGTGGTTAAGACTCTGGCACCCCCAGTGCTCAGGGTATGGGTTTGATTCCGGGTCAGGGAGCTAAGATTTCCCCATGCCACAGGGTGCAGCAAAATATAAATAAATTTTAAAATGAAAATAAAAATAATCATCTAAAGATTTCTTTATCCGTTTGGAATAAGTCCCCTTAAAATTTCTACCTTGTTGGAAAGGAATCTCTGGATCTTCCCTACATTTTTTTTTCCTGTTAATCAACCTAAATAACATTAATTATTTAATGATTTTATTAGCATCTGTAAGACACATTGAGGGGAAGAGGAGAACACATTTCCCAAGATGGTTTTCCTCTTTATTTTAAACTAAGGGAGTTCTTAGGTTAACCATCATATATATATAGGTACATGGCTTCCCTGGTGGCTCAGTTGGTAAAGAGCCTGCCTGCAATGCAGGGGACCTGGATTCGATCCTTGGGTCAGGAAGGTCCCCTGGAGAAGGGAATGGCAACCCACTCCAGTATTCTGGCCTACAGAGAATTCCATGGACAGAGGAGCCTGGTGGGCTACTGTCCATGGTGTTGCAAAGAGTCGGATATGATCGAGCGACTTTCACACATAAAATATACACTTTTATTTTCCACCTTTTGATTTTTCACATAGTTACCAAAAAATTTACCAATTTTCTCCAATTAAAACTCTCTCCAAGTTAAAGCATCTATTATCTGGCTACTAATGAGATATGTATTAATAGTGACTCAAACCAATCAGACACAAGAGGCTTCCCCACAAGAGAGTGGGGAGGATGCTGCCTAAACAAGCCCCTAAGAGAGTTTCCTCCCAAAAGCAGTCCAAGAAAGTAAAGGCCTTCATCATACAGGCTAGCACAACAAAAGTTAAGATGACAGGGGAAAAAAAAAAAAAAGCCTGAGAGTTGGTACAAACAGACAAAAGACTGTTCAAAATCCCACTTTATTTGATTGGCTGTCAAATGTACACCATACCTGTACATCTTGGATGACAAAGACCAAGTTTTCAAAACATAGCTACAAAAACACGCATGCACATGCACACACGAGCACACACACACACACACACACACACACACACACAATGCTGGCAGATCAAGTAGAACATTCACATTTCAAAGGCACAGGAAGAGAAATGCAAGTTCCTCCAGAAGGGCCTTTGTTTTTTTTAAGGTCAATATTCTGAAAAGATGCTTTCATCAAGCTGGCTTTTTAATTTAACTGTGTATGTAATAAAAGAGCCCTTGGCTAGGGTATTTGTCAGAGGCTGGCAATCTGTTGTTCCTTTTTTGTCTTGTTTTGAAAGCTTTATTCCCCATTCAGAGGTTGGTTTGTTGAAATAAAATTGCTAGTGTAGCCAGTTTAAGGAAAAATGACAGGCCAGTCTTCCCCTTAATTATCATCCAATCCTACTCAGGGTTCTTTCAACTGAAGATGAAACTATTGTGGGAAAAGGGACCCATTCCAGGGCCCGGAAGTGGGATCTTGTCTAACACTCGAAAATGAATTGTCCGAGAAAACACATGTGCTGACAGAGCAAGAGATTTTATCATGAAGGGGCACCTGGGTGGAGAGCAGCAGGGTGAGGGGACCCAGGAGGACTGCTCTGCCACGTGGTTCAGTCTCGGGTTTTATGGTGACGGGATTAGTTTCCAGGGTGTCTTTAGTCAATCATCCTGACTCAGAGTCTTTCCTGGTGGTTCACGCATCACTCAGCCAAGATGGATGCCAGCAAGGATTCTGGGAGGTGGTTGGACAGGTGGTGTCTCCTTTTGACCTTTCCTGAACTCTTCCGGTTGGTGGTGGCTTATTAGTTCTGTGTTCCTTACCCAGGACTGCCTGTCGTCAAACAACTCATGCAAATAGTGGCTATGGTGCCTGGCCAGTGTGGGCGGTTTCAATCAGTGTGCTTCCCCTAACAACTCCCCCCTGAGAAACTTCATACTCAACATACTTCTTGGGAACTGGGGTGGAGGTCTCTTTCTTCTGTAACTTCTTCCTGCTGTGCATGGGCATAGGCCTGCCTAGCAGAGCACAAGTCTCTCTTAACATATTCTAAGTTGAGGTATTCTTTGCCTGAAACCAGCATTCATCCTTATAGTAATAGCAATTTAGCTTGAAAGTGTTGGCCCCTGTTGGAGATGAAATATACAGGGCCAAACAGGAGGCGTAAAAGGATGGTGGTCATCACTGGCCCCAGAAACAGAAGGCAACATTTGCAGTGAAGACTGCAGGGTGTGTGCCCTTGTTCTGATTGGTTGGTGGTGAGGCAACAGAGTAGTGCTCCAGGAATCTTGTGCTCAGCCTGAAGCTACTGTCTTCCATCTGGGTGGAGGCCCCAGTTCTGCAGAAGAACTCAAAGATATTGTTATATTTGCATATTTCTTTTTTGTGTGTGTGTTCAACCAGGACCCTGCCTCAAGGCTGTACCAACAATAGACTGTTCCTCTGTTTATGTATCCCCTCGCTTCCCTGATTAGCAACTGTTTAAATCTACCCTTGGAACTCAGGGAAAGTCTAGGAGGCTGAATGAAGCCTGTATCCTACAGACAAGAAATGGAGAACACAGAACAGATCTGTACTCTAGAGCCCCACAGAGTCCTGCTCAGTTTTAATTCAGGGAACTGGGCAACTATGACTATGATAACTTCCCATCAAAACTATGCAGGATGCTTGGGGCTGGTGCACTGGGATGACCCAGAGGGATGGTATGGGGAGGGAGGTGGGAGGGGGGTTCAGGATGGGGAACACGTGTATACCCGTGGCGGATTCATGTTGATGTATGGCAAAACCAGTACAATACTGTAAAGTAATTAGCCTCCAATTAAAATAAATAAATTTAAATTAAAAAAAAATTGGGGTATAGGACTGCCTCAGCTGGGAGAATAGGCACAGAATTGGAAATATTCCTGAGTTCCAAGTCCTAGATCTGAGTTTAATATGATTAAACTCTCAAACCCTTGTCAGCCATTTTGGTGTAACAGACCCAATTAGAAGTAGTTGGAGGGGTGACAACTGGAAGTTTAATAGATGAAATAAATCTCATTTATTTTTAGAAGAATAGGCCTGAAACCCAGTCTGGACCTGGCACTTCAGGGAGACTTGTAGCCAGGTAGCCAGTTGCGTAGTTTTATAAAAAGTAAGGTTGCAGTTACGAGCTGCCAGCAAACATTGTTTTGAGAATGGTTGTATCCAAGCCTGATATGACTCAGAAAATACAAGTGTTTAGCAATACAAGGTCTTGTCTGAAATTATACCCATAGCATCACCTAGTTATTTCCTTGGATGTCTGAACCATAGCTACTCTATTTTGACTTTTAATTGTAAAATTCTCCTTAATAGCCAAAGCAGATGTCACCATTAATGATGTCAGTGTTTCTCTAGGTATGAAAAGATGCAAGAATTGGGACTCATAAAATCTCCTGAAAAGATCTAGCTACCTGAAGGGCTGTTCTGCCTGTTTTTCCCAGAGCAGAGTGCCTTGTTCCTGATGTCTACCCTGAACTCCTTTCAGGGGAGTTGAAGGTCAGCAGCTGCAGTGGCCATGGTTTAATCTTTGTAGAGGTAGATGCCAAGTGTCAGTGTTCAGGTGGCAGGCCCCCTTCTTGATTAAACTTGACCATGATTTTAAGGGTGGCATTTCATGACCATTTCATCCCATGGTGCTGAGAATGTCCATTCTCAGGTTCTGGCAAAGATTTTGTTGACAGGCCACTCAGTATGCTGTTACTGGACTTGGCCGTAAAGCAGTATCCAAAACTCTCTGGACCACCTGTCTTACTAGCCTTTTGGTCCAGGAAAACATTCCCTCTTGTTGTTTCTTCCCATATCTAGAGTTATACTGTTACCATCATCAGTCTCATATGGAACTATGTATTATTTTATCAGAGGCCTCAGTCACACATTTGTCAGTGTAAGAAACAGCAATTTTGTAAAACAGGCGAAATACAAATAACATAGCCAGCAGTATTAGTAAAGTCATAAGACAGACTTAAGCTAAGAGCTTCCATTAGATGTAGCCCAATATATCCCATGTCATCTGACTTAGTCTACTCTGTACGAATCTTTATCTTCCAGGGAAATTATATATTGGCACTGTCTACAAGGCACATAGCCCAGTTTTTTAGTGTTACTAGATTGATTATCCCTCAGTTCAGTTCAGTTCAGTCGTTCAGTCGTGTCCGACTCTGCAATCATCCTTAGTATGATTTAATTAATCTCCAACACAGAGGAAATTTTAAACCTAAATTATCATAGCCTGGTGTTATCTATATAAATCCATTCCCTAATTGTGGGAGATTTTTTTCCCTTTGCTGAAACTTTCCTTGTTACTCTGGTTGAGGCTGAGTAATAGAAGAAATAGAAGAAGAAAACTCAAATATATGGTCAGAGTCAGAGCAGGCATTATTAATTGGCCGGGTGATAGGATTCCACCTAGCGATATCAATAGTGACCTGAATATAACTATAATTTTTTTAAAGTAAATTTTCTCAGGGCCTACCAGCTAGAGACTTGGAATACAGAAATTCACCAAGGTAACCCAGAACTAGACACAGGTAATTGGCCACAAACCCAACAATTGGATTGATTTCTAAAACTAGCTTAGGATCAGGCCTAGGATAGAAAAGCATTTGATATATATGCAAAGGTCTAAGAAGTCAACAAAACATTATAAATGATCACATGTATCAGGTCCAGCATCTTGGGCAAGCTGTCTGCCTCCGATGTCATCTTCTGCTTATCCTGGTATAGTGGAGTTTCTCCTCTGTTCGAACACCACTTTAAGGTGAGATCAGGTCAGCTGTCCTCTCTATAGACCAGTCCAGTGTAGGGGCCTTTCAAAGTGGGAATTAATCTAAGAGTCAGTCTCCCTTCAATTTCACTGTGAATGAGCCAGTTAAGAGTACCTAATTTAAGGGTCCTTCCATCCAGGTTGGAGACAGCCCCTTAAATTATGTCTTTCTCCAGTACTGATTGCAGCTTATGAAGCATCTGATCTTTATCCCAAGATAGACTACTGAGATAAGCTTCAGAAACAAACTTAGGGTGTTTTTTTTTAAGAATTCAATTAAATTTTACATTAACATTGCATAACAGCAAAGAACTATCCAGGAAATGAGTCTTACTGTAAGATACAGATCTCCATTAACAAACTGGGATTTAACATTCATTGAAACAAACATCTTTTTCTCCCTGCAATCACCATCATTTTCTACCAAATATAACCAAATTAAGACTTGTTTGTGATATAGGTATGGTCTTAATAAACTTGGCCTGATGATTTATATAACCATAATTGATCATAGATATTTTTGCTTTGCTGAAATTTTATAGAGTCTCAGACTAAACTTTTAAAGTAAAACCTTCCAGGACTAGGAAAGTCATGCCAAAGGCTTATCACAGATTTGCCTTACAGAGTACTCTTTTCATGTTCTCAAAAATTCTTTGAGATTTCTGTACCCGTTAGGGAGATAACCTTCCTAAAAATACCTGATAAAATTACTGGAAACCTAAGAATTTCCAATCTCTGGAGGAGTCACATAGAGAGAAAATATAATTGTTTTAATTTGTTTATAACATTTAATTTTACCAAATTACTGTCATAATTAGTTTGAGGGGATGATTTTCCCTACTCCCAGAAAACACAGATTCAAACCTGTAATTTTTTTCAGATAGAAACTACAAAAGTTATAAGCATATTCACTGGTTCATTCAGTCCTTCTGTTAACTTTTGTGAAGTCACGAGTTTTCCCATTAGAATACCAGGACATATCAGAATGTTAGGAATATCTGTATTAGTAATATTTACCATACATTATAACAGAGGATTTATGACTCATTTGATAATATTTTCCATTTAATTTAACCAACCAAATAAACATAGTTAGTTTAATATCTCTCTTTGGAATGTTTCAGGAGCCCTCTAAAGCAACCCAAAGTTAGCTAGAGATCAAAAGAATTCGATTTAGGAACTTTTGTAAAAAAAAAAAAATCAGTCAAAAGGGTTTTAGAACATTCAGTCAGATTTAGTCAATGCTGATGGGTGTATCATTTAGCTTGCTGATATGTCACAATGGGCGTACTGAGGCTCAAGGTCAAGTGAAAGGTGACTCAGCCATCTTGGACCTAGTCGGCTCTAACCAGTTTTCCTATAACTGTGTCATTCCTAACAAAATCCATCTATCCAACTAATTATAATCTAATTTTAGAAAATCTTGATTATGTATAACTCTTTTCAGTATTTTTTTCATACTGTCTTCTACTGAAAACACTTACTTTCCCTATTTTCCACAATGAGGTATATTTCTTGTTGACAAATTTGTAACCAAATACAGTCTTATTTGACCACTAGTACAACTAGGTACAACAGAAGTACTTATTGATGGTTCTAAAGACATGTCTGTTACCAGGCATTAATTTAATACTGAATATTTCCCAGTTCACATGAACCTGGAATTCATTGTTTAATCTAGAATTATTTGATTTGTAAGTGCTTACTTTTTAAAAGCCAATTAAACAGTGCTCATTTGCAAATTAACTCAAAATATTATCCTGAAACAAAGACGAACTGAGACACACATATTCAGGCAGACACAATTGCAAGCTTCATTTTCTAAGCTTAGTCATGAATTAGATATTACAATATAAAATTCACTAGTTTATAAATAACAGTTGGAATAAATAAAAATTTAAAGGCTTCTTCCCATTTTTCCTCAGTCTCAGGAGTTAGAGATGGTCTAGATAAGTGTTCCTGAGAGCCCTGGTCTCAAGGCACAGGGAAAGAAAACCAAGTTCTAACAAAATGGCGGCAGGTCTAAACCAAACAGGGGCCAAACAAAGCAAAATGGTCATCACAAGTCACAACACAGAACACAGAACATAAAACACACACATAGACCTGGCAGTCTTGTCAGACGCTCCCTTAAGTACAAGATTATAGTCTCTCAGAAAACCTCCTATAGAAACACAGAACTTCAGATCCAAGTTCTAACAGAGCAAACAAAAATATCTCAGGTCTTGAAAGATTTCAAAGGGAGGAAAGGAAACCAGGTTGAAATAAGAGGGGGGAGGAGGTGGGAGAGGAGGCAAAAAGGGTGGCCTTACAGACGTCTCCTGCCACCTGCAGATACCCAGGCGTTATGGGACCTTACCCTGAGCCTCCAGGGAAAGGAGGATAGGAACTCAGCCCTACCAGAAACCAGACCAGAACAGAACCAGAATTCAAGTTCTCTGCTAAGAGGAGGTGATTGGTCTCCAATCCTCAGCTCAGGCTGAGGCCCTTCGACCAGATTCCTGTGTCCAGGACTGGGGGACTAGGAAAAAGGGTAGGGTAGGAAGGTTAAGGAGAGGAAAGAGAGAGGGAAGGGGAGAGAGGTCAGTAAATCTCTTGTTCCTTATCTGGTCGGGGAGTCGCCATTTGTTGCAGGAAGGGGGACCCCTTCCAGGGCCTGAAGTGGGCTCTTGTCTAACACTTGGAAATGAACTGTTCAAGAAGACACATGTGCTGTTTATCAGAGAGATTTTATTGGGGAGGGGCGCCCAGGCAGAGAGCAGCAGGGTGAGGGGACCCAGGAAGACTGCTCTGCCACAGTTTCAGGTTTTATGTTGATAGGATTAGTTTCCGGGTTGTTTTTTGACTCAGAGTCCTTCCTGGTGGACACATCACTGAGCATGCATTACTCAGCCAAGATGGATGCCAGAGAGGAGGATTCTGGGAAGTGGTGTCTCCTTTTGACCTTTCCTGAACTCTTCCAGTTGGTGTGGCTTATTAGTTCTGTGTTCCTTACCAGGACCTCCTGTCATAAAACAACTCATGCAAATGGTGGCTATGGTGCCTGGCCAGGGTGGTTGGTTTCAGTCAGTGTGCTTCCCCTAACAAAACCACTCTGGGTCTAAACTGACCAAGAATCTTCCCAGTCTTTCCACTGGACTCCTCTGGTATCTTTTCAATGGGAGGGTCACTCGGCAATATCTTTCAAAGTGTTTGATATTGCCAAATAAAACTCAGGATCATCAACCAATAATCTGGAGATCCAAGAACAAGGAGAGCCTCACCCAAATTCATCTGGACTCTGAGGAGGTGGAGGCCTCCTCCACAAGAGGCCTTTACTGGTACCAGCCTCCTGATCCTCGTAAAGTTCAAGCCAAGGAGAGAAGTCTGATTTGGCTCCCTTTGTAGTTGGTGGCCAAAACTGTTGATCCAAAAAAGAAAAAAAGTACAACCTGAAAGATAGAAATTATGTTTTATTTAGCAGACTTTCTGAGGACTTCAAGCTCAGGAGACAGCCTTTCAGATAGCTCTGAGGGACTGCTCCCCGAGAGGTAAGGCAGGGGCCAAGGATATATAGAGGGTTTTTTTTCTACAAAAACCAGGTAGTCAGAACACCAAAAGATTACTGTTAATTAAAGAAAACCAGATATCTCAAGTCAACGAATTTAGCACTTTTCTATGCATGGGAAGATCCAAGAGTCTGAGCTGATTGAAATCACTCCTTAGATATGCACCTCAAGGGCTTCCCAGGTGACGCCAATGAAGGAGACATAGGAGACCCAGGTTCAACCTCTGGGTTGGAAAGATCCCCAGAGGAGGGCATGGCAACCCACTCCAGTATTCTACCCTGAAAAATTCCATGGCTGAGGAGCCTAGCCAACTACAGTCCATGGGGTTGCAAAGAGTTGGAGAGACTAACACTTTCACTTCTTCTGCTACCTAGGGCCAGTATCCTATTCTTCCCCATCCTGAGTTCTCCACTCTGGGCTCACTGTGGGAGTGACTATAGTGGCTTGATGACTGCAACATGTCTTACGTACTGACACAGCAGGTGATATTTTTCATTCACAGCTACTTTAGAAGGAATATGAGATGAATGCAGAAGTCCAGAGAATGATTGTCTCTTGGTGGGAAGTGGGGTGCGGGAATTCAGGGAGCATGGAGGTGGGGGCTCCTAAGGTCCTGATAATGTTCTATTCCTTAGCCTGAGCAATAGGTAGAGTGGTGTTCATTTTATTTATTATTGTTGTTGTTTAGTTGCTAAGTCATGTCAGACTCTTTATGGTTCCATGGACTGTAGCCCACCAGGCTCGAGCCAGGGATCAAACCCACATCTCCAGGATTGGTAGGCAGATTCTTTACCGCTGAACCATCAGGGTTTGTTAAATGTACATATATCTTTTATGTATTCTTCTGTACACGTGATAACTTCTACAGTTTAAAAATAGAATTAAGTAGGCAAGAATGAATGAGTAGAGGCTTGGAGTCAGACAAATCCAAGCTCTACTCTCCACTACCTGGAACGTTAGTGAGGACAGGGCAACCCACTCCAGCATTTCCCCCTGGAGAATCCTGAGGACAGAGAAGGCTGGCAGGCTACAGTCCATAGGGTCGCACAGAGTTGGAGATGACTGAAGCGACTTAGCATGCAAGCATACACCTGGAACCTCAGAGAGTTTCTCTGACCCAATTGCAGTTCAGCATTTTTGTTGTTAGAAATTGGGAATAACTGTAAATGCAGCATAGTTTTCAAGTCTCAGCAGAAGTTGGGATTCTGCAGGATAAGTAATAACAGGGAAGGCTAGCTCCTTCCCCTCCCAGCAGTGGAACTCAGCCTAGAGGGACAAACAGATAGGATAAATAATGGCTGGGTTCAGATCCCTGATTCTCTTAAATGGACCATGACAATGATCTCATTATACCTGTCTCTAAAAGGAAAAAACAAACAAAACCCCAAAACACTAAACACTGGAACGATTTAGTAAACCAAGTTAAATTGTGGCCTTTGGGTCCAGAGGGGACTGCCAAGAACACAGTGGTCAACGTGGCCACTCTGAATCGAGCTCTCAGGGAACAGGCCTGGCTGGGTCCACTGTGGGGAGGAGTCTGAGCTCACAAGCACCACCTGGGAGAGGAGGAGGGGAAAGAGGAGCAGAGAGAGCCAGCGGAAGGTCTCAGGTCTCCAGGTGGATTGGGCAGACGGCCCCCTCCCTCTCCATCTGCAGGCTCTTTCTATCCACCCCTCCCCCTCCAGACCTCTTCACTCCCATCCCTGGTCCTGCACGCGCCCCTCATCCCAAGGCGCCCACCTCTGCCCCCTCAGCCTCTTCTCAACCCCAACCCTCGGGGAAGTCCCCGAGCACCCCCTGCCCTTCACAACCCCGTTCTCTTCAGTGATGTCGTCTGCTCCCAGCAGAGTGAGCTGGTGATTCGGTCAACCTGAAGGTTGTCCCGTGCATCTGGCCGCTGATTTGGCTCTGCCTTCGTGTAGGGCGAGAGCAGATGAGCCAGGATGTCACGGTCAGGCTCTCTTGCCCCACAGCCTCTCGCTCTGGCCTCACATGATGTAATATAACAGCTGAGATGACTTGTAGCACTGCCTATGTGCGTCACAAAGTATTACCTTGGTCACGGGCTGCTGTATGAGTTACACCTCTGTGAACTCCACCACGAAAGCCCTGACAGCTCCTGCACTGGGGCTACCTTGGAGCGACATCACGGTTATGTTACATGAGGCTGTGTTCTGATACCTCATATAAGGCTGTGTTCTTGTACCTTATAGCTGCAATATGGTTATGTTGTGGCTGCTGCGTCAGCCAGGATAAACATGTCTGCAGGACAGGATAAACGTGTCTGCAGTTCCCACGGCTCCTTGAGTCTTCTTCCAGCCTCTTAGCTCACACCCTGCCTACCCTGGGTTCAGTGAACAGTGTGAACAGCAAGACAACGGCAGCACTAACAGGATCAGCAATACACTTGGGAGCCTAACTTTATCACGATAAAGACTTCCTGTCTGAGAAGAGGGGGCCTTGCCTGCACTAGTGGAGGCCCCAGCACCGGGCAAGTTCAGGGCCTCACCCCACCCCCGCCTGTCTGCCCAGCCAGGGGACTGCAACCCCAGGCCCTGCCCCTGCCATGTGGAAATGGGCTGTGAACCCCCCAAGGGAGGCCACTCCCTGCTCTGCCCTGAGGCTGCAAACTTCTGCTCTCTGACCTAGTGACCCAGAGGGGCTGCCATGGCCCAATGGATGGGAGGTGCCTGTGCGTGGAGAGGGGCTGGGGCAAGAGAGGGCGCTCCCCCAGCCTGCACCCCTGGCTGGAAAGATGAGGGCTCCAGGAGACCCTCGCCCAAGCTGGGTGCTGGGGCTCATGAGGGGCAAAGGCCACCAGGGTCAATTATCCCCTGGCACCCAGGAAGGCGGGGAAGGAAGGCAAGGGCGGGGAACCCTGCTAACCTCAGCCTGTAAGCAGGCAGGGTGGGCACGGGCTTGGGTTCCCACCCGGCCTTGAGAGCCCGTTTTCAGCTTCATGAAACTCCAGTCACAAGCGCTGTCCTCACTCCACACTTTGCCCAAATCTCCTGTCTCACTCTCGAGGCAGTGGGGGCTGGAGGGTTCCCTGGGGGAAATAGAGAGAGGAAACAGGAAATCCAGTCCAAGGAAGAAAGGAGAGACAGACGGATGGATTTCCCCTCCTGTTTTTGGCAACAACTTTCAAGGGCTCCAGGGAAAAGTAATTTGATAGCCATGTAACTTCACCAGCAGAGAGCTCAGGCCTTGTCTGGCCATTAGCTAAGCGTGTGTTTGCAAAGCTGAACCGCGAGAGCTATTTCTACAAAATTCATTTACCTTTCAGCTTGATGTGTCTGTCTGTCCCTCTCACCCCTCTATTTTCCCCTTTGGTTTTCTGCCACTACAATTCTCTTTTTCTCTCTTGTCCTCCCTCCAGCTTTCTTTCTCCCAGCAACAGTCCTCCCAGCCCACAGGATCGCAGTTGGACAGGTTTGATTTGATTAAAAATCTGATTAGACTTGCATAGTTTCCTCATAGGGCCACCCAAAGACTCCTTTGTTTTCTTCCATTATTTTCTCCTTGATGCCTTATCTTCCACTGTCGTATAGAGGTAGAGGAATACATACTATTTAATCTATGTTTTTCGAGTCCACTTTCTGTTTTCAAAATACAGTGTTGTTTTGAGATTTAGATACATAAAAGAATTGCCAGAATTTTATCCCATTATTTGCCTTTTGGGAAAGACTGTTGATGGGAGGAGAAGGGGACGACAGAGGATGAGATGGTTGGATGGCATCACCGACTCAATGGACATGAGTTTGAGCAAGCTCCGGGAGCTGGTGATGGACAGGGAAGCCTGGTGTGCTGCAGTCCATGGGGTCATGAAGAGTTGGACACGACTGAGCAGCTGACAAGTAAAAGCTGAAGGAGTTCATCACCACTAGAGCAGCCTTATAAGCATGTCAAAGGAACTTCAAACTGCAAAAAAAAAAAGACATTAATTAGTGATAGGAGAACATATGAAAATATAAATCTTACTATTAAAGTTAAATATACTGTTAAAATCAGAATACTCTGATTTTGTAATGGTGGTGAGTGAAGTCGCTCAGTCGTGTCCAGCTCTTTGCAACCCCATGGGCTATATAGCCTACTGGGCTCCTCTGTCCATGGGATTTTCCAGGCAAGACTACTGGAGTGGGTTGCCATTTCCTTCTCCAGGAGATCTTCCCAACCCGGGGATTGAACCCAAGTCTCCTGCATTGTAGGCAGACGCTTTACCATCTGAGCCACCAGGAAAGTAATGGTGGTAGATAACACATAAATGTATATTGATGGTTAAAAGAGAAAAGCATTAAAAACAACAATAACTATGATAATGAATAATAAATACACAAGACCAAAGGTGTAAATTGAAACACCAAACAAGTAAAATGATGAAAAGAGTAAAAATGTAGAGCTTTAGTATGCATTCAAAGTTGTTATCAGCTTACAATAGACTCATAAATAAAAATGCTTTTTTGCGAGCCTCATGGTACCCACCCGTAAGACAAAAACCTATGGTAGATACACAAAAGGTAACTAGAAAGCAATCAAAGCACACACTTACAGAAAACCATCAAATCATAAAGAAAGGGAGCAAGAGAAGAAAGGAATAATGGAAACAAAAAGCCAGAAAACAGTTAAAGAGGAATTCCAAAGAAACACTACTTCTGCTTCATTGACTGCACTAAAGCCTTTGACTGTGTGGGTCACAACAAAGTGTGGAAAATTCTGAAAGAGATGGGAATATCAGAGTCACCTTACCTGCCTCTTGAGAAATCTGTATGTGGGGCAAGAAGCAACAGTTAGATTCGGACATGGAACAACTAATTGGTTCCAAATTGGAAAAGGAGTAACTCAAGGCTGTATATTGTCACCCTGTTTATTTAACTTCTATGCAGAGTACATCATGTGAAATGCTGAGCTGGATGAACCATAAGCTGGAATTAAGATTGCTTGGAGAAATATCAACAGCCTCATAGATGCAGAAGATACCACTCTAATGGCAGTAAGTGAAGAGGATCTAAAGAGCCTCTTGATGAAAGTGAAAGAAAAGAGTGAAAAAGCTGGCTTGAAACTCAACATTTAAAGAACTAAGATCATGCTATCCAGTCTCATCACTTCATGGCAAATAGAAGAGGAAAAAAAATGGAAACATTTGTTTCCTTGGGCTCCAAAATCACTGAGGACATTGACTGCAGCCACAAAATTAAAAGACGCTTGCTCCTTGGAAGAAAAGCTATAACAAACCTAGACAGTGTATTAAAAAGCAGAGACATTACTTTGCAGACAAAGGTCTGTATAGTCAGAACTATGGTTTTTCCAGTGACTGAACAACAATTGTTTTTGGAAGAAATGCCCTGTAGATATCAGTTAGGTCCAACTAGCTCAATGTGTCATTTAAAACTTGTGTTTCCCTACTAATCTTCTGTCTGAATAATCTGTCCATCGGTGTGAGTGGGGTATTAAAGTCCCCCATTATTATTGTGTTACTGTCAATTTCCCCTGTAATTGTTGTTAGCATTTGCTGTATGTATTGAGGTGCTCCTTTGTTGGGTACCTCATGTTATGAGGTTACATGTTATGTTTAGATTGATCCCTTGATCATTACACAGTCCTTCTTTGTCTCATAACAGTCTTTATTTTAATGTCTATTTTATCTGAGTATTGCTCCTCCCACTTTCTTTTGATTTTCATTTGCATGGATTATCTTTTTCCAGCCTCTCACTTTCAGTCTGTATGTGTCCCTAGGTCTGAGGTGGGTCTCTTTGACAACATATATAGGGGTCTTGTTTTTTTAATCCATTCAGCCAATCTGTGTTTTTTGGTTGAAGCATTTAGCCCACTTACATTTAAGGTAATTATTGATATGTATGATCATGGCATCTGATCATACTGTCACTTCATGGCAAATAGATGCAGAAACAATGGAAAGAGAGGGAGACTTTATTTTTGGGGGCTCCAAAATCACTGCAGATAGTGACTGTAGCCACGAAATTAAAAGATTTGTGCTCCTTGGAAGAAAAGCTATAACAAGCCTAGACAGCCTATTACGAAGCAGAGACATTACTTTGCCAACAAAGGTCCTTCTAGTCAAAGCTATGGTTTTTCTAGTAGTCATGTATGGATGTGAGAACTGGACTATAAAGAAGGCTGAGCACCGAAGAATTGATGATTTTGAACTGTAGTGTTGAAGAGAGTCCCTTGGACTGCAAGGAGGTCAAACCAGTCAATCCTAAAGGAAATCAGTCCTGAATATTCATTAGAAGGACTGATGCTGAAGCTGAAACTCCAATATTTGGCCACTTGATGTGAAGAGCCAACTCATTAAAAAAGACCCTGATGCTGGAAAAGATACAAGGCAGGAGGAGAAGGGGATGATTACAGAGGATGAGATGGTTGGATGGCATTATGACTCAATGGATATGAGTTTCAGCAAGCTCAAGGAGATGGTGAAGGACAGGGAAGCCTGGCGTGCTGCAGTCTATGAGGTCGCAAAGAGTCGGACATGACTGACGACTGAACATCAACAACATACGATCCTATTACCATTTACTTTATTGTTTTGTGTTTGTAGGTTTCTCTCTCTTTTTTTTTTTTGGCATTTCCTGTCTAGGAAGTTAGAGAGTTAGTTCGAAAGTGAAAGTGAAAGTTGCTCAGTTGTGTCCAACTCTTTGCAACCCCATAGTCCATGGAATTCTCCAGGCCAGAATACTGAAATGGGTAGCCTTTTCCTTCTCCAGGGGATCTTCCCAACCTAGGGATCGAACCTAGGTCTCCTGCATTGCAGGCAGATTCTTTACCAGTTGAGCCACAAGAGAAGCCCAAGAATACTGGAATGGGTAGCCTATCCCTTCTCCAGCAGATCTTCCCAACCCAGGAATCAAACTGGGGTTTCCTGCATTGCAGATTCTTTACCAACTGAGCTATGAGGGAAGCCCATAGAGCTAGTTTGGTGGTCCTGAATTCTCTTAGCTTTTGCTTGTCTGTAAAGCTTTTGATTTCTTTTGTGAGTCTGAATTGATCCTTGCTGGACAGAGTAATCTTGGTTGTATATAATTCCTTTTCATTACTTTAAGTATATCCTGCTATTCCCTTCTGGCCTGCAGAGTTTCTGTTGAAAGATCAGCTGTTAGTCTTATGGGGATCCCCTTGTATATTATTTGCTGCTTCTCCTTTGCTGCTTTTAAAATTTGTTCTTTGTGTTTTTGTTAGTTTGATTAATATGTGTCTTGGCCTGTTTCTCCTTGTGTATATCCTCCATAGGACTCTCTAGGCTTCCTGTACTTGGGTAGGTATTTCCTTTCCCATTTTAGGGAAGTGTTTAACCATAATCTCATCAAATATTTTCTCATGCCCTTTCCATTTGTCTTCCTATTCTGAGACCCCTACAATTTGAATGTTGTTATGTTTAATGTTATCCCAGAGCTCTCTGAGACTGTACTTTTTATTCTTTTATCTTTAATGTAGTCTGCTTCAGTTATTTCCACCATTCTATCTTCCAGCTCACTTATCTGTACTTCTGCCCTAGTTACTTGGCTGTTGGTTCCCTTCAGTGAATTTTTAATCTGTTATTGTGTTGATGGTTTATTCTTTAATTCTTCTAGGTCATTGTTAAATTAAATCCTTGAAGATTTCTTTCATCTTCTCAATCCAGGCCTCCAGTCTATTTATCTGTGCTTTCATTTTGAAGATTTTGGATCATCTTTACTATCATTACTCTTCTTTTTTGGGTGGATTGCCTATTTCCTCTTCAATTGTTTGGTCTTGTGAGTTTTTCCCATCTTCCTCCATCTGCTGTACATTTCTCTGTCTTTTAATTTTGTTTAATTTACTGTGTTTGGGGTAAATTATGCCGCCCTTTCTGCTGTCTGGAAGGTTGGCTGCTGCTGCTGCTGCTAAGTCGCAGTTCCTCTTAATTGTGGAGTCTGCCCCCTGTGGGTGGAGTTGAACCAGTGCCTTGTGAAGGTTTATGCATGCTAATTTTTTCCTATGGATATCTGATTTTTCTAATCCAATTTTTTCAAAAGACCATGTTTTCTCCACTGAACTACCTCTGCACCTTTCTCAAAATTCCACTGTCCACATACATGTGGATGTACCTAAACTTTATATTATGTTCCGTTGATCTATTCTAACATCATGCAAACACTATGCTGCCCTGATGGTTGTAGATTTACAATATCTTGAAATCAGATAATCCACCAAATTGTTCTTTCTCAGAGTTGTTGTCTATGATTTTGCTTTTCCACATAAATTTTAGACTTAGCTTATTAATTTCTCAAAAAATCTGCTGGGATATATTTGGATGCATTGAATGTGTATGTCAATTTGCAGAAAACTGACTTTTTTTGGCATGCTCTCTGGCTTCCCTGATCAAGGATTGAACCCAGGCCCATGGCAGTGAAAACACAGAGTCCTAACCACTGGACCACCAGAGAATTTCCACAACTGACATTTTAGCAATGTTGAGTTTCAAAAACACTGTTCATCTCCTCCATTATCTCAGTCGTCTGTAACTTTCCTCTGTGATGTTTTGTAGTTTTTGATGTACCGGTCTTTTGCATCCTTTTTCAGGCACATCCCTAAGTATTTCATAGTATTTATTGCCGGGGTCCAGGCCTGGTGGATCCAGGATAATTCAAAGGGGGGATGGAGTTGGCGTCTTAGGAAAGAATTATTTAATTAGAAATATAAAGAGAGATTAGGAAAGAATAGTGTAGTAGGAAAATTAGTGGAGAAAAGAGGCTGATATTCCTTGATTTACACGGAAAGCTAATAAAGTCACAAGACAAGAAACTTGCACTGTCTACATTAGGCCACAGGTGCCCGCTTGAATAGCGGAGGGTGTCCCACCTTGGGGTCTTAGAAGCCCAGGCAAATAAGCAGACACGGAGAGCCTCCGCGTTCCAAGGGATCAGCCTGAAAAAGAGAGGGAGGGAGAGGGAGAAAGAAAGAGAGAGAGTCGACATGGGGGAGGCCAAGCTTGTGCAAAAACCCCCTAACTTTATTTTTGAAAAGTGTTTATATACCCTAAGTTTTACATAATGGAAGATACAGAGTCATGCAGGGGTAGCAGTCCTGACCCTTTCTGTATATCTTTTTGTATACAAAAGGTCTCAGGTGATTTACATTATCTTCTGGCCAAGAGGCCTGTTAACACTTTATGGCTCTCTTCCTTAATGAATGTTAATCTCATTTCCCCTGAAGTGTTTTTCTTTAATCTGCATTACCCTCAAGGCACTAAAGTTACATCCCTATAGAACAATGGTGCAGTGGGTTATAACAAAGAAGGTACTTAACTCAAAGATCTGTGTTGCTACTTGTTTTTTTCTATATACCAACTATATCAACAAATAAAAGATATGAAAATTTGGCAGCAAGTATTGGCTCAACAAATGAAACCCTTAATCAGTCCTATTCTAATGATTTTGACTCCTTGGAAGCCCCTACATTCCTAGGATGTTTTGAGCTTCCTGTGCCTCTCGAGGTCAGGAGGCTGCAAACAATCACATGCACAGCTGTAAGAGTCCTGTAGGCAGGCTAGAAAGCCATCAGAGGGGTTTTTGGATTGAAACACTTGTATTATGCCCAGGAGACTTATTATCTAAAAGCTCTAAATTAACTTTTTCCAGAGAAAGGTGGTGGGGGGACAGCCCCCTGTTAATGTCAGAAAAGTAGGCGAAAAGCACAATGCAGTAAGGCAGGCAGACTCTGGATTTGGGGCAGATGTACAAGCAGATTCAATGAGGCTCCCTTAAGGCCAGACTCGCCTTTGCCTGTCGACCCCTTAACCTCATGATCTTTGCCATGGGCGGGACTCCTCGTGTTGGCTCCTGGCAATTTATGCTATTGTAAGTGTTTTTTTTGCCCTTAATTTTAGTTTCTGTTTGTTTGTTGCTGTTGTATAGGAATACAATGGAAATTTTTTAAATCTATCTTTTCTTTCTGATTTTTTGGCATGTACACACTGCTGTATTTGTTTATTTTTGGCTGCATTGGGTCTTTGTTGCTGCATGTGGGCTTTCTCTAGTTGTGAAGAGTGAAGGCTACTCTCTGGTGGTGCACCAGTTTCTCACTGCAGGGGCCTGTCTTGTGCAGCACAGGCTCTAGGCTTAGGCTCCTGGAGTTGTGGCACAGGGGCTCGTAAGCTGTGACTCCAGAGCCCTAGAGCATGCAGACTGCAGTAGCTGTGATGCGCAGGCTCAGCAGTTGGAGCTCATGGGCTCTAGAGTGCGGACTCAGTAGTTGTGGCACGTGAGCTCCGTTGCTCTGTGGTGTGTGGAATCTTCCTGGACCAGGAATTGAACCTCTGTTCTCTGCATTGGCAGATGCATTCTTACCCCTGTGCCACCAGGGAAGCCCACAAATGAAATTTTTATATTGGTCTGGTATGCTGCAACCTTCCTGAACGTATTAGTCTTATTAACTTAAAAAAATAAATTTCAAAGGATTTTCTATAAGGATGACCATACTATCTGTGAATAAAGGCAGTTTTAGTTATCTTTTCCAACCTGGGTTCTTTATATTTTCTTGCCTGATTGCATTAGCTTGAATTTTTAGTACGACACTGAAAAGAAATGATGAAAACAGACATCCTTCACTTTTTATTGATCTTAGGGAGAAAGTGTTTAAATCTTTTACTGTTAAGTATGTATTATCTGTAGGTTCCTATTCTTTATCAGGTTGCTAGTTTGTTGAGAAATTTTTTTAAATAAAAGATTTTTAAAATTCTATAGTGCTTTACAGTTTTAATGTTTTGCATACATGATGTCATATAATGCCATAATAACCTTTTCCCCCTATTCCTGTATTACCTTCCCACACCCCAAGGGAATTTTTAAAAATCAGAAATGAGTATTGGATTGCCAAGTGCTTTTCCTGTGTCTATTGTGATGATAATAGGATTTTTCTTTTTCAGTTTGTTAATATTGTGAGTTGCAATGATTGATTTTAAAATATTAAATAAATACCTTATAACAAACATCCTCTTTGTGCTTACTTGTACTCATATGTGATATTACCAACCAAAGGTTTTTGATGAATAGATCTGATTGTAGCTTCTCTGTCAAGCTTTGTATTTCACAGCTTAATCTTGGAAGAAAGTTCTGGATAATAAACAAGAAAGGGAAAAAATCCTTAACCTATTGGTTTGGCAAATATTCTTTGAGTGCTTGCTATGTGTTGAGCTATGCCTCAGGTGTTAGGTGCTAAAATACACTCTCATGAGATGTAATGACCAGCGAGGGATTGTTGTGAAGAGATATTAGTATTATTCAAATAATGGAGAGCTTCATTTTCTAATGAGCCAGAAAAACTTTTTGATATCTGAGCCTTTGGGTTTTTTTTTTTTAAATTAAGCCTATATGAGCCTGGTGAATTAAAATTACCCCAAAGAAGGATGACAATAAATGAATCTAGGGAGAAAGGTGGTTTTGATACTTCTTTATCTTTGTTGTTGTGGTGGTTGTTCAGTTGCTAAGTTGTGTCATTATCTCTGACCACCCAACAAATCTTAGTTTTCAGAAATATGTGATTTTATATGGCTGTTTTCTTTATTTATTCATTTATTTAAAGAACAGGAATCAGAACCTATAATGTACCAGAATACCCCTAGGCTCTGGTTTCCAAGAACTGCTTGAATTGCTAGGCTAAAATCAAGTTTAAGTTTGAAAGGGAGATAACCTAAGTCACCCTTTCCTTTTACAGATGAGAACTAAAGATCTGAGAAAAGAAATTCATGGGCATTTGAACTTTCTGTTTCTTCCTATCCCCACTCTAAAATTAATGACAGAGGCTCCAACATTGGGTCAAATCCCAGCTGCCCCAGTAAGCATCTTTGTGACCCTGAAAAGTGCAACAATTTTTCTACCTGGCACTATGGCCCCATCTGTAGAATGTGGTTAATAATAGCCATCATTAAAGGGTAATGATGAAGTCTTTGCCTCTGGTCTGCTTTCTCTTATTTCCAGCTTTCAGATGCATGTGCTGATGGTCATCACTTCCTCCAGACAAAGCAGGAAGGAAGTGGGAACCACACTCAGCTGCCACATCTTTGGGATCTCAGAGAAAATTTCTTATCTTTGTTGACATTACACTTTCCTCCATAAAGTGGGACTCTAATAGTGTTTGTGTGAAAATGGTCAAAGTTTTAAAAATTTGTAACTCTTAAGTCAATAACTTATTAACTTACCTTGGGCAAATCATTAGTATTTCTCAGCTCACTTTACCTATTTTAAAATGAGAGACAGTGTTTTTCCCTTACAGGGTTATTGCAAGGAAAGCTGTTGCTGTGACCTATGTCACATGTGTGCTGCCATGTTTTCCTCTAGGAGTTTTATAGTTTTGGTCTTACATTTGGGTCTTTAATCCATTTTGAGCTTATTTTGTGTTTGGAGTTAAGAAATGGTATTTCATTTTTATACATGTGGCTGTCCAGTTTTCCTGGCACCATTTGTTGAAGAGACTGTCTTTCCAGTATTGTGTAGTATTGCCTCCTTTGTCATAGATCAATTGACCATAGGTGCCTGGGCTTATTTCTGGGTTTTCTATCCTGTTCTATATTGATTGATCTATATTTTTGTTTTTGTACCAGTACCAGACCGTTTTGATGACTATATCTTTGTAGTATAGTATGAAGCCAGGGAGCCTGATTCCTTCAGCTGTTTCTCTTTTTCAAGATTTCATTGGCTACTGAGGGTCTTTTGTGTCTCCAAACAAATTTTGAGATTTGTTGTTGTTGTTGTTATAGTTCTGTGAAAAACGCCATTGGTAATTTCATAAGGATTGCACTGAATCTGTAGATTGCCTTGGGTAGTACAGTCATTTTGACAATATTGATTCTTCCAGCCCATGAACATGGTATGTCTAAACCACCTGTTCATGTCTTATTCAATTTCTTTCATCATCATCATCATCATGTAGTTTTCAGAGTACAGGTTTTTTTTTTTCCCCCTCTTAGGTAGGTTTATTTCTAGGTATTTTATTCTTTTTGATATAATGGTAAATGCAATTGCTTCTTGAATTTCTCTTTCTGACCTTTTGCTGTTAGTATATAGAAATGCAACAGACTTCTGTGTATTGATTTTGTAATCTGAAACTTCACCAAGTTCATTGATGAGTTCTAGTAGTTTTCTGGTAGATCTTTAAAATCGTCTATGTATAGGATCATGTCGTCAGCAAACAGTGACAGTTCAACTTCTTTTCCAATTTGGATTCCCTTTACTTCTTTTTCTTCTCTGATTGCTATACCTAGGACTTTCAAAGCTGTGTTGAATAAAATTGGTGAGAATGGACATGCTTGTCTTCTTCCTCAGACCAGAGGGATGTTTTCAGCTTTTCACCATTGAACATGATACTAACTGTAGGTTTGTCATATATGGCCTTTATTATGTTGCAGTATTAAATGGGTATGCCCACTTTCTGGAGAGTCTTTTTTTTTTATCATAAATGGGTGCTGAATTTTGTCAAAAGCTTTTTCTGCATCTATTGAGATGATCTATATGGTTTTTATTCTTCAATTTGTTGATATGGTGTATTGCATTGATTGATTTGTGGATGATGAAAAATCCTTGCATCCCTGGGATGAATCCCATTTGATCATGGTGTATGATCTTTTTTAATGTATTGTTGGATATAGATTGCTAGTATTTTTTTGAGAATTTTTGCATCTATATTCATCAGTGATATTGGCCTGTAATCTTTTTTTGTGTGTGATATCTTTGTCTGGTTTACGTAGCAGAATGACAGTGGCCTCATAAAATCAGTTGGAAGGTTTTCCTTCCTCTGTGACTTTTGGGAACAGTTTCAGAAGGATAAGCATTAACTCGTCTCTAAATGTTTGATAAAATCTGCCTGTCAAGCCATCAGGTCCTGGGCCCTTTTTTTGGTGGGAGGTTTTCAATCATGGTTTCAATTTCAGTGCTTACAATTGGTCTGTTCATAGTTTCTATTTCTTCCTGGTTCAATCTAGGGAGACTGTACCTAAGAATTTGTCCATCTCTTCCAGGTAGTCCATTTTATTGGCAAACACTTGTTCATCATAGTCTTTTATGATCCTTGGTATTCCTATAGGGTCAATTGTAATGTCTCTCTTTTCATTTATAATTTTACTGATCTGAGTCCTCTTCCTTTTTTTCCTGATGAATCTGGCTAAAGAGTTATCAATTTTGTTTATCTTTCCAAACAGCCAACTTTTAGTTTCATTGATCTTTGCCATTGTTTTATTTGTCTCTATTTCATGTATTTCTGCTCTGATTTTTATGACTTCCTTCCTTCTACTAACTTTAGGTTTTGTTTGTTCTTCTTTCTCTAGTTGTTTTAGGTGTAAAGTTAGGTTGTTTATTTGAGATTTTCTTGTTTCTTGAGGTAACATTGTATTGCTACAGACTTCCCTCTTAGAACCGCTTTTGGGGCATCCTATTAGTTTTGGACTGATGTGTTTTCATTTTCATCTGTCTCTAGGTGTTTTTTCAATTCTTCTTTGATTTCTTCAGTGATCCAATTGTTATTTAGCAGCATATTGTTTAGCCACCATATGTTTCTGTTTCGTAGAGTTTTTTGCTTGTATTCTATTTCTAATTGGATAGTGTTGTGATATGAAAAGACGCTTGATATGATTTCAATTTTTGTAAATTTATCAGGGCTCATCTTGTGGCCCAGCATGTGGTCGATCCTGGAGAACGTTCCACGTGCACTTGGGAAGAATGTGCAGTCTGCTGCTTTCAGACGGAATGCTCAATAGGTATCAGTTAAATCCAACTTGTCTAAAGCGTCCTTTAAGGCCTACATTTCCTTATAGGTTTTCTGTCTGGATGATCTGTCCATTGATGAAAGTGAGGTATTAAAATCTCCCACTATTATTGCATTACTGTTGATTTCTCCCTTTATGTTTGTTAGGATTTGCCTCATGTATTGCGGTGCTCCTTTGTTGGGTCTATATATAGTTATAATTGTTATACCTTCTTGGATTGAACCCTTTATCATTATGTAATGTCCTTCTTTGTCTCTTATAACAGTCTTTGTTTTAAAGTCTATTTTGTCTGATATGAGTATTGCTACTCCAGCTTTCTTATGATTTCCATTTGCATGAAGTACCTTCTCCCATTCCCTTACGTTCAGTCTGTAAGTGTCCATAGGTCTGAGGTGGGTCTCTTGTAGACATGCATGTGGGTCTTGTTTTTGTATTCACCCAGCCTGTCCATGTCTTTTGTCTATTTACATTTAAGGTAATTATCAACATATATTGGGGAAGGAAATGGCAACCCACTCCAGTATTCTAGCCTGGAGAATCCCAGGGACAGAGGAGCCTGGTGAGCTGCTGTCTATGGGGTCGCACAGAGCTGGACCCGACTGAAGCGACTTAGCAGCAGCAGCAGCAGCATCAACATATATGATCCTTTGTTAATTGTTTTGGGTTTATTTTTGTAGTTCTTTCCCTTCATTTATGTTTCTTGGCTAGAGAATTTCCTTCAGTATTTGTTGTAAAATTGGTTTGCTGCTGCTGCTGCTAAGCCGCTTCATTCGGGTCCGACTCTGTGTGACCCCATAGATGGCAGCCCACCAGGCTCTCCCAGTGGTGCTTAATAGAACTGGACATGGAACAACAGACTGGTTCCAAATAGGAAAAGTAGTATGCCAAGGCTGTATATTGTCACCCTGCTTATTTAACTTCTATGCAGAGTACATCATGAGAAACGTTGGACTGGAAGGAACACAAGCTGGAATCAAGATTGCTGGGAGAAATATCAATGACCTCAGATATGCAGATGACACCACCCTTATGGCAGAAAGTGAAGAGGAACTAAAGAGCCTCTTGATGAAAGAGAAAGAGGAGAGTGAAAAATTTGGCTTAAAGCTCAACATTCAGAAAACTAAGATCATGGCATCTGGTCCCATCACTTCATGGGAAATAGATGGGGAAACAGTGGCAGACTTTATTTGTGAGGGGAGGGGGGAGGCTCCAAAATCACTTCAGATGGTGATTGCAGCCATGAAATTAAAAGACGCTTACTCCTTGGAAAAAAAGCTATGACCAACCTGGACAGCATATTCAAAAGCAGAGACATTACTTTGGCAACAAAGGTCCATCTAGTCAAGGCTATGTTTTTTCCAGTAGTCATATATGTATGTGAGAGTTGGACTGTGAAGAAAGCTGAGCGCCAAAGAACTGATGCTTTTGAACTGTGGTGCTGGAGAAGACTCTTGAGAGTCCCTTGGACTGCAAGATCCAACCAGTCAGTCCTAAAGGAGATCAGTCCTGAGTGTTCATTGGAAGGACTGTTGTTGAAGCTGAAACTCCAATACTTTGACCACTTGATATGACGAGCTGACTCATTTGAAAAGACCCTGATGCTGGGAAAGATTGAAGGTAAGAGGAGAAGGGGACGACAGAGGATAAGATGGTCGGATGGCATCACCAACTTGATGGACATGAGTTTGGGTAAATTCCGGGAGTTGGTGATGGACAGGGCGGCCTGGCATGCTGCAGTCCATGGGGTCACAAAGAATCGGACATGATTGAGTGACTGAACTGAACTGAATTCTCTTAATTTTTGCTTATCTGTAAAGCTTTTGATTTCTCCATCAAATCAGAATGAGAGTCTTGCTAGGTGTTCTTGGTTGTCAGTTCTTCCCTTTAATCACTTGGAATATATTGTGTCATTCCCTTCTGGCTTGTAGAGTTTCTGTTGAGAAATCAGCTGATATCCTTATGGGATTTCCTTTGTACGTTGTTTGCCTTTTCCCCCTTATTCCTTTTAACAATTTATCTCTGTCTTTAATTTTTGTCAGCTTGATTACTATGTCTCTCTCCGTGGGTTTATCCTGTCTGGGACTCTGCACTTCCTGAACTTGGTTGACCATTTTTTTTTCCCCCAGGTTGGGGAAGTTTTCAGCTACTATCTCTTCAAATTTTTGAGGGGTTCTTTCTCTCTCTCTCTTTTCTCCTTCTGGGACCCCCTATAATGTGAATATTGGTATGTTTGAAGTTGTCCCAGAGGTCTCTTAGGCTGCTTCATTTCTTTTCATTCTTTTTTCTATATTCTGTTTCTCAGCATTGATTTCCACCACCCTATCTTCCAGCTCACTTATCCATTCTTATGCTTCAGTTATTCTATTGATTCCTTCTAGTGTATTGTCCTTCTCTGTTTGTTCTTTAGTTCTTCTAGGGCTTTGGTAAACATTTTTTTCGCATCTTCTCCATTATTTTTCTGAGATCCTAGATCATCTTCACTATCATTTTTCTGAATCCTTTTGTGGAAGGTTGCCTATCTCCATTTCATTTCGTTATGTTTCTGGGGATTTATCTTGTTCCTTCATCTGGGATATAATCTTATTTATTTTCATTTTGGTTATCTTTCTGTGATTATGGTATTAATTCTGGAAGATGATGGGATTGTAGTTCTTGTTTCTTCTGTCTTCTCTCTGGTGGATGAAGATAAGAGGCTTGTGCAAGCTTCCTGATGGGAGGGACTGGCTGTGGGGAAACCTGGGTCTTGCTCTGGTGGCCAGACTTCTACTCAGTCATCTTGAACCAATCCTCTTGTACGACATTTTTAAAAAAGTATTTCTGCCTACCTGGGTACTAGGGACACAGTTCAACTTGAATCCAATTGTCTGCTGATGGGTGGGGCTGGGCTCCCTCCCTGTTAGTTGTCTGGCCTAAGGCGACACAGTCCTGGAGTTTACAGGTGACACAGTGCTGGAGTTCAGGGCCACTGGTAACCTCCAAGAGGACTTACACTGAGTTACATCTCCCAGGACTGCTGCCACCAGTGCCCCTGTCCCCATGGTGGGCCACTGCCAACCCATGCCTCTGCAGGAGACCCTAAGCACTCAGAGGAAGGTCTGGCTGAATCTCCGTTGGGGCCACTGTTCCTTTCTTCTGGGTCTTGGTGCACACAAGGTTTCTTTGTGCCCTCCAAGAGTGCAGTCTCTGTTTCTCCCAGTATATAGAGTTCCTGTAATCGAATCCCACTGGACTTCAAAATCAGATTACCTGGGGATTCCCAGGCCCTTCCCCCAGGCTGGGGAGCCTGATATGGGGCCTAGAATCTTCACAATAGTGTGACAACCTCTTTGGTATTATTGTTCTCCAGTTTGTGGGTGACCCACCCTGCGAGTATAGGATTTGATTTCATCATGAGCGTGCCCCTCCTACTGTTTTATCGTGGCTCTTTCTTTGTCCTTGCGTGTGGGGTGTCTGTTTTTTGGTGGGTTCCCGTGTCTTCCTGTTGATGGCTGTTCAGCACCTAGTTGTGATTTTGGTACTCTGGTAGGAGAAGATGAGTGCACGTCCTCTCTGTTGTCTTGAACCAATCCTCTTGTATGACATGTTTTAAAAAGTATTTCTGCCTACCTTGCATACTAGTTTTTCTCTGATGGTGCCAAACACATGTGCTCACAGATACAAGCATCCACACTCATTTCTTTCAAGGCAAGCTGGTCAGTTTCATCCCTGGATCTGAGTCAAGTCTTGGTTTAGAAGCCATGCACAGAGACCAACCATCTGACTGCTCTTGTGAGTGTAGTCAACTTGCTTGCTCTGCATTTTTCTTCTAGGTACACTAAACTCCTGATGACCACTTCCTATACTTATGAATGTTTTCATATAAATCTTTAATCTATCTTGGAATTCATTTTAGCATACGCTCTGCATCTGCATTAGTTAGCTATTGCTGCACAACAAGTTATATCTGCACCCCCCCCCCCAAAATACTGCCTTAAAAAACTAATATAATTTATTTTCTCTTGGTTTTTGTGGGTCATGAATTCACTCAGGGTACAGTGGGTGTGGCTTATTTCTGCTCACAATGTTCTGGATAGAGTCTTAATGCTGAGAACTAAAATCATCTGAAAGCTTGAAGAGGTCTGGAAGACCTGGTTCCAAAGTGGCTCTATCACATGGCTAGTTGTTAATTCTATCATACTGGTTCCCTTTCCATGGGCATTTCCACAGGGCTTGTTGAGTATCTTCATGCCACTGGTTTCCACCAAAGTAAGTCATCTTAGAGAGGAATAGGCTGAGTTCTATTCTCTTTATGACCTACCCCCAGAAATCACAAAAAAATCATTTCTAACACATTCTATTCATTCAAAGCAAGTCAGTGAGTCTTTCTCTACCCTTCCTCCACACTTTCAAAGCAGAAGAGTTAGATTCCAGCTGTTGAAGGGTAGGGGGTTATAATGAGCAGATAAATTTTAAAAGCATCATATAATCTAATATAAGTTTTGTCCAAGTTTATAGTCATCCAATCTCATATTGAATGGTCTATCATCACTCCAATTTCAGCCATTACCATTTGCTAAAATCAAATACAAATTTGTGTCTATCCCACTTTTCAGTCTTTACTTGCATTATGTTTTAGCCTAGAATTCCAGAGAAGGCGACTTCTTTGAGCAAAGAAAGGATGAGGAGAGAAAGAAGGGAATCTTGAGAGGAAAAGCTAAAAGAAGAGAGAGACATGGGAACCAGGAAAGGTGTTTTACAAAACAATGAAAAATATGTTGCTTTTCTCAGTCATCCTCATCAAGGGGAGTTGGTTGGGATGAAGCTGTGAGCTCAAGTCTGGCACTAAAGACCCTTATCTTGTTCATTCAGACATGTGGGCTGCAAGGCTTGCCTCCTGGTTAGATGATGCCTCCGGTGACCTTCAGCAGGACATAAGGATGGAGTTGTCTTTTCAACAATGAGGACACTTGAAGGCCACCAACACTCATTCCAAGGCAGGCTGAGACCTCAGGGGCACAGTCTAGGGGAGGGGAAAAGCCAGGATATTGAGAAAGGTTATGGCTAGAAATACCTTAGTACAACCCTGATTGAACAAGTAACAGCTATACTGAAAGATAGTTGGTCAGAGGAGTGATAACCTAGAATTTTTCAGCCATATCAGAACAGGGGCCTGAGTCAAGCAGGGATGGCTTCAAGCGGCCAGGGTACCTTTCATAATAAGCTGACACCGCCATAGCTCTGAAACCAGGAAAGGGCCTGGAAACCCACAGGGAGAGGTTGGCCATATTCACCTCGGGACCAGGGTTCCAGCCAAGTAGCTGAATTTGGGGGAGGATCCAAGGTCAACAGGGAAAGGGCAAAATATAAGTCTGAAAAAGCAGGATCTTGGAACAAAACGGAGCTGGGGCCTGCGTTTCACACCAAATGTGTGGGAAGACAGAACTGATGCTGCACGCCCCCTGCTGGACAGGATGTGGCATCTGACTGGCTCCCAGGAAGGAAAGTGAAAAAGTGAAAGTGAAATAGCTCATTGGGACCCCATGGACTGTAGCCTGCCAGGCTCCCGTGTCCATGAGATTTTTCAGGCAAGAGTACTGGAATGTGTTGCCATTTCCTTCTCCATGGGATCTTACCAACCCAGGGATCGAACCTAGGTTTCCCACATTGCAAGCAGATGCTTTACCCTCTGAGACCCCAGGAGAGGTTGCCTCAAAATCCAAGTGAATTTAGTGTCAAAGAGCAACTTGTCATGTGGAATACCCCTCTCTCCTCAGCACCCTACCAATGCCCAGTGATATCTGGAGCACAGGGCCTTCTTCCCCCTACATACAGATCAAGTTTGCACGTGAATCTTGGCACCTGGAGGCATCAATCATCAGCTCAAGAAAGCTTGCAGTGGGGGAGTTAAGGGAGGGTCATGTTCGGCTGAAGAGCCCGCAGTCCTCTTTGTGCTCTGCACAGTCTGTGTCTTGGCCCTCATTTCTTTCTTTCTTTTTTTAAGTAATTTATTTATTTGGCTGTGCCCGGTCTTAGCTGTGGCGTGCAGGGTCTTTTAGTCACAGCATGCAGGATCTTTAGCTGCAAGATGTGAGATCTAGTTCCCTGACCAGGGATCAAACCCAGGCCCCCAGCATTGGGAGCTTGGAATCTTAGCCACTGGACCACCAGAGAAGTCCGTGGCCCTCTGTCTCTAAGTCTGACATTTGAACATGGTGTCCCTTGGCAGAGTCTGTGCTGCTTTGGGGACTGTCTTGCTTTCAGTAACAATAGTAGTGGTCACGATGATGGTGACCAGCATCCAAACATCCAAGAGGCCATGAGACTCAACGTAACTGACCTGCTGGGGAGTCAGTTCCAGACAACATGATCAGAAAACGTGATCTGACACCAGAATGGAGCAGTTCACAAAAAACCCCAGACAAGCTGAAAAACTCAGGATCTTTCTCATTTGTGAGTGCAATAGACAGCTTTGACCCCCAGACAAAAAAAGAGGGCTTCCCTTACATCAGATTTAAACTGCTACTTCCATCTATAGGGCTTTTATCTGCTGGTTTGTCTTGCTTTTAATCTCTCCTAGCCCTCTTCCGTGTGTGAAATGAGATTAAGCACTGCTCTTCCACAAAATTACGACCAGGAAATTTGTGTGTTAAGATAAAACAGGATCATAGCAAATAGTAGTGATTTCCTTTATCAAGCAAATTTTTTTTTTTTTTGAAAATGTACCTAACATAAAGTTTGCCATTTAAGTCGTTTAAAGTGTGCAGTGGTATTAGGTTACACTCACATTGTCGTGCAGCCATTGCCACCATCCATCTTGAGAGCTTTTTCATCTTCTCAGACCGAAACTTTGTTCCCATTAAACAATGACTCTCCATTCCCCTCCCCTCATCCCCTAGTAACCACTAGACTCCCTTCTGTTTCTGTAAATGTGACTCCTCTAGGCACCTAATATCCGCATATAAGCAGACTCATACAGTATTTGTCTTTTTGTGACTGACTTATTTCATTTAATGTCTTCCTTCAGATATATACCCAGAGGTGGAATTGCTGGATTCATCTGTTTTTTTTCCATTAAGTTTTTTCTCTGTCCTGTTTTCCATAATGGCTGTACCAATTTAGATTCCCTCAAACAAAGCATGAGTTCCTTTTATCACATCCTTGCCAACATGTGTTGTCTCTTGTTTTTTTGATATTAGACATCCTAAAAGATGACCATTGTATCTACTACTGTGGGCAAAAATCCTTTAGAAGACATGGAGTAGCCATAATAGTCAACTAAACAGTCTTAAATGCAGTACTTGGATGCAATCTCAAAAATGACAGAATGATCTCTGTTAATTTCCAAGGCAAACCATTCAATATCACAGTAATCCAAGTCTATGCCTCAACCAGTAATGCTGAAGAAGCTGAAGTTGAACAGTTCTATGAAGACCGACAAGACATTTTAGAACTAACACCCAAAAAAGATGTCCTTTTCATTATAGGCGACTGGAATGCAAAAGTAAGAAGTCAAGAAACACCTGGAGTAACAGGCAAATTTGGCCTTGGAGTACAGAATGAAGCAGGGCAAAGGCTGATAGAGTTTTGCTAAGAAAATGCACTGGTCATAGCAAACACCCTCTACCAACACAAGAGAAGACTCTACACATGGACATCACTAGGTGGCCAACACTGAAATCAGATTGATTATATCCTTTGCAGCCAAAGATGGAGAAGCTCTATACAGTCAACAAAAACAAGACCAGGAGCTGACTGTGGCTCAGATCACAAACTCCTTATTGCCAAATTCAGACTTACATTGAAGAAAGTGGGGAAAACCACTAGACCATTCAGGTATGACTTAAATCATTTCCCTTATGATTATACAGTGGAAGTGAGAAATAGATTTAAGGCACTAGATCTGATAGACAGAGTGCCTGATGAACTATGGACGGAGGTTCGTGACATTGTACGGGAGACAGGGATCAAGACCATCCCCAAGAAAAAGAAAGGCAAAAAGGCAAAATGGCTGTCTCAGGAGGCCTTACAAATAGCTGTGAAAAGAAGAGAGTTGAAAAGCAAAGGAGAAAAGGAAAGATATATCCTTTTGAATGCAGAGTTCCAAAGAATAGCAAGGAGAGAAAAAAAAGCCTTCCTCGGCAATCAATGCAAAGAAATAGAGGAAAACAGCAGAATGGGAAAGACTAGAGATCTCTTCAAGAAAATTAGAGATACCAAGGGAACATTTCACGCAAAGATGGGCTCAATAAAGGACAGAAATAGTGTGGACCTAATAGAAGCAGAAGATATTAAGAAGAGATGGCAAGAATACACAGAAGAACTGTACAAAAAATATCTTCATGACCCAGATAATCATGATGGTGTGATCAGTCACCTAGAGCCAGACATCCTGGAATGTGAAGTCAAGTGGGCCTTAGGAAGCATCACTAGGAACAAAGCTAGTAGAGGTGATGGAATTCCAGTTGAGCTGTTTCAAATCCTGAAAGATGATGCTGTGAAAGTGCTGCACTCAACATGTCAGCAAATTTGGAAAACTCAGCAGTGGCCACAGAACAGGAAAATGTCAGTTTTCATTCCAATCCCAAAGAAAGGCAATGCAAAAGAATGCTCAAACTACTGCACTAATGCACTCTTTTCACATGCTAGTAATGTTCAAAATTCTCCAAGCCAGGCTTTAGCAATACATGAACTGTGAACTCCCTGATGTTCAAGCTGGTTTTAGAAAAGGCAGAGGAACCAGAGATCAAATTGCCTGTATCCACTGGATCATCAAAAAATCGAGAGTTCCAGAAAAACATCTATTTCTGCTTTATTGACTATGCCAACGCCTTTGACTGTGTGGATCACAATAAACTGTGGAAATTCTGAAGGAGATGGGAATACCAGACCACCTGACCTGCCTCTTGAGAAACCTGTATGCAGATCAGGAAGCAACAGTTAGAACTGGACATAGAACAACAAACTGGTTCCAAATTGGGAAAGGAATATGTCAAGGCTGTATATTGTCACCCTGCTTATTTAACTTCTATGCAGAGTACATCATGAGAAATGCTGGGCTGGAAGAAGCACAAGCTAGAATCATGATTGCTGAGAGAAATATCAATCACCTCAGATATGCAGATAACACCACCCTTATGGCAGAAAGTGAAGAGGAGCTAAAAAGCCTCTTGATGAAAGTGAAAGAGGAGAGTGAAAAAGTTGGCTTAAAGCTCAACATTCAGAAAACGAAGATCATGGCATCTGGTCCCATCACTTCAGGGCAAATAGATGGGGAAACAGTAGAAACAGTGTCTGATTTATTTTTGGGGGCTCCAAAATCACTGCAGATGATGATTGCAGCCATGAAATTAAAAGATGCTTATTCCTTGGAAGAAAAGTTATGACCAACCTAGATAGCATATTCAAAAGCAGAGACATTACTTTGCCAACTAAGGTCCGTCTAGTCAAGGCTATGGTTTTTCCAGTAGTCATGTATGGATGTGTGAGTTGGATTGTGAAGAAAGCTGAGCACCGAAGAACTGATGCTTTTAAACTGTGGGGCTGGAAAAGACTCTTGAGAGTCCCTTGGACTGCAAGGAGATCCAACCAGTTCACCCTAAAGAGACCAGTCCTGGGTGTTCATTGGAAGGACTGATGTTGGAAGCTGAAACTCCAATACCTTGGCCACCTGATGTGAAGAGCTGACTCATTTGAAAAAACTCTGATGCTGGGAAAGATTGAAGGCAGGAGGAGAAGGGGACAACAGAGGATGAGATGGTTGGATGGCATCACCAACTAATGGACATGAGTTTGGGTGAGCTCCAGAATTTAGTGATGGACAAGGAAGCCTGGTGTGCTGCGGTTCATGAGGTCGCAGAGTTGGACACGACTGAGGGACTGAACTGAACTGACTGATCCTAAAAGTTATGAGGTGATATCTCATAGTGGTTTTGATTTATATTTCCATGATGGTTAACCTGGAACAATTTTTCATGTACTTGTTGGCCATTTGTACGGCATTTTCTGTAGAAAACTATTCAGGTTCTTTTTCCATTTTTCAACTGGATGGCTATTTTTTTCTAGTGAGTTGCATAAATATCCCATACATTTTGGATAATAAACCCTTATCAGATGTATGGTCTGTAAATACTTTCTCCCAGTCTGTAAGTAGCCTTTTCATTTTGTTGATGGTTTCCTTTGCTTTGCAGAAACTTTGAGATTTGATACAGTGCCATTTGTTGATTTTTGTTTTGTTTCTTGCAATTTAGTTGTCATTTAAGAAACTGTTACCAAGACCAATGTCAAGGAGCTTTTCTCCTCTGTTTTCTTCTACAAGTTTTACCATTTCAAATTTTATATTTATTTCAAGTTGTGTTTTGTGAGTGGTGTCAGACAGGGGTCCAAGTTCATTTTTCTTGCAAACTGATTTCTAGTTTTCCCACCACCATATATCAAAGAGACTGTCTTTTCTCCTTGAGTATTCTTGGCTCCCTTGTCAAATATTCGTTGATTATATATGCACAGGTTCATTTCTGGGCTCTATTAGCCATTTATCTAATGATTAACATTCAGATTTTTGCAAAATTTTTGCTGTTAGTAACATGGTCTGATGAGCATTCTTTTACACATTATCAGTTTGTCTGTTGTTAAGCAGAACAGATAGCAGAGTTGTAGGGTGTGTACATGTTAAATTTCACTATAGTTTGTCTATTTTTTCTTCAAATTGGCTGCACTAATGTACACCCCTATTCACGGGCAGGAGAGTGTCCTCTCCCATCCTGTTACCAAGGAAAATAAAGATATTTCCAAGCTCTTATGTTTCAGCCAGGCTGAAAGGTGAAATGTCATCCTGCTGTTGCTTCAGGTTCCATGTCCCTACAGATTAATGCATTTGAGGGTCACCTATCTCGCCCCCTCCCCCACCTGGTAGGAACTGGGCTGCACGGCAGGAAGTGAGTGTCGGGCAGGCAAGTGAGAGTAGCTTCATCTGTGTTGACAACCACTCCCCATCGCTCGCATTACCAGCTGAACTCTGTCTCCTGTCAGATCAGCGGTGGCATTTGTAGGAACGCAAACCCTCCTGAGAACTGCCCATCCAGGGACCCAGGTTGCATGCTCCTTATGCGAATCATCCCCAAACCATCTGCTCTCTGCCCTCCCCTCATCCCACCTGTGGAAAAATTATCTTCCATGAAACTGATCCCTGGTGCCAAAAGGACTGGAGACTGCTGACTATCTGATAGGTTAACGATGGCAAACTCAGGTGGGTTCCAACAGCAGGACTATTCCTGAAAGGCAGTGGGGCTGCTACTCCCTGACTTTCAATGGCAGGACTTGGGCCAACAAAACTGCACCAAAGAGCTCTCCAGGATATCATGTTCCACCAGAAGATGATGCTGAACTTTCATTTGGCTGAGGCTGCTGTTAGAGGAGAGAAAAGCCCCAAACCTGGCCATGAGCAGGATGTGTGTGGAGACTTTCAGAAGCTTCAGATGCCCAGCAATGAGTGGCAGCCCCTGGAGCCGTGGAGGGTGGGGCGGACAAAGCAGGAGAGGATTCCGCCAGCCACGCCCTGGGGAAACACAAAACGATGAGTTAGCAGTAGTGAGACTGCTGGGTTTTATTAAGAGTCAGTGACACAGTCCCCTCCTAGGGTTAATTGGCATGAAAGCTGGATAGTGTTCACCTCTGGATTCCTTCTGATGACATGTAATCCCTGTGATACATTTTAGATTCTGACAGGCCCTCAGCAGAGTACAAGAGAAGTGCTGTGGCCCCTCCGCTTTGAGAAAAGAAAAACAGGTAAGACAAGGAAAGAAGGAGAGAGAACTGAGCATGGCTGCACATCAATTCATTCTGCTTTGTTTCTACAAGATGCTCCTCAGGAAACTAAAGGAGTCAACTTTCCTGAAGATCTCAGTTATACTCTGAGGAAAAGAATCGAGTCATTCTATTGCTGGAAGACCTGGGTCCAAGCCCAGGCTTTGCCTCTGTGTGCCTGTTTCCTAATCTGTAAAACCGGGTAATATTCCTTACTGCTTGCGTTGGGGGGCTCTTGTTTGTAGCGAGCAGCTCTGGGCTAGAAGTCAGGACCACAATTCCAGCTCTTGCTCTGACAGGAACTCACTGGGTGAGTTAGTAAGCTCCTTAAGCTCTCTCTCCCTCAGTTTCTCAGTCTGTCAGAGGGTGTGATCTTGCCAGTTTCACTGACTTCTGTGAAGATAAAGACAACAGGAGGTGTGAAGATTTTGCATAAACACCACTGCCTTGAATGTAACTAGTTGTTGTTCGGTCACTCAGTTGTGTCCAGATCTTTTCGACCCCATGAACTGCAGCACGCCAGGCTTCCCAGTCCTTCAGTATCTCCCAGACCTTGCTCAAACTCATGTGCATGGAGTCAATGATGTCATCCAACCATCTCATCCTCTGTCGTCCCCTTCTCCTCCCACCTTCAATCTTTCCCAGCATCAGGGTCTTTTCCAGTGAGTCAGTTCTTCGCATCAGGTGGCCAAAGTATTGGAGCTTCAGCTTCAGCATCAGCCCTTCCAATGAATATTCAGGACTGATTTCCTTTAGGATGGACTGGTTGAATGTCCTCGCAGTCTAAGGGATTCTAAGCGTCTTTTCCAGTTCCGAAAGCATCAGTTGTTTGGCGCTCAGCCTGCTTTATGGCCCAACTCTCACATTCTTACATGACTACTGGAAAAACCATAGGTTTCTCATAGCTTTTCTTCCAATGTGCAAAGTTGCACACCTTGTGAACGAAACTGCTCTGTCACAAACAACCAAAACTCATTTTACTTTAGATATAGAGAAAATATGCCTTTATGGGTGAAGTCCCTTAAAGGTAGACAATTTCTGGCCTGTCTTCCAGGGAAACAGAGTTCCAAATATGGGGACAAACTGAACATCAGTCAGGAGTCTCCCCGAGTGGTCCGGGAACGGGCGGCTTCACGCGGCTCCCTTGCGCCACCTGGTGCCCTATTCCCGCAACTGCCCAGAAACCACGTGTAAGAAAGTGCTTACAACCTAACTACGCACTCTGGGTCAGGCCCGCCCTAGCCAATCGGCGAGGGGGAGGCGGGGCGGGAGAAAGCGGGAGTCCAATCGTTGCCCGCCTCCCGAGAAGAAGGCGGGGCTTGCGATTTACCACGTTGGGTTTGTCCGCAGCGCTAATTACTTTTTCCGAAGGCTGGGGAGCCTCACTCCCGCTGGCGCCGCCGCCTCGCGCGCTCCTGCTCCGTCGCGGCCGCGCGGGGGGCGCCTGCTCCCGAGGACCATGTGTGACGGCGCCCTGCTGCCCCCCCTGGCCCTGCCCCTGCTGCTGCTGCTGCTCTGGGGACTGGACCCGGGCACAGGTAGCGCCCCGCTCCCGCCGCCCCTTCGTCCGCGCCGCCCGCGGCCACCCTCCGCCTGCCCTCCCCGGCGGCCTCCGCCTGCTCGCGCGGCCGCGGCGCGGCGGCCGGCCGCTGACAGCCGCGGAGTCGAGGGGGCGCGGGCCGTGGCCGGAGGACTCGGCTCCGGGCAGCCGCCAGGGGTCCGGCTCCCCCGAGGGCCGCGTCCCCGGAGGGGCCCGGGCGGCCGAGTCCGGAGTGGCTTGGGGCCCCGGCGGCGGCGCTGGCCGGCGCGGAGATGCCCGGGCGAGGGATGGGACGAGGGCGCCGTCTCGGGACCGTGCTGGCGCTGGATGCCCGGCGCTGGCCCCCGCGAGTGGCGGGCGGGCGGGAGGGCGGGCCCCGCCGCGCTGACGCGTCTCGTCTCTCCCCGCAGCTGTCGGCGACGCGGCGGCCGACGTGGAAGTGGTGCTCCCGCGGCGGGTGCGCCTGGAAGACGTGCACCTGCCGCCCCTGCCCGGCGCCCCCGGGCCCCGCAGGCGCCGGCGGCCCCGCGCGCCCCCCGCAGCCCCGCGCGCCAGGCTGGGGGAGCGCGCCCTGCTGCTGCACCTGCCGGCCTTCGGGCGCGACCTGTACCTGCAGCTGCGCCGCGACCTGCGCTTCCTGTCCGGCGGCTTCGAGGTGGAGGAGGCCGGCGCAGGCGGGAGCCACGGACGGTCAGCCGAGCTGTGCTTCTACTCCGGCAGCGTGCTCGGCCACCCCGGCTCCCTCGTCTCGCTCAGCGCCTGCGGCGCCGCCGGCGGCCTGGTACAGCCTTTGCCACCTCCGGGTCTGCCTGGCGATCTGTCCGGGCGCCAAGGGTGGGGGGGGTGAAGGGAGGTCTCCGGGGAGGGCTGGGATGGCGGTGGGGCCTCCGATGTGCTCTGCCGCTGGCAGGAGGGAGCACCCCCAACCTTCCAGAGGGTCTAGGAGCAGAGGGCAAGAAAGGGGAGTCATTTCACTATCCAGCGCTTTCAGTCCTGAAAATTCAGAGGTGCGTCAGGCCAGCACCGACGTGGGGGTGCACAGCGGGATAGCCACAGCCTGCCCAGGGAGCACAGGTCTGGCCCTGATGAAATCCATCAGGCCCCTAGAGTGAGATGTGCACCTGGCCGAGGTGTAGAGAGAGCCCTGTTTGCTTCTGCACAGGTGTGCTGTGTGCGTGTCACTGGAAACACCAATCTGTATGTGTACAGTGCGTCTGTCCTTGAATTGGGGATCGAGTCAACATTGGCCTCCTTTCTGTAATCTTGAGTCTTTACCCAGGAAAGGATATTTGGAGGGGTCCCCAGACAGGCCGCTAACCTACTCTTCTTAGTTAAAACATGGGAGCCAGGAAAGGGAAGGTGTCCCTAATATTTTTACCTTATGCTGCAAGCAGGCGTTTGTTGGCACCTACCCTCAGCTAGGCCTGAGGAATGCTGACCTTGATGATAGGCCCCTCTCTCTGTCCCTGGAAGCTCTCTGGGTGTGGCAGTAATCTGCCCTTACCACCTCCCCCCGACCCTGTGGTTTCTGCACCTGTGGAGTGCTCCAAGGGAGGGAGGAAGTCCTTGGCACCTCTGCCCTGCCTTTGCTCACACTGGCTCGCTTGGTTACAGTGGTGCCCAAACAACACTTCTCAGCTTCTCATCAGGCCCCCAACAGATGGCTGGCAGATGGGCTGCCCCCAGCCGGCAGAGCCTGGGATGGGTGCAGAGCAGGCTTCTCTATCTTCTGGCGAAGTAGTTTCTGTGTCTGTCCTTTCCTGGCACAGGAAACTGCTTTCCCCACTTCCACCTTCTCTCGCTCCACCATCTAGAATTCTCTTGCCCTTACCCACATAGCGTGCAACAAGTTGACACAAATCTGCCACAAAGATCAGAAACCCTGAGGGTCAGAGTCTTTATGTAAGACTGCTCTCTTCCCGGCAGTGTAGGGGAACTTAGGTAGTAATTCTAAACTTGGCCTTCACCAGTTCCCCTTGTAGGATTTTTTGAGTTCTGATAAGAATGTGATCTTCATTTGCTGGACTGGAGAAATTGGCATCTTTGGTTAAATGAGGAAAAGGGACCGTGGAGGGGTCTGGTAGGAGCTAGGGTGGAACAGCGGCGGGGAGTGTGAGCTGTGGGTGAGGAGGCTTAAGCAGGGGTGAGAAAGGCTCAGATCACTGAAGGACTCGGGTCAAGGCTGTATCATGTTCTGGGAGGGACTGGAAGGCCCACATCATTTTTCCTGTTTTTGCCAAAGTGTTTAAAGTCTAGGTCACATCACTGTACTGAACATGGAAACATCTGAATCCCATTTGCTGCGGTTTAGTGAGTTTCTGTAGAGGTCAGAGTTTATACTTCTTGGTGTAAAGTTTCCAGAGAGGCGCTATCTGCGAAGGATCTGAGAGTGGATATCTGGATAACACTGATTTAAAATCCTCCTGGAGTGAGTGCTGGGCCCTTTCACACATGGCTCTGAGCTGTGAGAGTTCCCTTCTGTCCTCCAGGTTTTCAGCAGCACTGCCCTTCCCTTCAGCACCATGTGAGGGCGCTGTGCTTTAGATAAAGGAACAAGACAAAGAGGCTGCGTTAAGTATGTGCCAGCTGCGGTGGGGGCACCTCTAAGACTTGAGATTTAAAATTCGTACTTCTGTGGTTTCGTCTGCCTTGTGCATCCCATAGATGTAAGCTGGACATTAGACACTTCTTTCTGATACACCCTAGAGAGGAAAGGCGGGGGTTCAGAGACTGCTGGGTGACTTGGAGTGGCAGAGTGGTCCTGCTCTTCTAGAAAAGAAAGCAGCAGGAGTGTAGGCTAACCAGGTTTGCATCACACCCCACCTTAGTTTGATTTTGGTTCTCGGTGTGCTTAAGACAGTTCCGCTGGGTGGTAACGTTGTGTTAGCCCCCCTGGACCATGGTAGAAGCCCCGTAGAGATCTCGCTCGGGTGTTGTGTGTTTTAGAGGACAGGTTCAACCATGAGGTATGGGGAAAGGAATCATGCCCAGTAGGTGAGTTTTGGTGCCCACAGTTGGGAGCATTCCCAAGCCTTGTTGTGTCTGAAGAATCCTGTTGAGCAGGGCTGGCAAACTGTTTCTGCGAAGGACCAAGTAGTGAATAGTGCAGGCTCTGCAGGCCGTATGGTCTCTGTCCCAACGACTCAACACTGCTCTTAGAGTGCAGAAGCAGCCGTAAGAAGGTAAAGAAATAGGTGGACATGGATGTGTTCGATACAGTTTTATTCCGGTGTTGAGTATGAATTAAACCTGCTGCATCTCACGTCTCCGGAACAGCCTAATGAGGAGTGTTGCCTGCAGGGACGGGTGTGTGGGCTCTGCTCCCTGAGCTGTCTGCCCCCGGAGATGTTTGATACCTGTTTGAAGGAGATGCATGATTAGAATGGATCGTTCCTTAATTGTTCATGGGGGCAGGGGAAGTAAATCTCACACTCCATTTTGCTTTCCACCCTGGGAACCCTGCCTTTTGACGGTGGGCGGAGGTGGGGGGTCTGTGCTGTTTCCCTTCTCTGTCTTCCCTTGAAAAGCTATGCGAGCTGCATTTTTTGGATCTTCAGAGACCATGGGCTCAGGTATTAATTGTTTTATGTTTATGCATCTTCATTTTATTTACATTTCAGAGAAGTCCTCAGACATAACATAGGTTTTGGGAAGTTTCTGTAACTGTATATGACTTCAAAGCAATGAACTCTGGGCATACGAGGAAGGTATTTTCCCTCCCAGAGGATTTATGTGAGTTTGGATCAGCTGCCTCGTGTGAATGGGACCAGATCATGGAAGGCTGGCAGAATCTGAAGAAACTTCGGGTTAAGATTCACCAGAGCAGGCAGTGGAGGTGGAACCCCAAAGACAGAGTGAGTGTCCGTCTCTGAAAAGACTCAGTGCTGCCTGTCGGAAAGAAGAGGACGGAGCGGCCGTCCTCATCCCCACGTGTGAGGAGAGGAGGGCGGACAGGCGGAGCGTCTGGTCTGCTGAACAGGGGCCCTTCTGCCTCAGGAGCGCCAGGTCAGGGAAGTCTTTGGCTGGAACATGCCCGCCTCTTAGCTGGGGCTGTGGCCTGCGGGGATGTGCTGTGGGCGAGATGCTGGGGCCACATGGGACACCCAGGAGCTCTGGGGCATGGCCCTTTTTCCAGGCCACCCAGGAGAAACAGAAGGTCAGGGGTGGTCCCAGGACACCTTCTCTGGAGTCACATCCATGCTCTAAGGATGCTGGCTTATGTCTCTCTCACCCAGGATGCTCACTGGGGCCTCATGGGCCAGCCAGCCTGGCTGGCTGTGCCCGACCACAGGGCAGGGGGCTCTGTCTGTCTGTGCCCGACCACAGGGCAGGGGGCTCTGTCTGTCTGTGCCCGACCACAGTGCAGGGCCGGGGCGGGAGCCCCTCGCCCTTGCTGCTCCCCACACTCTTAGTTCCCATAGCTCTTCCTTCCAGTCTGCTCAGGAGCTTTTAGAGAGTGCTAACTGTTTCCACAGGGGAAGAACTGTGGTTCAGATAAAAACGGGGTGGGACTGAGGTCAGCCAGGCAGTCAGTAGGTGGCTTAGAAGAGTTGGGGGCCCACGCTCTCAAGAGGGCAGCGTGATATTGATGAAGGGGCCAGTTGCGGAGGTTGCTGCCTCTCCTTTAGAGTTGCCCGACTCACTTTTCATTGACCACAAAATTGCCCAGCTTTTAAATGCAGCATCACTTGATCACTACAGCTGAGTAGGAAGCAGTCTTGGCAAAAGCCGTGTGGTGTGGAGGCCATTGGGAAGGGAGCAAAGAGACCACACCATGTCATCCTGCATCGTGGTATTGATACAGGTGTGGGGAAGGCACACAGTCTTAGTCATTCATCAGTTAATGTTCCTGAAGAATTTATCATGCACAATATAAATGTATTTGGAAAATGCAAAACACATTTTTAAAAGCTTTGTAAAAACGACCGCTTGAGTGGATGTTAAGGAAAGCAAGGAGGGAAAAGACAGTTGTGAAATTTGGGAAGTGGAGGAATTGAAAAGGAGAACCTGGAGCATAGAATTCTAAGGCCTCCCACCAGCTGCTCTGGAAGGATGCTCACTCTGCTTGATGGTAACTCTGTATCCACCACTCGTGAGCATCAGGCTGCCTGTGACCGTAACCTTGGATACCTAAGCCTGTCTAGGTACTTACTTAGGGTACATAGCTAGATTTTCCCATCTGAACTTTGTATTTAGTTGGCAACCTATTAAAAAAGAAGTACAAGATGGGATGATGAACTGAATGAAGATGTCTTCTTTGACAGCATTCTTGAAGCTTATTTCCCGAAATGGAGACACTGCAGCTCCTTGACCTTGGATATGTGCAACAGGAGATGTTTTTGCAGCTAGTATGTCCTGGGGACCCACTCAGAGTCAGCAACCTCCCCGTGCGTGCTGCTACACGCGAGCTCACAGGTGCACCGTCACACCCATGTTCTTTCGGAAATGAGACTAGTCTGAGCTGTGATCTTGAGCAAGTCCCTTACGTCCTTTGAATGCCCCTGTCTGAAGTCACACAAGGGTAGATAGCATTGGCTTTGCATGGCTGTCGAGAGAATGAAGTAAGATAAAGTCTGAAATCAGTTAGTGAGAGCCTGGCACGTTAAGGTATTGGAAACACGTTTCTTCTCTTGACCCACAGGCTGTTTCCAGACTTTTCCATTTATAGATCAACCAACAGTCAAGGCTGTTGACTAAATGAGCAGATCATTATCATATACCTGCCATGTGTAGGACCCTCCGGTAGGCTCCCAGTGAGCCTCAGAGAGAAGTAGGGTATGGGGCCCTGTCTTGGAAGGTTCGCAGGGGAAGGAGCATGCTCTTAAGCCTGCAGGGTGGGGGTAGGGAGGGGTTTCATCCTTTACAAGTGGTTCTCAACCCTGAGCTGGCATCAGAGTTCCTGGCAGCATTTGCTACCTGGATTGCTGGCCACCCCCACCCCAGGTTTCAGATCCAGTCCATCTGGCGGTGGACCCGAGAGCTTGAGCTCTGACGGGTTCTCAGGGGCTGCTTGCTGGTCAGGGACCATTTTGAGGATCACTGGCCTGGAGGCCATGAGGGGGCATTTCTGGCTACTAAGCGGGGAGTCCCTGGGGAGAGCAGTCTGGGGAGGACAGGAGCAGGGGGCATTTGGAAGGGCGAGGCGATGGGCCTCAAGGCTTGGGTGGTGGAAACAGAAAGGAAGACTACACGAGAGGGGTCAGAAGGAGGGGGTCTGTGACTGACAGTCTAGTGCTGGAAACAGGCCGACTTTGGAGTAAAGACCGAGAATCTGTGTTCAGGCAGTTGACGTTTGCAGAAGCAGCAACACAACCCTGAAAGGGGGGCTCCTTGTGGAGGTTGGGAGGCCCCTCATGCCTGTGCTGTATCAGGGGTGCTCCTGGGACAGGTTTGAGCCCCCCCAGATTCTGCTGCTGCTGCTGCTAAGTCGCTTCAGTCGTGTCCGACTCTGTGCGACCCCAAAGATGGCAGCCCCTCAGGCTCCCCCATCCCTAGGATTCTCCAGGCAAGAATACTGGAGTGGGTTGCCATTTCCTTCTCTAATGCATGTAAGTGAAAAGTCAAAGTGAAGTCGCTCAGTCGTGTCCGACTCTTAGCGACCCCATGGACTATAGCCTACCAGACTCCTCCGTCCATGGGATTTTCCAGGCAAGAGTACTGGAGTGGGGTGCCACTGCCTTCTCTGCTGAGGCCCCCTGAAAGTCTGAGGCCAGTGTAGCAGGGCCTGCAGCCCCAGGACTGTTATTCCTTCTTGGGAGCAGACTTTCTCCCTCCTCTCCAACCACCTACACTCACCCGTCCACACGGAGGAGGCCACCAAGCCCCGGTCCAGTGAACCCAAGAACTGTGGCCTCCTGCAAAGGAGAGGCTTCGAAGGCTCCCTGGGCACGGAAGTTCCTGGGGGGGCCTTTGTAGGATGGCGAGGTCACCAGTCACGAGGCAGGTCCCCTCAGACAGAGGGAAGAGCGTCAAATGGTTCCAGAACGTGCATGCAACAGAATTTCTTAAACACATTTTTCATGTTATGCAAAGAAGTCTCACTAATGTTAGGAAGTTACAAACCTTTCTGACCTTCACTCATTTTTCCAGCTGCAGGGACAGCTAGTCCAGCTTCAGGGGGTGGGGTGGGGTTAATAATATCCAGATTATAATGCTCTCTTAAAGCAGCACTGAAACCCCTCAAAGCCAGCTTCCAGAACAAAGGGAACTGAAAGGGAACCACTCAAAACTTTTGTAATATCAGGTTACACCTGATACGTTTTATTTGCCACAAACTTCTTTAAAGGTAAACTGTCTGCCTTCAATGCGGGAGCCCTGGGTTTGATTCCTGAGTCAGGAAGATCCCCTGGAGAAGGAAATGGCAACCCACACCAGTACTCTTGCCTGGAAAATGCCATGGACAGAGGAGCCTGGTAGGCTACAGTCCATGGGATTGCAAAGAGTTGCACACGACTGAGGAACTTCAACAAAATTCTTTAGTAGGATACCAAATCTTAGAAGATGTAAGATTTCTCTCTTCATTTCATCGAGGATTGTTGTCTCCTTTAAAAGCCAGAGGCCTCTAGGCTTCTAGTCCTGTCTGCCATGGGAGTCCAGTCCCCTTCAGATGGGGTCTGCAGCGTTCTTGCATATGCTGTGATCTCAGGCGTTTCCTCGCTGCTGTCTGTGGAACAGGGAGGCCTTGCCAGAGCATTTCCCAGTGGCTCCTTTCTCGACATAGATGGTGAGCAGAGGAATAATGCAAACCCAGCAAGCCCTGCTCAGCTCTTGGGGCCACAGGGCAGAGTGCCCCGTCAGGAAGGCCCAGACTGGTGCAGGCGCTCCGTGCCCAGGGCACCTCCAGATCCTGGATCAACTCAGGAGGTGGCTGCCTCTCCAGCAGTCAGCTGAAAGCTAGGAAAGTGGTTCTTGACCCTAGCTGCATCAGCGTCTCCCAGTGAGCTTAAAAAAATACCAGTGTCTGAGTTTCACCCCCAGGGATCTAACTCATGTGGCCTGGAGTGGGGCCTGGGCCTCAGGAGTTCTCAGAATCGGCTGAGGGGCTGCAGCTTGCAGCCGGGGACAGGACCGTGGGCGTGGGGCCGTGGGAGCGCTGTGCTGGGGCTTCTAGTCCGCACCGGTCCGTCCACTTCATTCTGTTCAGTCCATTTCATTTGAGTCCATCCCAGTACAGTCCAGTTCTCTCACATGTTTCTTGAGTCACTCTTATGTGGCAGACATTGGAAAAATAAGGAGGCATAATTCTGATCTTGCCTCAAAGACACAGGCTATGTACTGGGCTGTGACTGATGTCGTCTAACACAGCGGGGAGTGGGCTGGGACAGAATGCCAGGGAAGGGGGGTGAGTTTTGTAGGGGAAGGGGAGGGAGAGGATGGTTAGGGAAAGGGCTGACAAGTTTTTCCCCTGTGCTCAGATTGTGTGTGTGTGTGTGTGTATATATGTCTGTGCATGTGTGTATATGTGAGTATGTGTGTGTGTGCGCATGTGTGTATGTGTGTATGTATGTCTGTGTGTGTGTATGCCAGTGTGGGTGTGGGTGTGTGGGTGGGTGGCAGGGAGGTGGTGGTGGGAGACAGCACTTTTCACAGAACATCTTACCACCGCGATGACCCAGTGGGTGTTGGTGAGGCTTCAGGGTGCCTGGGGAGGGCAGGGGCGAGTCCCTCCTCGTGGTGGCTTCTGGATGGGTGGGCCGTGCCCTGCGGCCCCTCCAGGTGCTCGTTCTGGTCTCAGGCCTGCGTGAAATTCTGGGCCCCGGGGGCACCTGGCTGCCCAGTTGAGTGCAGGTCTTTGGCCCATGTGATGTCTCACCAGCTTTGCTAGTCTCTTTCTTGAGTAGATTGAAACCAGCGTGTGGTCCCTGTGAAAAGGACCCTGTAAGGTAAGAACTCCACCGGGAGCTGAGACCGTGGGTGTGTGTGCGTGTGCACGTCGCCTGACTGTAGGCTTTCTTACAGACTCTCTGTGTTGTGTCACACCAGAACTACTGGCTAAATAGTCTCTACCCTGCAGCTCGGACCCTGGGTTGAGTGGAGGATAACTGGCTTGGAAAGTGCTAGGCACAAGGAGGGCTTTGCCCTCCCGCAGCCTGAGCATTTTGGGAAGACTTGGGACCCTGTCAGAATGGAGCGTGTCCTCCAGGGAGCACGGCCTCCTTCCATGCAGGGCCCATCTATCAACTTTGTTTCAACCATGGACATTTCCACTGACAGTTCTTGAGGGGTTCTGCCCTGAGGCTTTCCAGTGGGGATCTGCACTGCCCCCCATAACCACCTCTCTGAAGTATCACAGTGAACAGACTCAGGTTTTAACTTCAGAGAAGAGGAGAGAAAGCCTTGCTTCCCGGCAGGTCATGCAGTACCACTTTAAGACAGTTTTATTTGGGCAGTAAAATCTCTTGAGTTGTTCTTGGCAGAAGTTCTAATGAAATGGAAACCTTGCAATCTGCTTAGAGCAGTAAGTATGGTCTCACCCCGTGATTTGGGGACTAAAAGTTGTAGGCGATCTTTATAATTGATCTGATTTATTTCCAGAGGATTCTTACTGATGCATCCTTTCAGAAGGTAGAGGAGTCTGTATCCTTTGGTGTGAATAAACTTTGTACCTGAGGCTGGAGGAATTGCTGAGCTGTGGTGGAGACCAGTGCTTCTCAAAGTGTGGTCCTCAGGCCTACAGCAGCAGCGTCACCTGGGGACTTGTTAGAAATGAGTGTTCTTGGTGAGCATCCACGCCCTCCAGGTGATTTTGATGTACACTGGAGTTTGGGAGCCATTGCTTTTGTGTGTTTACAGCTTTTAGAAAGTAGTGTGGGCGGGGGGCGGGGGGCGGAGAGAAGCAGGGATCTTCATGACAACCTAAGACAGATCGGCTCTATCTCCCCAATCTGTGCTGGCAAAGGTGGTCCCGACCATGAGCCCAGAGCAGGGGCCGTGGACTGCAGGGTCCAGCGGGCAAACACAGAGAATAGCCAGTCAGGTTCCTTGTGGGAGGTTTACCTCGTTTTGTTGATGATTCAGAGCGAAGCTAGCGGCAGGTATCCTGGGAAGGAGGGCAGACTTTTAATGCTGTCAGCATTGGTTCCAAATGAGGGGAAAAGTTCTCTGCATTGTGTATATGTTTTTAAGAATTAATAGTCACTCTATTAAAGCGGCCAGTTGTCTTTCGTTCAATTTACAAATCACGTTCTCATTATAATCTAGCAAGTTTTTGAAGTTCTTTTTAAGGAGCCTTTGGATAACATTAGATCCTGTTTACAAATATGGTGGTGAACAACATTTAAACCTTTAAAACCATGTTTAGAAATTTAGCATATTCAGTTTCATTTTCAAGTTCTTTTGTAGTCTGATTAAAGAATAAATCCTTTGCAAGAACTTAAACGGTTCTTGTAAATAATGAGTTACTAGTCTTGTAAAGAAGTCTTCAGGTCTCTTATACATTCGGATACTGCTTACGAACCTGATAAGATTTTAAAATGACAGGTCTAAGTCACTGATGTGCTTTAAATTAGATCCCAAATCTAATTCATTACTCTGCCAAGTTCTCTTGAAACACTGAAGAAAATCTACAAATCTATCACCAAACTATTAACACTAAGGTGTGACTCCATCCTCTTTATTTAATTCTAGTAATCCCCAGGGATACGTTTCTGTATAAAATTCTAAATAGTCTGAGATTCTAAATAGTGATCCCTAGGGATATATATATATATATATATACACACACATATAACATATATATATATACATATAACATATATATATATATACACACATATAACTTATATATATATGTGTAGAGGAAAACGTTCCCCAGTTTCTCTCTGCAGCCTTGCATGACCACTCTTGTTTCAACTTAATTTCCATCACATCCTCCCTACCCTGGCTTTGCACATTTTATTTCCTTCACTAAAGACAAAATAGTCTCTCAAGAGTGCCTCCAAACTAACCTTAGGGACAAAAGTGCAAATACCAGCACAATTGATCTGGTATAAGCTGGGGAACTTATATATATATGTGTGTGTGTGTGTGTGTGTGTGTGTGTGTGTGTGTGTATGTATATATATGTGTATATATATGTATATACATATATATACACTTTTTTTTCCTATTAAGGATATAATTGTCATTAATTCCCAACACTTTGGGAGGTACCTGCTCAGGTTGACTTTTGGGGGATGACTTCAGTTCAGTCTCTCAGTCGTGTCCGACTGTTTGTGACCCCATGATCACAGCACGCCATTCCTCCCTGTCCATCACCAACTCCCGGAGTTCACCCAAACCCATGTGCATCGAGTCGGTGATGCCATCCAGCCATCTCATCCTCTGTCGTCCCCTTCTCCTCCTGCCCTCAATCTTTCACAGCATCACGGTTTTTTCAAATGGGTCAATTCTTCACATCAGGTGGCCAAAGTGTTGGGAGTTTCAGCTTCAACATCAGTCCTTCCAACACCCAGGACTAATCTCCTTTAGGATGGACTGGTTGGATCTTCTTGCAGACCAAGGGACTCTCAAGAGTCTTCTCCAACACCACAGTTCAAAAGCATCAATTCTTTGGCGCTCAGCTTTCTTTATAGTCCAACTCTCACATCCATTCATGACCACAGGAAAAACCATAGCTTTAACTAGATGGACCTTTGTTGGCAAAGTAATGTCTCTGCTTTTTAATATGCTGTCTAGGCTGGTCATAATTTTCCTTCCAAGGAGTCTTTTAATTTCATGGCTGCAATCACCATCTGAAGTGATTTTGGAGCCCCAAAAAATAAAGTCAGCCACTGTTTCCCCATCTATTTGCCCTGAAATGATGGGACCAGATGCCATGATCTTAGTTTTCTGAACTCTGAGCTTTAAGCCAACTTTTTCACTCTCCTCTTTCACTTTCATCAAGAGGCTCTTTAGTTCTTCTTCACTTTCTGCCATAAGGGTGGTGTCATCTGCATATCTGGGGTTATTGATATTTCTCCCAGCAATCTTGATTCCAGCTTGTGCTTCTTCCAGCCCAGCATTTCTCATGATGTACTCTGCATATAAGTTAAGTAAGCAGGGTGACAATATACAGCCTTGACATACTCCTTTTCCTGTTTGGAGCCAGTCTGTTGTTCCATGTCCAGTTCTAACTGTTGCTTCCTGACCTGCATACAGGTTTCTCAAGAGGCAGGTCAGATGGTCTAGTATTCCATCTCTTTCAGAATTTTCCACAGTTTTGTTGTGATCCACACAGTCAAAGGCTTTGGCATAGTCAATAAAGCAGAAATAGATGTTTTTCTGGAACTCTCTTGCTTTTTCGATGATCCAGGGAGATGACTTAAAAATAGTTTAAAAAGTTGTTTTTTTTTTCCCAAAAACACAATAATATACCTTTGAAAGTGAACACAGAGAACTGGTGCTGTCATGCCCCAGCCCCTGCCTTCCATCACTTGATCCCCAGCATGACTGGTGGGTGGCATGCTTCAGGTCACACACGAGCTGGGACTCGATGAATCAGTGGAACCTGCAAAGCAGCAGCCCCAGCACGGGAACAGGCCTCAGCTGGGCGGCCTTCCCAGCTTCTGCCGCTAGGGTCCTGGACGGGCCTGAATGAGGATGACTAACGTCTGTTTTTCTCTTTCTGGGCAGGTTGGCCTCATCCAGCTTGGGCAGGAGCAGGTGCTCATCCAGCCCCTCAACAGTTCCCAGGGACAAGAGCATCTGGTCAGGCGCAAATGGTCCTTGACACCCAGCCCCTCTCCCGAGGCCCAGATACCTGGGCAGCGCTGCAAGGTCCTCACAGGTGAGTCTGGGAAACGCGTGAATGGCTCACAGCACATGCCTGTTTGACACTGTGACGCATCCCTAGACCATCCCCACTGATGTTTCTCCGAATGTACTGAAATCCTGTGAACAAGAACTTAGCTTTCCTGTGTTTTGAAAGCTATTTTTTAAATTACCTATAAGGCCACTTTCTTTTCCTTTCCATGTGTGTTTATACCAGTGTTTCATGCGTAGCAGCCCTTTGAAAAAGGCATTTGGAGAAAGAACCAAGGATCTCTCTTTGTTACATCTCAAATTTATAGACCGGGAGCAAGTTGAAGCTTGAAAAACCTCAATGGCTTATTGTTGTCAAGCCCAAGGTTGGTGGCAGAGCTACAGTAATTCCATCCCTGGACAGCTTGGCCAGAGTGTGCTCTCCTTATACAGAGGCCCTCCATCTTGGCTGCACTGATCAGAGTCAAGTGGGGAACTTAGGAAACAGTGGTTCTCAACGTGTGACCCCTGGGCCAGTAGTGCCAGCACCACCAGGGAGTCTATTAGAAGTGCGTGTTCTCATATGCCCCTCCCCAGCCCAGCCCGAGTCAGAAACCATGGCGGTGGGTCCAGGTAAATCTGGTCAAGTTAGGTGCGAGAGCCATTGCTTTAAGAAGTGTACACTAGCCAGTCCCCCAGATCCTGATCTAATTGGTCTGGCATGACTTGGGTGTGTTTTTAAAGGTGGTTCTGATGAGCAGTTTGGGCTGAGAACCCAGGGTTCTTGTACTCTGTGGCTCTGTTTGGGCACCCTGTGGATTAGCTGTCGGAGTTTAAGGACCTCTCACAGTGCTGGATCACTGGCCATCTGCCTGTCGGTGTCCCTTGATGAAGAGCTCGCAGGTGGTGCTTCCTCCCTTTTGGGTCAGTCTTGGGTAGATCATTTTTTTCTCTATCTCCTCTCAAAGTGAATGGCTAGCGATCATTCTAAATCTGTGTGTTTTCTGCATTTGCTCTGAAGATATTGTTTCGGAGGCAGAGGTTCTCAGTACTGGTTGTCCGTTGGTATCACCTGGGGTGCCTTAACAACTAGTCACACCCCGGTTCTGCCCCTAGAGAGCCACTTTTATTGGTCTGGGGTGCAGCCGGGACATCTGGCGATTTGAAACCTCCCCAGGTAGTTCTAATGTTCAGCTGGTGCTGAGAACTGCTGCCCTCAAACGTTTTAAACATGAGTAATAGCACCTGTGGACCATCGGAAGCGGGGTTTTCTCGGGTGAGGACCACCAAGCAGGGCCACAGAGTAAAACCCAAGAGCAAATAAGTTTTATTCCTACGTTTCCTCTACTCAAGCTGGTGCTCGTCAGCTGCTAGTCAGTGACCAGAAACTCAGGGTGCCTGTGGATGGTATTGTGGAATATTTGTCTGATTACCAGCTGCAATCCTCTTTGGGGCTGTGATACCAAGGATTGCTGACAAAATGATCAGTTGTGCTGGTGTTTGCATTTTTGTCCGTAAGGTTAGTTTGGAGGAACTCTTGGGAGACTGTTTTGCCTTTAGTGAAGGAAATAAAATGTGCAAAGTCAGGGTAGGGAGGATGTGATGGAAATTAAGTTGAAACAAGAGTGGTCATGCAAGGCTACAGAGAGAAATTTCTGAATTTGCCTAAAAAATAATCCTCTTCCCAGCCCCCAGATCTCTCATCACCATGCTCTGCCATGCAGGAGCACGTGTTTGTTTAAGGTGATGCCAACTCAGGCTCTGTCTTGGGTAGGAACACAGACTTAGGAGAAAAGTATAGATTTTGCTTCTGGTCCTTCTTGCTTTGTGTGAAATACTCAGTAAACTTTGTTGCTGTGTGAAGAAAGACAACAGGCCTTCTAAGAGGCTTAGCTAATAAGCAGTTAATTAGGCCCTATCTAGTTTGGATTACCTTTTAAACGTTGGGGGTTTAGAAACTGGAGAAATTAATTTACCAGGATGCCAGCAGAATACATTCTTGAAGTTTCCGGGAAAGATTAATGAGATTAGTTCATGATTTCCCATGGAAGCATGTTCTTTATGGCTGAGCGCGGCAGTCACCAGTATCATCGTGCCTTGTCACTGATCTTGTGTTATCCCAACCTTGGACATGGCCTGGGGGTGGGCAGCTGGCTCAGGCAGGTGAAGAGCAGTCTGATAACTCTCTCTCCTCCGTGAAGCACTCAATTCCTCTGCTGATGGAGTCCAGGTAAGCCATCACGCTGTCTAGGGGCAGAGAGGCTGACACAGGAAAGGGCACCTGGGAGGAATCACTGCCTTCTGTTTTGTGTCACAGAGGCTGCTTTTCTAGCTCAGAGGCTAGAGGCTAAAAGATTCAGGGCTTCCAGAGAGGGGACAGGCAGATCCTATTTCCTTTATAGCTTCTTTTAGGACCTTATAAATTAATTCATAAAATATCACTCCAGCTTGGAACTTGGCATGAAAATATGGAGGCTGTGAGCCTTTTTTCCTTTTCCTTTCTTTCTTTTTTTTTTTTTTTTTTGGTGAGCACGAGTATTTGAAAATATTTTTGGCTATTCTCAAACACTAAAATGGTACTTTGGATATTTTGAAAAGATGCTTGATTTTTTGAGTGCTTATTTTGACTTCAAAACTTTTTGTCTGCCTGCTATGCTTATTTTAATTTCTCCGTTCAGATTCAGTTTAGAATCTTCCCACTAGCACTTTCATGGTTTTTAAGTAATAATTTGAATCTCTTCTCATTCACTATGGTAGATGTAAACATGTGGATGGTTGAAGGAGACTGTGAGATAATAAAACTAGTTTTCTAGGAGGCACTGTCAAAATAGGAATCCTGCAGTGTTTTGCATGGTGGTGGGCTCTTTAGAACACAAACACATCAATGCCATTCCGTGAAGTCATTGATGGTTACTTTATAGCTTGTTTTGTTATGATTGCTTTAAAAATAGTACAGTTATTCTATAGTATTGTTTTGTTCATTTATAGCATTCTAAAGTTAATTTTAGTGAGTCTAGAGGATATCATAATGACTCAGAAATTGTGTATTGCCAGTTTATGCAAGAATTTGCATGTGTAATAATACCTGTACATACTCTGTAAAAAATATTGGTTGGAAGTTGTGCTTTGTGTCACTTTAGATTCATTTGGTTGGAAATGACAGAAATCAAACTGGCTTGAACACTAAATGACGTCACTGCCCTGGGCCCCTGGAGCTGAGGAGCAGAGTTAGGAGGCTGGACCTCAGGTCAGCCTTGGCCATGGCGGTTCTGTATCTGGCAGCTTTGTCCTAGCTGGCTTCTCTTCTGGTGATAAAGAGGTCCCCGGGATGAGGAGCTGAACCCTTCTGTTTAATCAGGAGTTTGGGTGGGTTGACTTGGATCGTGGCTTGAATTCCTTCCGGTTCTCCACTGGTTTCACATGCCTTGCGGCAGGAGTGTAAGAGCGTCACTGAGTCCCCATCTGTCAGCGGAGATGAGATGTCACTCTGCTTTCCGTCTTCTCCTGACTTCCTGTAAGTCAGGCACAAGTCTGATGGGAGAGATTCAGGACACCTCTAATCCAGACTGAGTGCCTCGTCCTAGCCCATGTGGTGGATGAGACTTTGGCTGGTTCCTCTGACTTGACCGAGTCCTTGTCAGATGCCTGTTAACTCCTCACCCCATCTGTGCCCCAGGGGTACTTGGCCGCGGGTCTTTGCTCAGTGGGAAGGGCTCAGTCCCTCTGACATTTGTCCCATCTAAAGTTGTTGGAGACCTCAGGTCTCCAGTGCGTGAAGCAAAATATGGTTCTGTCGTTTGGTGGTGATGGTCTTCCATGTTTTTCTGCATCTTCAGTGGAAGAAGAAGCCAAAAGAAATGGAATTAAATTTGTACCTTCCGTTTTTTTCATGTTAGTATTTTAAGTATGCACTCATATATAAAATATTCGGTCTGAAAAGAGACCCTGATACTTTAGAATCATTATTCCCGAGAAGGAGAAAGAAGAGGGAGGCTAGAGGCCCACCTCTTGAGTCCCTCACGTGTGACCCCAGAAGGGTCCCTCGGCACCTCTGTGCTCTGTTAGTGTGCTGGGGCTGCTGGGACACACGCCATGGACCCAGCAGCGTGAACGGCAGACACTTGTTTCCTCACAGTTCTGGGTCTAGAACCCCGCGGTCACAGGGTCAGCAGGGTAGGTTTCCTCTGCGGCCCCTCTCATTAGCTTGCAGGCGGCTGTCTTCCCCCTTTGTCCTCTCGTGGGCTCTTGGTCTATGCATGTCTGTATCCTGATTTCTAATGTCAGTAATGTTGGAGCCCAACCTCATGACCCCATTTCCTCTTGATCACCTCTTTAAACACCCTGTCTTCAAACACAGTCACATTCAAAGGTGCTGAGGGTTCGAGTACACAGTTCAGCCCACAGCAGCCTCTGTTTTCTCGTCTGTGACGCTGATATGATGCCAGCCTTGTCTGCTTCTCAGGGTTATTGCTGAAGAACACAGAGGTGAGAAGGTGATGGTACCACTTTCAGCCACGTTGGTTGGGGGGATGTTCATAAGAACACTTACAAATGCCTAAGAGACAGAACGACAAACTTGGAGGAAATTGGGAATGGGTTGAATAGAGGGACCCTTCCTATAAGAATAGATATCATAGTTGGCTTGTTCATCATCTATTCATGGTTTTTTTCTTGATAAATAAGTAGGAAAGGAGCTGTGTAGTCTCAGGCAAGTTTTGAAAGGACTGGGCCACTGGTTTCATCATGTGAAGCACACTAATATCTACCTCTTGGGGGCTTTGTGTACTTTAAATGAGATAATGCATACTTGTCACTTAGCAACTAACAAATATTAGCTGCAGCTGCTGTGGTTATAATTATGATTCCTACCCCCATTCTTTAATATCAGGGGACCACTTCAGTGCCCTTGTTCTGTATTAAGTGGGAAAGAAAGAGAAACTGTGTGGAGCACTGAGCTGAAAGCTTAAAGTTCTCATTATTATTCTCGAATCTCTCATTCTTGCCTCTTGAGAAAATCTGTAATGCAATGAGAGAATCTTAGTGTTTATAGACTGAAAGTCACCCCTAGAGGTCATATGCTCTTGTTTTCATTTATTTAGTCATCAAGTGTTCATTGACCCACTAGACATAGAACCTAACTGTGGTGAACGTGAGCTCTTCCGGGAAGCTCATAGAGGAGCTAGAAGTAAGTGAAAGTAGCAGGTATAAGTTAATTTTAGTTGTAAAATACTTTGTAAAAACTGAAATACTTTTTTAGTTATAAAAATAGGTGAGAAAAAACACAAAACAAAAACTGAAAGCCCATATGCTCAGCGTTCAGACTTAACCAATGTTAAGTTCTGGTCACATCTGCTTCAGAATATATTTTTTTTTTAGAGAAATTCATATTTATGGGTATGACTTGGTATCCTTCACCACACCTCTGTTATCGCCATAGCTTACTGCCTAGAAGAAACCACCGTCCTGAGGTTGGTGTGAATCCTTCCTTGTCCATGTTTCTTGAACTATTACAGTATTTGTGATATATAGTCATAAACTAGATGGTGTGTTGTTTTGCATGTTTTAAAATTTACACAAATGGCTTCATACTGTGCAGTTTGCTTTTATTATATCTTTTAGGTTTATCCATGTTAATGCAAATCTAGTTTATTTATTTTAATTGTAGAAATTTGTCTGTTTCATTAATCTTTTCAAAGCACTAGATTTGGTTTTATATTTTTCTTCCTTACTACTTTTTTTATTTCCATTTTCTTTAATTTCTGTCTTTTTTATTTTATTTTACATTCTCTGGATTTAATCCTGTTGCCTTTTTCCTAATTTTTTGAGTAAAACACTTAACACATTAAACTTTATCTGTCTTAATTTTTACTGTGTATATTTAAGACTGTACGTTTCCCCATAAGCGTACCTTAAACCTGGAGGAGGGCATGGCAACCCCCTCCAGTGTTCTTGCCTGGAGAGTCCTGTGGACAGAGAAGCCTGGGGTTAAGCTCCACGGGGTCACAGAGAGTGGGACACGACTGAGCAGCAGCAGCAGCAGCAGCAGCAGCAGCAGCAGCAGCAGCAGCCTGCCTCTGACTGCGTACACATTTTGATATGTAATATTTCCAGTATCCAGTCCTAGGCATTCTCCAAGATTCATAATAATTTCTTCCTAGAGGGGCAGTGCAGTGTAGATACTTAAGAATTTACAGATAGGTCTACTGGGTTTGAATTCCTGCCTTAAGCCACTTACTGGCTTGAATGACTTTGAGTAGTTTATTTAATCTTTTTGTACCTAAATTTCTTTATTTGTAAAAATGATAACAGTTGCATATACTTTATAAAATTATTAAGATGGTTAAATAAATTAATGTATAATGCACTTACAATAATTTACGGCACTGCTGCCGCTGCTGCTGCTAAGTCGCTTCAGTCGTGTCCGACTCTGTGCGACCCCATGGACGGCAGCGCACCAGGCTCCCCCGTCCCTGAGATTCTCCAGGCAAGAACACTGGAGTATGTCGCCATTTCCTTCTCCAATGCGTGAAAGTGAAAAGTGAAAGGGAAGTCGCTCAGTCGTGTCCGACTCTTCATGACCCCATGGACTGCAGCCTACCAGGCTCCGCCATCCCTAGGATTTTCCAGGCAAGAGTACTGGAGTGGGGTGCCATTGCCTTCTCTGATTTATGGCACTAAGTATTCTCTATTATCTATTATCATTACAACTTTATATTATTTATAAATTTTTATCATATGTTTCTACCACCATTCAAAAATGAATTTATAGTTCTCTGTTTAGCAGTTAAAGAATGTGGCCCGTGTCAAGTTTTCCATTTGGTTCTCTTTTTTGTAATTTTAGGATCTCTACTGAGATTTCCTATATTTTCATTCATCAAGAGCATAGTGTCCTTTAAGTCCTTAGGCATGGTGATAATAGTTGCTTTAACATTTTTGTCTGCTCTTCTAACAGCTGGATTCTCTTGGGATTTTTTTCTCCATTTATTGTTTTTTCTGTTAAAAATGGATCGCATCTTCCTGGTTATTCTTGTATCAAGTAATTTTGGAATGTATTCTGGGTGTAAATGTAATGTTTTGAAGTTGATTATATTTTTCTGGAGTGTTTTAGCTGCCAATTTAATACTCTTGGACTCAAACAGCAAAATTTATCTCTAGGGCAGCATCTCTTATCTCAGTTCTGTTCTTTTATCCTCAGCTAAAGTCTCTTCCATGTAGGGATTGTTTAGAGATTTTGATATAACTGATATACAGAATTTTGGGCTCCCTCTTCTTGGAGCTCTCCTTTCTGATATGCCCCACTTAGTTTCTAGTCATCTTTTTGCTCTGAACTCTGCCGTCTGATTCTTTAGGCCTGAGAGTTGTGGGAATTCTATTGGAGTATAGCAGTGAACTGGACTATAGCAGTGACCTGCAGTATAGCGCTGACCTGGAGTATAACTCTGAAGTGGAGTACAGCGCTGACCTGGAGTATAGCGCTAACCTGGAGTATAACTCTGACCTGGAGTATAGCGCTGATCTGGAGTACAGCACTGACCTGGAGTATAGCAGTGACCCAGAGTATAACTCTGACCTGGAGTATAGCACTGACCTGGGGTATAACTCTGACCTGGAGTATAGCACTGACCTGGGGTATAACTCTGACCTGGAGTATAGCAGTGACCCAGAGTATAACTCTGACCTGGAGTATAGCACTGACTTGGACTATAGCACTAACCTGGAGTATAGAGCTCAACTGGGGTTTAGCAGTGACCTGGAGTATAGCACTGACCTGGAGTATAACTCTGACCTGGAGTATAGCACTGACCTGGAGTATAACAGTGACCCAGAGTATAATTCTGACCTGGAGTATAGCCCTGACCTGGAGTATAGCAGTGACCCAGAGTATAACTCTGACCTGGAGTATAACTCTGACCTGGAGTATAGCAGTGACCCAGAGTATAACTCTGACCTGGAGTATAACTCTGACCTGGAGTATAACTCTGACCTGGAGTATAGCAGTGACCCAGAGTATAACTCTGACCTGGAGTATAACTCTGACCTGGAGTATAGCGCTGACCTGGAGTATAACTCTGACCTGGGGTATAACTCTGACCTGGAGTATAACTCTGACCTGGAGTATAGCCCTGACCTGGAGTATAGCCCTGACCTGGAGTATAGCTCTGACCTGGATACAGCACTGACCTGGAGTATAGCAGTGACCCAGAGTATAACTCTGACCTGGAGTATAACTCTGACCTGGAGTATAGCGCTGACCTGGAGTATAGCTCTGACCTGGAGTAGAGCACTGACCTGGAGTATAACTCTCACCTGGAGTATAGCCCTGACCTGGAGTATAGCAGTGACCCAGAGTATAACTCTGACCTGGAGTATAGCGCTGACCTGGAGTATAGCTCTGACCTGGAGTACAGCACTGACCTGGAGTATAGCAGTGACCCAGAGTATAACTCTGACCTGGAGTATAACTCTGACCTGGAGTATAGCGCTGACCTGGGGTATAGCCCTGACCTGGAGTATAACTCTGACCTGGAATATAGCGCTGACCTGGGGTATAGCCCTGACCTGGAGTATAACTCTGACCTGGAGTATAGTGCTGACCTGGAGTATAACAGTGACCCAGAGTATAACTCTGACCTGGAGTATAACTCTGACCTGGAGTATAGCGCTGACCTGGAGTATAACAGTGACCCAGAGTATAACTCTGACCTGGAGTATAACTCTGACCTGGAGTATAACTCTGACCTGGAGTATAGCAGTGACCCAGAGTATAACTCTGACCTGGAGTATAGCGCTGAACTGGAGTATAACTCTGACCTGGGGTATAACTCTGACCTGGAGTATAACTCTGACCTGGAGTATAGCCCTGACCTGGAGTATAGCCCTGACCTGGAGTATAGCTCTGACCTGGAGTACAGCACTGACCGGGAGTATAGCAGTGACCCAGAGTATAACTCTGACCTGGAGTATAACTCTGACCTGGAGTATAGCGCTGACCTGGAGTATAGCTCTGACCTGGAGTACAGCACTGACCTGGAGTATAGCGCTGACCTGGAGTATAGCGCTGACCTGGAGTATAACAGTGACCCAGAGTATAACTCTGACCTGGAGTATAACTCTGACCTGGAGTATAGCAGTGACCCAGAGTATAACTCTGACCTGGAGTATAACTCTGACCTGGAGTAAAGCGCTGACCTGGAGTATAGCTCTGACCTGGAGTACAGCACTGACCTGGAGTATAACTCTGACCTGGAGTATAGCCCTGACCTGGAGTATAGCAGTGACCCAGAGTATAACTCTGACCTGGAGTGTAACTCTGACCTGGAGTATAACTCTGACCTGGAGTATAGCAGTGACCCAGAGTATAACTCTGACCTGGAGTATAACTCTGACCTGGAGTATAGCGCTGACCTGGAGTATAACAGTGACCCAGAGTATAACTCTGACCTGGAGTATAACTCTGACCTGGAGTATAACTCTGACCTGGAGTATAGCAGTGACCCAGAGTATAACTCTGACCTGGAGTATAACTCTGACCTGGAGTATAGCGCTGACCTGGAGTATAGCTCTGACCTGGAGTACAGCACTGACCTGGAGTATAACTCTCACCTGGAGTATAGCCCTGACCTGGAGTATAGCAGTGACCCAGAGTATAACTCTGACCTGGAGTATAGCGCTGACCTGGAGTATAGCTCTGACCTGGAGTACAGCACTGACCTGGAGTATAGCAGTGACCCAGAGTATAACTCTGACCTGGAGTATAACTCTGACCTGGAGTATAGCGCTGACCTGGGGTATAGCCCTGACCTGGAGTATAACTCTGACCTGGAGTATAGCCCTGACCTGGAGTATAACTCTGACCTGGAGTATAGCACTTATCTGGGTATAACTCTGACCTGGAGTATAATTCTGACCTGGAGTATAGCGCTGACCTGGGGTATAGCCCTGACCTGGAGTATAACTCTGACCTGGAGTATAGCGCTGACCTGGGGTATAGCCCTCACCTGGAGTATAACTCTGACCTGGAGTATAACTCTGACCTGGAGTATAGCCCTGACCTGGGGTATAGCCCTGACCTGGAGTATAACTCTGACCTGGAGTATAACTCTGACCTGGAGTACAGCACTGACCTGGAGTATAGCAGTGACCCAGAGTATAACTCTGACCTGGAGTATAACTCTGACCTGGAGTATAGCGCTGACCTGGGGTATAACTCTGACCTGGAGTTTAGCAGTGACCTGGAGTATAGGGCTGACCTGGAGTATAGCAGTGACCCAGAGTATAACTCTGACCTGTTTATGGCACTTACTTGGTGTATATATCGCACTAACTACACCTGCTTTCAGTCCCCTGTGCTCTTCTGTTCTTCCAAGCAAGACTTCCCACCAAAAGCTTCCTGTATTAGCTTACTTTCCAGCTATTTAGTCAGTGGAGTTTTGTATTTTTTAAGTTTATAGTTGCTCTCTGTAGGAGATATAGGCCTGTTAGAAGCTTGTTGGCCTGCATTCCATATGATGTTGATTCTTTGCTAATGGTTGAGATTTGCATTGTGGTTTAAAACATAGGTATTTTTTTAAATAAATGTTTTATATGTAAATTTAAAAAATATATATTCTTTAATTGTGAACATCATTATATATTCATCAGTTTAAAGTATTATGATGACAAAATCATTCATATCCTCATTGTGTTATTTTGTTTGACTTATTTTAATTAGAGGTATATAAAAAATCTCACAAGTTGTGGTTTTGCCTATTCAACCTTTTAATTCTATCAATTTTTTCTTTATCAGTTATGAGGCAGTATTGTTTATCGTATGGCCATATTCCTGGTGAATCATTTCTCTTACCGTGTAATAGGCCTTTATCTTCTCCGGTAAAGCTTTTGGCCTTCGCGCTGTTTCCATCTAGTATTTATGTTGCCAGTTACTTTCTATTTTGTTCAATGTCTACATGATTCTTCTTTTCCTTCAGTTTTATTCTCAGTCCTTCTCTATGATGATGTTTTCTGTGGTTTCCTAAAAGTAATATGATTTAAAAAAATTTTTTAAAATGAATTTAAAAAAATGTCCAGTTTAGGAACATCTTTATTTTCATTGACAGGGTTAGGATTTTTATGGTGTTACTGATATGATTGCATTTATTTCTGCCATCTTTGGTTTTCCATTTATAACGCGGTGCTTTTCCTTTGCTTCTGTTTCTTTTTGTTGTTGTTTTCTTTCCTTCTGTTGGTTCCACCAGCTTTTCTTTATTCTTTTTTCTTCCACTGGTGTGGAAATTTTTTAGTTGCTTTTACCCTAAAATTAAAAAAGGAATTGTCCTGAGGAAGTCTAAAAGTGTCAGGTATCTTTCATTCATAATACACGAACCTTCAAATGCTTTAGCTTTCATTGTCCTTGTTATTTTTGTCTGTTAATTATATATTTTTTGTCCCCTCCCATTTAATCACAAAAATCATCATAAACTGCCCAGCTCCATGTCACTGAAGAATGCTTCTTTCCTGTTATCTGTTTATTCTTCTTCTAGAAACGTTACCTGATGTGGATCTCCCTAGTCTTTCTTCTGTGTTTTGTAATTTCTTTTTATGTATTTGGTCTTTTTATCTCTGTATTCTATATTCTGGGTAATTCTCATTTGTCTCTCAGTTCACCAGTTTACTCTTAAACTGGGTCTAATCTCCATTTAGTCCACCTACTGAGTTTTTAATTTTAGCAATTATAATCCATACATCAAGAAATTATATTTCATTATTTTCCAGTTCTATCTGTCATTTTCATAGTGTCTGGTTCTTTCATTATGATTTTTCCTTTCCTTTATCACTTTGTGTTTTTTTTTAAGCAAAATAATTATTTTGTCTCTTTTTGAATCACTCCACCTTCTGAATTTTGTCTTCCTGATTATTGTATTTGCTCACTCTCTTTTACACTGGGCCACATTCTCCTATATGGATTGTAATCTCACACTGTGAGCTCAATTTAGGCTGATGTATCCCCTACTCTCTCAGCCCCCACTACCCCTTCTTCGATGAGAGTGTGCTATGCTTTGGGGTATGGAAGAATCTTCAGCGAGTAAAGTCACATGTCTTCTTGTCTGATGCCCCAGGACCTTTTCAAAGTACAAACATGATTTCTACTTTAGTGTTTTTCCTTAGGAAATCTATACCGCAAGAGTGATGCTTATTGGAGTGTGTGGCACAGGCTGAGGGGTTTGCACTGAGGCTCAGCGACATTCCTCTGGCATCCACAGCTCTGCACAGAGGAATCTTCCTGGTCTTCCCTGTCCTGAGTCACACCAGGGTCCTGGCCAGACCTTTCATCTTGCTGTGGCAGAACACACTGGCCCTTCACGCTTTAGACTAGTATCTGTGCCTAATATCCTCTGGCCTCTCAGAACACTCATTTACTGTTTCAAGTATGACAGTTCTCTAGGTATTGGCCATCCCTGATGACCGGGAGCCCCCAGGGAGGCTGTGGCGTCTGAGGCCCCGCTCAGTGGTCCTGCCTATGCCCCACCCTGGGGGACTGCAAGCACAGGTGCCTTTCCGTGGCTCAGAGAACCAACCACCCCCCGACCAGGGTGGGGAAGTCATCCCTACCCCTCTTTCTGCTAAGAGTCCTGCCCCTTCTCAAGGGCACCCCTTCATCAAGTGCTGTTCTTTTAGGGAGCCAAGGTTTCAGACACTGTGGCCAGAGGGCAGCTGTGTCCAGACGTTTTCCACTTTGGGTTCTATAAACTGCCTTCAGTAAAGGAACGCAGAGGCCATCTGTGGCAATAGCCTAAGAAAAATACCGCATTAGTGCCACAGTAAATCAGCGTACTGAGATCACTCCCTGCTTCTTTCATGGACCGCAGGTACAGACACTGTCTCCTTGCTGTCTGACGAAAGTGCTCAGGGGTTTAACCTCAGACTCCATAGGACAGGTCTTGAGTTTGTTCTCTTAGACCGTAGAGGGCAGCTGTCATGTTCCTGGCACTGTTTCTTGGTGCCCTGTGGCACATCTGTTGTGTGCCCGCCCCCTTATCTGGAGGGATCTGTACAGGTGTCAGCAGCTGGCTGAGCAAGGATCTTCCTGGAAGACCCGAAGGTCAGACTCACCTGCACACACATACACCCGCTTCCCTGGCTGCTGGTGCTCAGAGGGGTTGGGGATACTTCTGAGATCACCAGCTGTTTCTTAGATCAATGTCTCCTGGAAGAGCCCGTAGGGTACCTTGTGCAGTGTGAGGGCTCAGTCATAATCATTTCTGCATTTGTTGTTGTTTTCCAGGCTTAATTCTCATAAGCTTTAAGGGGGAATCTCTGATCTTGCTCTTTGATTTATATGAACATCTATCCAAGTCCCTCAGATCTCATGTTTATTTCTTTTTAAGACAAGTGACTTAGAAAATCTTTTGGATTTTCTTTTGGGGTGTTTGGATGGCTAGGGGATGTGCATTAATCATCATTTGGAAAGAATAAAATTACTATTTTTATCATTATTGTTTCCTGAAGCTGTGCGACTCCCTGAACTGGGGGCCTGTAAAGTGGGTACCGCCTGTCTGAGTGTCCTGGGAATGAACACAGCCCCGGACTGAACCTTGCTGACATTGGGCGTGGTCTGACTCTGCTTCCCAGGATGCTGAGGTTCTTACAATCTGCTAATTTTCTTTTCCCCTGTGTTTCTTCATCTGTAAAAGAGGGCTAGTACTTTTCTCAGTATTTCTACTTCACCAGGTTACTGGGAGTTAAATGGGCTAATGCAAATGGTTTTTCATTAAGTAGAAAGAATTACTAGAACACAGTGTGTCATCTCTATAGAAAAGGTCCACAGAGTGGGTTCCCTAAAGCCAAACCTGATATACGGACTTGGGTGCAAGTGATTAGTTGAGGACAGGGAGGGGGTCCCGGGGAGCAAGAGAGAGAGAGACAGGGGAGAGCACATACAGTGGAATCCAACAGGAAATCCAGGGGGAGGGGAGTGTGTGCCAAGGTGGTTGCTATGGGCAATAGAGGGGCTGTGTTCCTAGAGCAGGAACTCTGGGAATCATGGAGAGTTCTAGAGCTGTCCTGAAGATGTGAACGGTGGGTTGCTGGAGTGTTTTCAGTGGCTCCTGTCTCCTTATGCTCTTGCATGGGCCGAGGGAGCTTCTAGGGCTGAGAGCCTCCAAAACAGAAAGGCGAGGGTCCTGTGCTTGGGGAAGGCATGTGCCTTAGGGCAGGAGCCACTACAGGGAGGACACAGAAAGACAAGAGGGCCCTGCAGGCGTCCTGGCTGGGAGACGGCGCCTAGCGTTAGGGGCCCCTGGCCTTTAGAAATGTTGACATGTCAATACGTGGCAAAACCGCTACAATATTGTGATCAGCCTCCAATTAAAATTAATAAATTTAAAAAATAAAGATGTTAACCATTTAAGAAAACTTGTTACCTTCTAAAAATTCCTGTATATTCAGTTAGAAAAATTCTTCCTGTGTGAACAATAAATTGATCTATGATAAATCGCTTCTTCCATCCTTCCTTCCTTTTTAAAAATTTAGTCATTCAGCAAAAATAGCTCTGAGATCTCTAAAGGAGTAGATAGGGCATTGGAGACCTAGGCCTCTTGGGGGCTTGGTGAGGGCCATCTGGAAGGGAACTGTAGCCTGGGGGACCCACCTGTGCTCTTGCGGTTCCTTCCAGAGGCTCTGCTTTCTGGGCTGGTGGCTGGAGAATCAGGAAAAATGGGTAACCAGGCATGGAGGCAGGGTTTGAATGAATCTTTATGTAAATATTAATTTTATTCTATGTGCTCAGTGACTGTGTGTGTGTGTTTTCTCTAAATTGGCTTGATTATGTTTATATTTAAACTTGTAATATGCCCTGTTATTCACAACAGCGCTTTACTCACTCGGCCAGTGTTTATTTGACGCTGACTGTGTTTCAGGGCCGGTCCTGGGCCTGGGGCATCCTGTAGAAAACAAGAGCTACGAGTCCCTGTTCTCAGGGAGTCAGGGAGCCCACACTCCAGTGGGTGGTTGAAAGCTGATTGCCAGTCTCATTCTGGATAGGTCCTAGGGAAGTAGATCCCCAGTCCCCTAATGGTCCCTTTCTCCCGTGCCTACCTATGAGGAGCCCAGATGGGAAGGACTTTCTGATTCCCAGTGGAATTTGCTGGGCTGGGTGGAGAGAGAAGAGATTGACGACTATGACTCTGCAGCCTGAGCAGAGATGACCAAACATGGGATGGGAGTTCTGAGTAGCACCCCGCCTCTGCATTGGCAGCTGGGTGCAAGGGCAGAAGTCTCGCCTCCCACGCTGCCTGCCACGCGCTGGCCTCCGGTACGGCCTCTAGCACGCTCTTACAGTTCTCCGCTTTCTGTTTTCCTGTGGGAACAGATGGACTCCGTGGGGCTGGGGTGTCGCCCTCAGACCTCCAGTGGAACATTGGAGCATGTTCGTGGTGTATCTCCCAGCATCCTGCACGCATTGCAGCAGGGACCCCTCGCTCCTGGCTTCCCTGCTTCCCTTCCTCCTCTGCCTCCAGATGCGAATGCTTTCCAAGGTGCACGTGTGGTCGCTCCTGCCCTTTTCTCCCCCCCCTTCTCTTGGGGTCCTCATCTGGTTCTTTCCTGGAGCAGCACCCCCTTGCTGTTTTTCTCGAGCCCCTCATCCTTCTGGTCATCCGTCTGTCTGCACTGGTCAGCTGGGTTGGCCGCCCACTCCGCAGAACGTGGTGTTTCTGAACCAAACCCTCGTCTGACCATGCCTGCCTCCACCAGCCCAATACCAGTGTCCTGACCCATTTTTTTTCCAGTCGTCCAGACTCAGAATTACCTGTTTGCTCTCTTATCCTGTATGCTTAGTTTATATCCCCCATCTTTTTATTGGCTTCTGATTTTGCTATCATTGCAAAGACCTGTGTTAGTCCCCAAATTACCACTTGTTAATATCTTCCCCCCACTCACTCTGGAGTCTGCTTTCTCACTTTCTTCCTCCCCACCTTCCTTCCAACCTCCCCAACCCTCTCCTTCCACACACACTTATTTCTTCTAAAGTGTTTGAGAGTAATTTGCAGATATCACAGTCCTATGTATCTATACATATATATAAATACGTATGTATTTATAGAATATATCTGTAAATACATTCATTTATATTTCCTAAGAACTTACTAACCATCATATGTTTATCAAATCTAGGATATGAAACATTGATACAATACTATTGTCAAATGAACCATCCATATTTAAGTTTTGCAAGTAGTCCCATGAATGTCTTCTGTAGCTTTCTTTTTGTAAAAAAAAATTTTTTTATTTTTACTTTATTTTACTTTACAATACTGTATTGGTTTTGCCATACATTGACATGAATCCACCACGGGTGTACATGCGTTCCCAAACATGAACCTCCCTCCCACCTCCCTCCCCATAACATCTCTCTGGGTCATCCCCGTGCACCAGCCCAAAGCATGCTGTATCCTGCATCAGACATAGACTGGCGATTCGTTTCTTACATGATAGTATACATGTTTCAATGCCATTCTCCCAAATCATCCCACCCTCTCCCTCTCCCTCAGAGTCCAAAAGTCTGCTCTACACATCTGTGTCTCTTTTGCTGTCTTGCATACAGGGTCATCATTGCCATCTTTCTAAATTCCATATATATGTGTTAGTATACTGTATTGGTGTTTTTCTTTCTGGCTTACTTTACTCTGTATAATCGGCTCCAGTTTCATCCATCTCATTAGAACTGATTCAAATGTATTCTTTTTAACGGCTGAGTAATACTCCATTGTGTATATGTACCACAGCTTTCTTATCCATTCATCTGCTGATGGACATCTAGGTTGTTTCCATGTCCTGGCTATTATAAACAGTGCTGCGATGAACTCAAAATGGATTAAAGATCTAAATGTAAGACCAGAAACTATAAAACTCCTAGAGGAGAACATAGGCAAAACACTCTCAGACATAAATCACAGCAGGATCCTCTATGATCCACCCCTCAGAATTCTGGAAATAAAAGCAAAAATAAACAAATGGGATCTAATTAAAATTAAAAGCTTCTGCACAACAAAGGAAACTATAAGCAAGGTGAAAAGACAGC